>NC_044976.1:130084156-130404157 GCF_008728515.1 Papio anubis | reverse complement strand
CACATGTAAGTGAACTTATGTGGTATTTGTCTTTCTGTGTCTGGCTTATTTCACTAAACATAATGTCCTCCAGTTTCATCCATGTTGTAAATAGTAGCATTTCCTTCTTTTTGTTGTTGTTTTGTTTGTTTGGGTTTTGTTTTGCTCCCTCTCAAAACAAACACCCCCTACTCAGGTTTCCTCACTCCAGGAGGATGGGGAGGTGTCAAAACTCTTCTTACCTAGCTGAGTGGCTTTGCATTCTGTGGGCCTGGAGGATGGCTAGGATGCACTAAGGGCAGTTTTGCTGGTCAAGTTTCACTGGTTCCCTCTCTCTTATCCCTGGCTGGGAATGGAGGCATCTCTATTCTGGGTGGTCTCTGCTGGAGTACAGTGGCATGATCATAACTCACTGCACCCTCAAACTCCCGGGCTCAACAATCCTCCCACCTCAGCCTCAAAAATAGCAAGGACTACAGGCATGCATCACCATGCCCTGATAATGTTTAAAAAAATTTTTGTAGACGTGGGATCTTTCTGTGTTGCCTAGGCTGGTCTAAAATTCCTGGCCTCAAGGAATCTTCCTGCCCTCGCCTCCCAAAGCACTAGGATTATAGGCATGAGCCCCCTTGCCCAGCCTCCTTCTTTGTTTAAGGATGGATGGTATTCCATTGTGTATATATCTACAATTTCTTTACACATTCATCCATTGATAGACAGGTTGATTCCATATGTTGGCTGTAGTGAACAGTGCTGCAATAAGTGTGGAGTGCAGATACCTCATTAACATACTGATTTCATTTCCTTTGGATATAAACCCAATAGTGGGATTGCTGGATCTAATTTTATTTGTTAAACAGGTGTATTACATAAAAAGTTTTATACTCAGACTGAAATCTGGTTCACCTTTAAGAAAAAATTATAATCCCTCAGGTTTTATACTCATAAATTGAACTTCATGAACTACTCACTTCATTATCTTCTTCACTAAGCAGATTCTACCAATCTTTGAAAAACTGAGGTCTCATCTTAAATATCTCTCCTCGATAGCTTTTCCCCAGCCCTCCTGACTCCAACTTTGCCAAATCTCCTTGTTATAGACTCTTTCAATTATTCATTTGATAAGACTCATCAAACTTGTAGTTACTTGTCCAGTGTCAATTGTTAGCATATGAGCTCCACGAAGTCACAATCTAAAATTGTTGGTCACTGTTAATTTCCCAGCACTTAAGACAGTGTATGGACCATAGAAGCTACTCAATAGACATTTAACAGATTTCTGACTTTGCTAACCTAAAATTATGAAATGTTGGCACAAGACCAAAACTGAATACATCTTCCTCTATTGATCCCTTGGTCTTGAGACACCACTCTTACTTCCTCATCACAGCACGGACTCATAAAATTGATTATTAGAAGAAACTTAAAGATTATCCAGCCTGAGATGCCAGAGATGTTGCAGATAATCCAAGCAAGTGATTGTCCTCTTAGCTTGAATACTAGGACAGAAGCTGCTTTCTAAGGCAACCCATTGCATTCAGAACAGCTTTGACTGTCAGGAAGCTCTTTAGTAACCTGATCCTCTGCAGTCTCTTCCTGAATCTGATTTCATGTAGGTTTGATCAACATCGTATTCTCACAAAATAATTTAAAGTCTTTTCATAATATAACAACATAGATGAACTCTCTGTCCAAACTACTTGTTTTTTTCTTTTCCTTTTTTTTGTTTTTGAGACAGAGTCTTGCTCTGTCACCCAGGCTGGAGTGCAGTGGCACAATCTCAGCTCACTGCAACCTCTGCCTCCTGGGTTCAAATGATTCTTTTGCCTCAGCCTCCTGAGTAGCTGGAATACAGGCACACACCACCATGCCCAGCTAATTTTTGTATTTTTAGTAGAGACGGGGTTTCATCATGTTGGCCAGGCTGGTCTCAAACTCCTGACCTCAGGCGATCTGACTGCCTCAGCCTCCCAAAGTGCTACGATTACAAATGTGAGCCACTGTGCCCAGCCAAACTGCTTTCTTAAAGAGGATCGAATCAAATGTTTTTCCACTGCTAATAGCCTCTCAGGTGGGAACATAACTAGCTTTAAATAAAAAGGCTTCATCAGTCATCCATTGTAAAGCTATCAATTGAGTGTAGACACATATCTAATATGGGGCCAGCAATAGTGGAAATATTGTGTGGAAATATTGTAGTGGAAATATTCCACTACAAATAGTGGAAATATCTAATATGGGGCCAGCAATAGTGGAAATAGAGGAAATGAAAGATGAAATCTGTCTGGGGAGATATAGATGTTTATAAGACCAAATGATCACAGCAACATAGGAACTACCCAGAGAGAGCTAGGGCAGAGTATTCTGGGAGCCAAATAACAGGATAGGGAATGTTCTAAGAGTTCAGGGCATGCAGTGAGTTCAGGGCATGCAGTATGTGTGGATACCCGCGGCGTGTAGGAAGTCTTGAAAGACTTCATTTAGGAAGTGGGATTTGGGCTGAGTTTGGTGGATGGCATCATGAGTCAGTGAGTAAACTGTCTTGACAATCAGGATCTGAGAGAGAACTAAGAGAGCCACGATAGGTAGGGAGGGGCTTAGTGAGGACAGAGGAAGTCAGAGGGCTGTAGTCAGGGGAAAAATCATTTCCCTTTTCTCAGGACCATTAGTCAGGCTCTCTGTCTCTAGGAGCCTCCTAATGCAGTCTTCTGCACAGTCCTGGGGACTGACCGACTGAGTTACACCTCTGGGGCTGCTGACATGTGTGCCTTTACTTGGCTGCTCCTTCTCTTGCTGCTCCAGGAGGGTGAGTGAGGCTGCCAGCTCCTGCCCAGGAATGTCCCCTTCCACCTCTGTTCTCCTGCCCCTCTGGGTCTGGGCCAGCAAGACCCTTCCTTAGGGGTTGAATGTGTCGGCTCTTCCTTAGTTATAAGGAACAGAGTGTGTGGCTTCAGGGCAGGACCGAGAGACACCTGGGGATATGGAAGAAAGAGCAATCTCAAGACGGCAAAAGAGAAGGTAAAACTTGGAGGGTGAAGGGACAGATGGAAGCAAACTCCTGTTAGGTGCTTAACTCAGGGACAAGGCGAATCTAGAGCCAGAAGCAGCAGCTGGAGAACAGGATTTCGTGTGAGAGTCATAGAAGCTGCCCAGCTGAGATTACGCTACAACTCCACTGCCAGGTTCAGCAGCCCAGAGACACCAGCTGGGCCGTTTGCTTCTCTTTTCTTCCTGTATATGCAGCCAAAGGAGACTCTGGAGATGGTGTGGATCCCGAGGAAGTGGTTGCGGTCCTTCACGAGTCCATCAGCCTCCCCCTGGAAATACCGCCGAAGGAAGAGGTTGAGAATATCATCTGGTCCTCCCACAAAAGTCTTGCCACTGTGGTGCCAGGGAAAGAGGGACATCCAGCTACCATCATGGTGATCAATCCACACTACCAGGGCCGAGTGAGCTTCCTGGACCCCAGCTATTCCCTGCATATCAGCAATCTGAGCTGGGAGGATTCAGGGCTTTACCAAGCTCAAGTCAACCTGAGAACATCCCAGACCTCTACCATGCAGCAGTACAATCTACGTGTCTACCGTGAGTTTAGGCTGGGAACCATAAAGCTGCTTTTTGGGGGGCTCTTCTGAGCTTCTCACACCATGGAGTCTCAGGACTCGGGGTTATAGTTTGAGGTTAGAACTAGAGGCAGACTGTCCTCAATCTAGATACTGGGTTTGAGTGTGCCCAATCCACCTGTTGTATCTGAACCGCAGCAACAGGTGGAGTGACGTGGAGCAAGGAGGCTGTCCGATGCAGTGGCAGGGATCAGGGGCTTCATGTACAGACCCTGTAGAGGGCTTTTCTCTTCCAATGAAATTGTATCCTGGGGATGAACACCACCTACATTCTTGAGCCTTTTATTTCCCTGTGTGATGAGGGCTACTAATGAGTATCTTCTCTCTGCTTGAACCCAAATTTCTTCTTAGTGCCTGTCACACTGCATCTACCTTGAAGCTTGAAGAGACACTGATTAAAATGAGGGTGATAATATTTTATGTGATCAAGGAGACAGAATGGGGTTTGGAGGAAGATAGAGTACAAAAGTAAGAGAGAGAAGACATAAAGGGGAGGTGGAAGATGCCAAAGGCAGCTCTGTCTACCTTGACAGTTGCCTTGGGGACCTTGGAACCACAGGTTTTTACAGTGGTTGGGTTTGTTTGTTGTTGCCTATTTGTTGTTTAGATGAAGGGGCTGTCAAGGGGTCGCATTAGTACCCCAGGTTTGAGGAGCTTAGGAAAACACACCCAACCCCTGATTATTTAGAGGGTCTTTGTGTTTCCCCTTCATCTAGGACGGCTGTCAGAGCCCCAAATCACTGTGAACTTTGAGATCTCTGGGGAAGGTGCCTGCAATATGTCCCTGGTGTGCTCTGTGGAGAAGGCAGGCATGGACGTGACCTACAGCTGGCTCTCCTCGGGGGATAGCGCTTATACATCCCATGAAGGCCCTGTCCTCAGCACATCCTGGAGGCCAGAGGACAATGCCCTCTCCTACACCTGCAGAGCCAGCAACCCCGTCAGCAATGTCAGTTCTCACCCCATCCCTGCGGGGTCCTTCTGTGCAGGTACCAGAACCCCTGAGACACCCACTGAGCTCATGAAAGACAGTGCCTAGAGGCACCATCTCCCTCCCCGAGCTCTTCCCAAGAGAGCCCAGCGAACCCAGAAGCTAACCCCCTCCCATGGAGGCTTGACAGCTGGATTGGAGAGGAGACCCTCCCTTTTTCTAGTGCCCCCAACTTCCAAAGGCCTTTTCTTTTCTCTTGCTTGGCTTCAGAATGATTCCTAGATCTCAGTTCCTGAGCTTCTGTGCATAGAATATATTTCCAGAGACACTTGCAAGGGGACATCAACTGACTGTGAACCTGAGACCCCTGCATGGAATTTGGGTAGGAGTCTGCCCCCTAACGTTAACCCCAGCCCTACCTCTGATGGGCCCCTTTCCTTCCTTCTTCCATCCCAGATCCTAACTATGCTTCTGAGAAGCCTTCAACAGCCTTCTGCCTCCTGGCCAAGGGATTGCTCGTCCTCTTGCTCTTGGTAATTCTGGCCACGGTGCTCTGGGTCATCCGAGTCCAGAAAAGACGCGAAATGCCAAGGATGAAGAAACTCAAGAGAAACAGAATGAAATTGAGGAAGAAGGCAAAGCCTGCCTCCAGCCCTGCCTGACTGCTCCTTGGGAACCCCAGTCCTGAGCTTGGTTTCTTCCCAGCACCCAGAGAATCCTTCCTCAGCTCTCTTCTTTCCAGGGGAAGGAGGTGCTCAGGGGTGGGTATCCAGAGAGCCATACTTCTGAGGGAAGACTGGCTGGCAATAAAGTCAAATTAAGTGACCACAACTCTGCAGGAGCTGTATTGGGTCCTTCTGTCCTCACTGGGTGGCTCTGGCAAAACCCACTCTGCTGTCTTTCCCCCAACTCCCAGTGCCTTCCCCCAAGTCCACGTGCTTTTTCAGGCCCTCCTTTGGGGAGAGAAGTGGGTCTAAAAGGCCCCTCACAGGGAAGTTTTGGTATGCTGTCACTCACCACCTATCCCATTTTCCACCAACATGCTTGCCATTTATGCATTAAATAAGAAAAGTAAGAGATTTCTTTGAACCTAACTGAACCTGTGACTTGAGAATTTCAGGCATTTTGAATCCTGCATAAAAGCGGCTTTATTCCTGTTAAGATTCTTCTGCTCCCTTACCCTACTCTCATCCTGGCGACACATTTGCTTAACAACTCCATCTATCCCAGATTGGTCTAGAAGCTGTCCTAAACAGGGAGGTAGGAAGGACCTTGTTCAGACCTACCCAGGGTGTGAGTTGAGCCCACAACCTCTCCATCATTTCCCTGATGCCAGTTGCTCTGGGCCTCTGGCGCCTACCCCATAGGGATGCTGGATTATTAGTGAGATCGTGGAACCTTGACTTCTGCTTGTGATTAGTATTACTGTCCTGCCTGTGTCCCTGCCTATAGATCTCCATGTCTTAGGCCTTCTCTTTGGAGTCTTGTCCTGGGTTAATGCCCACCCCCCACTCCCTGGCAAAGGCCCTTAAGTTTATGTTCTTGCTGTTTCCCTAGACCAATGATCAGCCTCCCAGGCCTAATGTGTCCCTGCCCAAGTCTCCATTATTCCCTCCAAATCAGATCTTGTGGATATTACTTATGCAGCTGCCATGGGGCAGAGGGTTAGGGGGGAGCGGGGACTGGGGAGAGAATTAGAAAACACCCAATTGACAGGAGAGGTGTACTCAGTGGGTGAAGTGCAGGAAGTGATGAAGGCTGTGATGTATGGCGGGGAGCCTAGGTGACATTTTGGAGCTCTGAGCTTTGATCTGCCACTTGCCTCTGGCCTGTGACCCTGTGTTCAGCAAACTTCCATTGAGCCACAGCCCCTTTCTCCAAGAGGTGCACACTGGAAGAGAGAAGCAGGCAGAGAGGCAGCTTGGAGCTCCCACAGAGACAGAGTTAGGCAAGTGCCTTGGTGCCACAGAGACGGGGTGGGTTGGGGGCCCTGGGGAGTTTCAGAAGAGGCATCTGAAGGGTGGGGAGAGGACTGCGTGGCAGGAGGCATGCCTGACATTGCTGTGGGTCTCTTCCTCTTTGTTTTTGAGGGGGAGGATGCTGATCTCCAAAGTGTCTTCCAAAAAAGGAACAAGAAGTCTGTGCAGGGGTCAGTGGAATACATTCAACTGGGCAACCAATGAGACCAAGGATACCTTCCTTTTAGGAAAGTAGGACACATGGGCTGGCACAAGACCACCCAGGAGGAGGGCCTTGAGAGTGGCATGGGGCAGGGCCGGAAGCCAAGAGTAGGGGTCTCCCTAGGTATTTGTGCAGGAGATGGAGCCCCTTGGGGCTTGGGAAGGAGGTAGTAAGGTTGGGAAACCAGCCCCAAGAGCTCTTAGTGCTGGTAAACTGGTCCCCTCTACTTTCTGAGGGCCTGAGCCCTTGTCCCTCTGGAAGGCAGTCCCTGCTTGAGGCTGGTTCTCTGGGCATCCCTTAGGCCCTGAGCAGTCTTGCTTCCAAAAAAGGCCGGCAGCCCCCAATCCCTTCGATTCCTTTTATATCTTCCCTAGGAGGCACCGCTGCAGGGCTGGGGACTGACTGGAAAGGCTACTTTGAGTCCATCTTGCACACAAAGGGGCAGCTCATTTCTCATATCATTGCAGGGCTGAATTAATAGAAAGTAAACAAAAGGATGAATAAATAAAGGAATGAACGTATGACAGGCCCAGGGATTTCCCTGGAAGTTGGCAAAGTTCCTTCTTCTCACAGCCAATCTCTGAGCAGAGAAGGGTTGAGGCCTCAAAAGAGGCCGAGCTTCTGGAAGAGGAAGGATGTGATCTTAAAGAAAGTTGAATATAAACTCAGAGAGGCACAGGCCTCTACCTCTGCAATATGCCAGGAACTTGGCAAGCACTGGGGAGGCAGAAGAGACACCTCTGCCTTCAAGGAATGTTTTGTGGAGTGTGTATAATAACAAGGTGGGAAAAGGGCTAGGGGGAAGGTGAGGGCATGGTGGGAAGAGTCAGGGAAGGCGTCCTGGAGGGAACAGATCAACAGAAATTTGACCTGTGATCAGCAGTAAGTCTGGGGAAAGGCGAAAAGGGCATTCTAGCCAGACAGAAGCTAAGTGTTAAGACACTGATATGTGAAAGAGCACAGTAGTTCTAAGGCCTGCAAAGCCATGCACACTGCGATAAAGGGATAGGTGAGAAACCAGGCTGGAAAGGTAAGCAGGGCCTTTCTGAAGGGGGTATTCAAAGACAAACAGGACAATATCCACACCCTTGTGGGGCTTAGTGTTTCACTGGGGCAGAAGACAGGCACACAAAAAGTTAAATGACAATACATGAGAAACCACACTTCTTTACTGATCTGGTAATAAGACTGCTGCTTACAGGCATGTGGTCAACAGAGTCCCTGGAATTGACAACGTTTTCTTTCTTTTTTAACTCAGACATAATTTAATATATACCTGATTCACAACATCCATATTATTGATTACTCAAGATACCCTTTCCATTCTAGAATATGGGATAGTTATGTGGTGCTTAATTGGTACAAGCAATGTTAACACATCAAATGTGGTCACTACTAAAAGTCCACGTGTTCCACCTTTCAGGGTCCATTTGATATCAAGTAATTCTCTGCTTATCTAAAGACCATGAGAAACTTGCTGATTGGGAACACCTGTGCTTAACGGTGCCAAGCAGACATCTCTGAGGTCACACCATACCCTTTGCGCAGGGCTGTGGAGCAGCTCAGGTCCTTTCTTCCCAAGGCCTGCTGAAATATCAGGTATACACCAGGAAGACAGAAGCAATAGGAGAGATAGATACAGATATAGAAATATGAGATGGGATTTATTAGGGGAATTGGCTTACATGATGGTGGAGGCCAAGTCCTAGGACATGCACACTGAAGGCCCTGGGATGGCAAAAGTGTGACTCAGTCCAAGTCCAAAAGCCTCACAGCCAGGGAGGCCGGTGGTATAAACTCACAGTCCCAAGTCTGGAGAGCCTGGAGTTTTGATGTTCAAAAGCAAGAGGAGGAGAATACCCCAGCTCTGAGAGAGAGAGAGAGAGAGAGAGAGAGGAAGAAGAAAGAAGAAGAACAAGAAGGAAAAGGAGGAGGAGGAGGAGAAGAAGAAGAAGGAGGAGGAGGAGGAGGAGGAGAGAAGAAGAAGAAGGAGGGAGGAGGAAGAAGAAGGAAGAAGGAGGAGGAGGAAGAAGAAGGAAGAAGGAGAAGGAGAAGGAGAAGAGGAAGAGGAGGAGGAGGAGGAAGAAGAGGAGGAGGAGGGAGGAGGAGGAGGAGGAGGAGGAAGAAGAAGAAGAAGAAGAAGAAGAAGAAGAAGAAGAAGAAGAAGGAGGGAGGGAGGAGGAGGAGGAGGAGGAGGAGGGAGGAGGAAGAAGAAGAAGAAAGAAGAAGAAGAAGAAGAAGAAGAAGGCAGCAGTGAAAGGGCGTGGGCGGGCGGTGGTCAGCGGTGGCGTCCGCGGCAGCAGAAGAGGAGGGAAAAAGGAAAGAAGAAAGAAGAAAGAAGGAGAAGGAGAAAAAGGAGGAAGAGGAAGAGGAAGAGGAGGAGGAGGAGGAGGAGGAGAGGGAGAGAGATAATATTTTCTGATGTCCTTGTCAGCAATTTGAAAACATGGGGGCTGGCCGGGCACGGTGGCTCACGCCTGTGATCCCAGCACTTTGGGAGGCCGAGGCAGGTGGATCACGAGGTCAGGAGATCGAGACCATCCTGGCTAACACGGTGAAACCCCGTCTCTACTAAAAACACAAAAAAATGCCAGGCGAGGTGGCGGGTGCCTGTAGTCCCAGCTACTCAGGAGGCTGAGGCAGGAGAATGGCGTAAATCCGGGAGGCGGAGCTTGCAGTGAGCTGAGATCCAGCCACTGCACTCCAGCCTGGGCAACAGAGCAGACTCCGTCTCAAAAAAAAAAAGAAAAAAAAAAAAAGAAAAAAAGAAAAAAAAGAAAAAGAAAATTTGGGGGCTGCCTGATACTTAGGTTAGGTGGAATCCTCGTTGGTTGAATATGCTTTCCCAGAGAGTAATGACTATGAATGAAGGACAACCTAGAGGAGAATCTTTTGTTTTGAACCTTAGGGACTATTTTTTAAATCAGTTTTCACTCCTGGCACAGTGAGGGAACAAGTTATAGGACTAGGTTCCTTTTCTTACCAAAAAATCTCCAATATATATATAAATCAGAAAAAAAATGGCAATAACAATAAAACTCACAAAATAAGTTTCCAGGAAAGAAAAGGCCATATCATAAACTTTTAAAACTTGAAAACCATTTTAAATGTCATTTAACAAAAAGTTATTTTAAAGTCCAAAGGAGATTAGTTTATCCTCAAGAAACCACTGGAGACAGCAGTTCAGATCAGAGGTGTGGCCAATTCTAACACGGGGGAGGGAGATCCTTCCCAATGATTGGTAAGGATCCAAAGACTAAAAAACACTTGACTCCGCCGGGTGCAGTGGCTCACACCTGTAATCCCAGCACTCTGGGAGGGCCGAGGCGGGTGGATCACGAGGTCAGGTGTTCAATACCAGCCTGGCCAAGATGGTGAAACCCCATCTCTACTAAAAATACAGAAATTAGCCAGGCAAGGTGGCGGGTGCCTGTAATCACATCTACTTGGGAGGCTGAAGCAGGAGAATCGCTTGAACCCGGGAGGTGGAGGTTGCAGTGAGCTGAGATCGTGCCACTGCACTCCTGAGGTGTGAGTTTTTGAGGCAGAGCGAGACTCTGCCTCAAAAACAAACAAACAAACAAAACCACTTCGCTCTTTGACCATTTCTTCTAGCCTTGCTTCCATGCTGCATTCGTTAACATGTTTCCATTATAGTTTTATCAATAGATCAGTGTATTACATTGAAAAGCATTGTTGAAAAGCTGCTACTTTGGGAGTATTTGTGGGAGGGATGGTGGAAGAGACTGGCCCACTGCTCCTGCCTCTTCCATCTCAGTCACCCAAAAGCACTAAAACCTTTACACCTGGAAGAACTGTCCAGCAGGCAGAGCTTACTAAGGATAGAATGGGTACCACAGTAGTGCTGAGCTTCCTGGACTAGGATGTAATCAGATAGGGGCTTGGATGACTACATGGAGAAATGATGTGCCAGGGATTCTGGGGCCAAGCAGTGCTTAGGCCCATCCCGGAGGGTCTCTCATGATGTTACAGCAATGATTCTGTGAGTCTGATGCATGGTGCACCCGGTTTGAGTCTCAGTACTTCAGATTGGGATGAGATCAGCATGTTACTTTCAAGGAAGGCTTCCAAGGGAGCCAACTGAATGGCAAGGACCTGGACAGGCAATGATTGCTTAAACCAACCCTGCATCCCTACAGCATCACCAAGCTGAGGAGGTGGACTCTCTGAGGGGCAAGATATGCAAGATATCTTTGTGTCTGAGGGTGATGTCTCCTAGGGAGTGGGTTTGATGAAGTTTGGGTTGGGTCTCAATCCAGCTCTGCCATATCTTAGATGGGAAAGCCTGGGCCAAGTTACTTCAGCTCCCTGAGCCTCAGTTTTCTTATTAGTCAACGGGAGCTCTACTTACTTCGCAGGGTTTCTGTGAAGTTTACACAGGAGTTATAAAGCATCTAGTCCAGGATCTGGCACCCTGCAGTGGTCCAGTAAGTGATCTTTTATTTCATTCCTCCCTTTCAATCTCCTGTGTCAGGATATCTGTCGTTTCTCCCCTCTGGGCCTGTTTCTCTGGGTCGTTGGTGCCGGAGCTGCCTCGGGAGCTGACTTGGCAACCCCACGCTCAGAGCAGACTTCCCCAGCTGCACACGGTGGGAGGCGCCTGGGCAAGATTTGGGAGCTCGCCAATGCAGACAGGTATTTCCAGTCCTGCTAGAGAAGCAATGGGTGGAGGTGGAAATGGGGATGGGGGAGGAGATCGGATGAGCCCGGAACCTGGGTGGATCCCCTGGGAGGAGGGCGGGGAGTCATGCTCCCCGCCTGGTGCTCCTGCCCCCAGGCTCAGATTTCAACCCTTGCTGCCGCCTCTGTGGCGCGCCCGTTCAGGGAGCAGAGAGGGTCGCCGAAAGAAGGACGGCAAGGGGCCAGCTCCCGCAGCCCTGGAGCGCTGGCCGGAGCCGGCGGCCCCTGTTGCTGGCGGCGGGAAGCGACCCACCGGCCTTTCCACGCTTGGCTGTGCAGAGGTCCACGAGGGGGCGACCTGAGCCCACGTGCCGCCGAACCCTTCCCTCCTGAAACTACAACTCCCAGGCCGCTCAGGGGTCCCGCCCGCCTCAACGCGCCTCTGGCGGCTCCAATTGGCCGCCGCGGGAGGGGGATTGGCGGTCTCCAGGGCGACGCGAGGCGCTCGGGGCATCCGAGGCGGGGAGGCGGGTCCGCCCCCTATTGTGTAGCGGCGAGAGTGGAGCAGAGCGGTGCGGAGCAGGTGAGGGAGGGGGCGTACTGGGGGTATAGAAGTGGGGGTGCTGGCGGGGGCATGGAGAGTAGTGCGAAGTTATGGGGGACAGGAGAAAGCGGGGAGTTCTAGAGAGAAGTGGAATTCGTTGGGGGAGCAGAACTAGGGGAGTTCTGGGGAGTGAAGTGGAATTCTTGGCGGGTGGGTGGGGGTTCCCGGAGAACTGCAGGAGTTCTGGAGGCAATGTGGGGGAGTTCTTGGTGGGTTCTAAGAGAAAGGAGGAGTTCCAGGGGACCGTAGAATGCGAGGGAGAAAGGAATTGTTGGGGGTGGGGTATCAGAATTGTATTGTGAGCTGAGGCAGGAGAATCCCAGGGAGGAGAATTCTCGGCAGCAGAAGATGGGGAGAAGTGGCTGGGGGGCGGGGAGACCAGAAGGGAGTTCCTTGTAGCGCAGGGGGCCTGCTGCAATTGGAGATCTGGTGCGAGAAGCTGGAATTGTGGGGGGACTGTGCATAGTAGCGATAACTGGAAAGGGAATAATGGGAGGATGAGGGAGTGGTGTGTGAGGAGACTAGAAGGGTGAGGAAATAGTGGAGGCCGGGGAAGTTGGAAAGATATTAGGAGACTCAGAGGAATTCTAGGGATACCTAGTTACTCGGGGTCTTGGAAAACAGCCAGGAGAGAACTAGGGGGTTCCTATATACTTGGAAAAAGGTTTTTCAGGGAAGTATGGGAGAGCTGCCTGGAGGCAGTGGGAAACAGGGGGCTTTGTTGCTAGTGAATTGCCAGAAGTTAGACGGTACAGGATCATTATGTAGAGGAAAGGATCAGACTCTGTGGAGGATGTCTTATAGTCTATCCTGAACTTTGTGGCCAAGGGTGGGTTGGAGGCCTCAGAGCAGAGTCCACTTGGCTGCGCCGGGCCCTGGCATGGACCCTCTGGCTCTCTGAGACTGCCCTAGGATCTGTGGGGCTGTCAGGAGCTCCTACCCTCCATGCCCCAGGGCTCATTTTGTACACTTCAGGGACTCACAGGCTTTTTTTTGGACCATGCCTGGGGTTGGGGAAGAGAGAGCCTGACAAACCTCGCCACCCTGAAGATATTGGAGGGGAGTGAGTGGGAGGGATTTGGGTGAGGTCCTTCGGTGGTGGTGCCTGGCAGTGGGAGGGCTGCTTGGCAGTATCATGAGGAAGTTGTGCCAGCTGCCAGCCCCAGGACCTGTCCAGACCTGGAGGATGCTGCCTGGGCCCCCCATACCGGCAGGTGGGGGAGGCAGCTCCTCCTCTCCCAAGTGCCTCACTCATTGCCAAAGCAGTGTAGGGAGACTGAATGGAGAAAGGCCTTGGGTCCCCAGCTTCCAGAGTTTTTCATAGAAGCCGGGGAAATAGGACAAGGGATTGTATGGGGGTGTCCTGGGGACCACTTTCTGAGGGTTAAGGGCCCTGGATTTGCCCTTGACTGGTTCTCTGCCTCTGAACAGAGATCCTCAGGGCCCTTATTTGTCACAGTGAGGTGAAGGTGACAGCACTGGTTCCATCTTGCTGCTATACGTTGTAAGCATCAAGAGTAAGGAAAGAAGCAAGAGAACGCTGGGCCATGAAAGTCTTGATCTACCATACTTCCTTCAAAAATCTTTTTCCAAGTATATAAGGAACCCCAGTTCTCTTCTGGCTTAGTTTTTCAAGACTCAGAAAGCAGGCGTCCCCAGAATCCTTCCGCATTTCCTAAGACCTTCCCAGCTCTCCCAACCTCCCCTATTTCCTCACCTTTCTGGTCTCTGCATTCAGCACTCACCATTCTCCCAGTACTCCTACTCCTGCTCTTACTCCTCAGGGCTTCAAGATTCCCCCCTTCCCCCTACCCCCCACTTACTTACGCTCCTCCCTCCTTTTTCTTCCCAGTGCCTTTCTCTAATGGTGGGGTTTCTTCTGGGCTCCAGTATTGGCCAACTCTGCATGTTGCCTTGCACTTTGCATTTAGATCTGGTGGTTCTCCGGAGAGCAGCTTCCTCGGGTGTTACATGAGCCAAGCCCTCACTGTACAGATGAGTGAGAGCTGAAACCTGTTCCTTGAGCTGATCAGAAGGACATCCCTTGGCCCCTCCATCTGGGCCCCTGTGGATAGGAGGGGCTGGGCGAGCAGGCCAGCTGGGCTATGGTGTGGTGCCTCGGCCTGGCCGTCCTCAGCCTGGTTATCAGCCAGGGGGCTGACGGTAAGCTCGACTCCTGGGCTCAAGAACACCCTGTTAGCCTTGGGGTGGGTATGGGGGTGTTCCTCAAGGGTTCCTCTTTGAGCATGTGAGGGCAGGGGAGGAATAGGGCTGGTTCTGGAGAAGCTGAACTGGGGGTTTCTCCAGTCACCCAAAGTCCTAAGGTGCCTACAGAGATACTGATGGCACCTCCCCTCCCAGCACTGACCGTGGCCCCCCGTTGTGCCCTCATGCCACCCATCATGCAGGTCGAGGGAAGCCTGAGGTGGTATCGGTGGTGGGCCGGGCTGGGGAGAGTGTGGTGCTGGGCTGTGACCTGCTGCCCCCGGCCGGCCGGCCCCCCCTGCATGTCATCGAGTGGCTGCGCTTTGGATTCCTGCTTCCCATCTTCATCCAGTTCGGCCTCTACTCTCCCAGAATTGACCCTGATTACGTGGGTAAGAGTTCTCCTCAGGTGGGAGGTAGGCAGGTATCAGCAAGAAAGGTGGACTGGGTAGAGTTGGGCAAGGCCTCCTGTGAACTGCTCTGTCCCTGCCCTGATCTCATCTCCAGCCCTGCTGCCTTAACTCTGCTTAACAAGCATGGTTGTGCTCCCAAGCAGTGTTAATTCATTGAAAGATTCATTCATTTACACACACACACACACTCACACTCACTATTATAGCTGTGCTATTTAGGACTCCACGTGGTCTGTTCCAGAGGAGATCCTGTAGCCCTATTCCAAGTATCCATTCTAATTTTGTAACTGCTTTTTCTAGATCTCATCATGAAACCTCCCAGACTTCATCCTGATCTGTAGTCTCCCCATTTGGCCCTACCTTGGTCCTGGCTCTACTACCTGCTCACTCCTCTGCCCTCTCCCCCTTCCCCATCACCTTAAATGCTAGCTCAGGGATTCAAGTCTTCTAGGGAATGGGCTGATGGGGCAGCAGGATGGGTGCGGCTGTGACCTCTCTGCTTTTCCAGGGGCACTCAGCCTGCTCCTGAGTAGAGAAGCACAGGTGTACGGAGAGGGTGGCTGGGGAGGGCCCAGGTTCCCCAAAGGTCAGTGACTGAATGGGGCTGGCCTGGGTTGCTGCTTTAGGTGGCACCTGTTGGGACTTAAAATCGTGTGTAGCCTCCCTGGGCGCCTTCTGCTGCACCCCAGCTGGCTCCCTAGAATGGCTACAATGGCTCTGCTTCCTCCTAATCCGGATGGAGCCTTAATCTAAGCGGTTTAGTGCCAGGTCTCAGAGGGCAGTGTGCAGGAGGCCCTGAGGACGGGTCTGGGCTAGGGCTGAGAGAGAGTCTTGTTGCCTCCTCTTCAGAGAGGGGAGACCCAGGAAAGGCCACCTGGGAGGATTTTGATGGGGAGACCCCCACCTTTTCCCTCTTTAGTTTGAATCTTGAGGGAAACCCTGGGATTGGCTGAGCCTTGCCACAGGGCGGGCTGAGCGGAGAGGGGAGGAAGTGCAGGCAGGTGATGCAGAAGGGAAGTTTATTTTCAAACTGGGGGCAGTTATTGGCAAACAGCCTGGTGGGAGTGTATGTGTCTACACAAGCCCTGTGGGAATGGATGAAAGCGGGCCCCAATTAGCACCAGTGGAGAAAAAACGGCTGTACCCACCAGCCCTCCCTCCCTGCCTCCGCCTGCCCGGGCCTGGGAGGGGTCTTGGGCTGCCGGGCTGAGGCTGGACAGATTCAAAATGTTGCCTGACTGAGGGCAAGGCAAGGGGAGGCGGAAGAGAGAGGGGCTTTTCCTGGGACTCCACCAGGGAGACTTGAAGCTCTTCCTTCTCTCCAGCTTGTGTCCTGCCTTGAGGTCCCTCAGGCCTGAAGCCACTGGATGGTTAGCAACTTTGTCTACCTGTGGGTCTTCCTTCTGTCTGTGCTGTTGCTTGAGTTGCAGGGGCTGTGAGCAGTAGCCTCTGGGACTTACTCTCTACTCCTATCCTTTGTTCACACCCCTACCTCAGTCTGGAGCTCTTGGTCGGGCCCTCTGGCCGAGGGAGTTGAGACCTGAGGGAGACCCCTGAGCCCACTAACCCTTTTACTGCCTCACAGTGTGGAAGGGGCCTCTCAGCCTTTGTGTAGGGGACTCAGAACTGCAGTTGCTAAGCAACAGAAGGTAGAGGTTGCTAAGGACAATGCTCTTCTGTCATAAACCCTCTGGGCAGTGAAGGGGAGATGGGCCAGGGACTGTTGTGGGGCTGGTGGTCTAGAATGTGTGCGGAACCCTGACAGAGACTGTTGGAGGATTAGGGACCACACAGAAGGGAAGGTTTCCCATCTTTGAGGACTCTAGAAGCATCTAGCAGAGGGGACTGGATTTATCAACGAGTGCCATGGAGTGAAAGCAATACAAAACAAGCTAGGACTAAAGAGTAGGATTCAGTTAGCTGCCGTGTGTAAAGTGTCCCGGCCTGTGCCCGTACAGTGCCTATGTGGTGTGAACCCATGACCAGGCCTCCGGAAGGAAGGTTAGGCTTAGTCGACACCAGCTTTCCTAAGGTGGATCTTAGACCAACTCACCAAAATGGCGGGATGGACTTTTGTGCTGTATTTCTTGGGATTTTCAAGATGCCCCACATAGCAGAAGGGACGTGCATTTTTTTCTCTGCCCTGAGTTGTTTGATAAAAATCAGTGACCTCATTCTCCACTTAGAACTCCCCTGCTTGCTCTAGTCACCTCCCCTCACCACCTTTTATTCTTAACCCTCTGCCCAGTCACAGCTTCCCAGAAGCCTTCCTTACTCCTCTTGCTTCATAGTGCAATGTCTGGGTGCAGTTAGCACCATTTTTTGAACTTCTTTGTGAATGTGTGGACATGAACTTGCCCATTTAGGTGACTGTGGGTTCCCTGCCTTCTGAGAGCTCAAGAGAGCAGAGACTGTGTCTCCTGTTTTCTTCACACTCCTGCATACGGGAAGATCTGAAGTCAACAGGCTTTAGCCCTGCAGGTGGAGGGAGGCCTCCAGGAGGTGGGCCCAGGACTCAAGAGGACTCAGGGCTGCCCTGCCGGAGATCTTCCTGTTCTTCTGTAACACTACAGGTCTAGCAGTCCAACTGTCAGAAAAGCTAGGACACGCAGTATGCTTCTTTGGATATTCTCAGTAACATTTGCACTGTTACCCATTGGCTACCAGCATCTCCCAAGTGAGAATATACCGATTACACCCAGTGCCCTGAACAGCACTTTGTCCTAACACCCGTGTCCATGGAAAGCATGCTGCGTCTGGAGAAAGAAGCCTGGCTTTGTCACTTACTAGCCATGTGATTTTGGAAAGAAACTTAACATTTTAATTCCTTAAGCTACAATAGAATTCTTGGGAGGATTAAATATGGTGACAACGCCTAATATTACATGGCCCGTATTCCACACTCAATCTTCCTTCCCTCTTCTTCCTTCTTTGTGGAGCTAGAAGATCACAATAATGAAAAGTGTCATGTGGGACATAGAAGAGGTTGCAGTCTGGGGTCTGCAGGGTTCAGCAGCCAGGCAGATTAGCCTTCTTGAGGAATCCTGACAGTAGGTAGAAGGGTATGATTATGTTAAATATTTACCCGCTAGGCCTAGTCTTATCTCCCGGGTGGGGATTTCAACACCTAGCCCTTTAAGCAGGTCCACCCATCCTAGAGAATCCACACCCTGGAACTCATTCTAAGTACAAAAAGACTGTTGCCTAAGATCACAAAGCCTGCCTCAACTTGATCCTTCTTTTCTCTTCTTTCTGAAATAGATCACTCTAGAGGTAGAATGGAAGCAAATTGCAGGGGCTGAGCACATTCACAGCTTCGGAATTTCTAGTATTAGGAAGAGCTGGGGTGGACGCTATGCAAAGGGACTTGGAGCAATATTTGCATACAACATAAGATTAAGAAAATGCAGCCAGGCACAGTGACTCACAGCTTAATCCCAGCACTTTGGGAGGCTGAGGCAGGAGGATCCCTTAAGGCCAAGAGTTTGAAACTAGCCTGGGCAACATAGCAAGACCCCTGTCTTCAAAAGTTAAACAATTAGCCAGGCATGGTGACACTTGCCTGTAAACAAGCTACTTGAGAGGCTGAGGCAGAAGGATCACTTGAGCCCAGGAGTTCGAGGCTGCAGTGAGCTACAATCAAACCACTGCCCTCCAGCCTGGGCAACAGAGTGAGACCCTGTCTCTAAAAAAAAAAAAAGAAAGTTCCATTTGTTCACAGCGGAGGTCAAGGTGGGGATGAGCAATGTGATGTAGAGGGGAGGAGGCTGGAGGCAGGGAGACCTGCAAGTAGGCTGTTGGAGAAACCCAGGTGAGACACGCCACACGTGTAAAGGTGAGGACAGCAGAGAAGGGGAAATGTTTAGGAGGTAGGATTTGAAAAACCTAATGAGCAAGTAGTCATGGGAGGTAACTGAGGAATCTAGGAGATGCCAGGTTCCTGATAAGGTAACTTGGTGTGTGGTGGTGCTGTTCACTGATGCAGGGAGAGAAAAGGAAGATGATGTGTGATCAGTTTAGGGCCAGGGCCAGGACTTGAGTGCAGCTTTCTGATTTCTAGACCTCATTTATTTGTTCAACAACTTTTATTTGAGCATCCAGTGATACCAGGCACCAAGCTACATGCCTTCCCTACGTTATTTCTCTCCTCCACCCCACCTTAATTTTGTTTCTCTTCTTTTTACAGATGAGGTAAGAGAGGTTAAGTAACTTGCCCAAAAGAGTACACAGTCGAGCTGGACTCATGCCTAGGTCTATCTGGCTCCCAAGTGTGTGCCTGTATCACGAGGCTACACTGCCAGGGACCCATGAAGCCGTTTGGGGTGCACAATTGCATCCAGGGAGGGTGCTGAGGGCTTGGGTAGGCACCCTCGGTCTGAGCCTGGCAGTGTGGTGTGGATGCTGACTAAGAGCGGGGTTGAGGTGTCTGGTTGTGCTGTGGTTGTGTGGCTTTGTGGAACTGTATGTGGTCAGCCTGCTGGGGCCTGAGTGCCCCGGGGCATGGAAAGGATGGGGCGAGGAGGCTGCTGACTTTGCTGCTTGCTGGGCTGGACTCTGGCCACCCTAAGGCGCTTAGGCTGCTGATAATAGCCCTGAGGGATTAGGGGCTTTGGCAGGCGGGGTCTGGGTTCCCCTGCTAGGGCCTCAAACACTGCTGAGGTTTTCAGGGAAACAATGCTCTATCAGGAGTACTCCCAGGAGCTCACACCTTCCCCTACAAAAAAAGCCCAGATCCTGTAAGAGTCCAGAGGAGACTACGTGCTGGCTCTTCACCTCCTTCCCCAACAGTCCTGGACGCCGAGTGCAGTTCAGGGGGAAGGTTTTGTCCACCTGCTCTCCCCTTGGTTTCTCTTTGTGTAGACAGGGTCCCAGCTGTTGAACGGCAAGAGCGGTCAGAGGGGCTGAATGGAGGGACCTGTCCTGAATGACCCCAACCCCATCTGCATCTCTGTGGACCTCACACTCTCAGAGTAATTGGGAGAGACTGAGCCTGTTCTGACCTCTAAGAATTACCAGTGTGACCAGGGGATTGGGGCTTCCATGGGGTTCCTTCAGCACCCTTGATTCAGGGCTCCTCCCCCAGGACGAGTCCGGCTGCAGAAGGGGGCCTCTCTCCAGATTGAGGGTCTCCGGGTGGAAGACCAGGGCTGGTACGAGTGCCGCGTGTTCTTCCTGGACCAGCACATCCCTGAAGACGATTTTGCTAACGGCTCCTGGGTGCATCTGACAGTCAATTGTATGAGGCTGCGGGGCAGGTGGTGGAGAAGGACAGGGAGGAGGAGGATGGGGACCTCTGGCTGGTGGGAGAAAGGGGAAGAGAGAGTTCTATTTCTATCCCACAAACAACTCCGATGCCCCACCCTTCCTAAGAGTCCTTGTTTGCTCACTTAGTAGTTGCATCTCACCCCTCCCCCATACTCCTGCCCTTTTCAGTTCTTCAAATATAAATCCAATCAGTCTTCTAGGCTCTGTGTCAGGAACTCCCTCTTTCTCTTCCCTCCTGCTTCCCTGGCCAGGGAAGTGGGTGGGAGAGAGGGGGCTCTTGGGCCCTGAGTGAAACACAGCTTACATACACATAGCACTTTGTGTTTTCAAAATACCTTTTCACCCAGGCCCTTATTATTTCTGTCTCACTCCTAAGTAGGAAGGAGGTCATAATCATTCCCACTGCATAGGTGAGGCTGGGTCATGCCACTGATTAGTGGCAGAGCAGAGTCTAGGACCCAGCCCTCCTCACTCCCAGAACAGTGCTCCTCCCGAGGGGACGTGGCTCTCCCCGCCGGCTCTGGACATCTAGCCTGGGTTCAACCCCAGGCCAGTGTGTGGGGGTGGGTTGATAGAATCCTCACTTGGCCCGGGTGCAGCAGACAGGGTGGCCCCGGGCTGAGCATTCCTTTGAGGCGGGGCTGGTGGGTGGGCAGGGCAGCAGGCTGGAGCCCTGAGTCATCTCCCTGGCCCTCAGACACTGCTCTTTGCGCTGACAGCCCCTCTGGGGCCCCGATGCCTGTCTCCCTTGCAGCGCCCCCTCAATTCCAGGAGACACCTCCTGCTGTGTTGGAAGTGCAGGAACTGGAGCCTGTGACCCTGCGTTGTGTGGCCCGTGGCAGCCCCCTGCCTCGTGTGACGTGGAAGCTCCGAGGAAAGGACCTTGGCCAGGGCCAAGGCCAGGGCCAGGTGCAAGTGAGTCCTGGGGATGGATAGAATGAGCCATATAGAGTGTGAAGGGACGGTGGGGGCCTGGCAGTGGGGCCAGAGGACAGAGGAGGCAAAGGCCAGGCTGGAAGATGGGCCAGGAGAGGGGGTTGGCATTGTTTGCCCCGAGCCTGGGGTGCTGCCTCCCTCTGCTGGCCAGCCTCAGAAGTGCAGGATCTGAGGCTGGCAGGGGAAAGGACTCTTCCTCACCCACTCCTTCCCTAGGTGCAGAACGGGACACTGCGGATCCGCCGGGTAGAGCGAGGCAGCTCTGGGGTCTACACCTGCCAAGCCTCCAGCACTGAGGGCAGCGCCACCCACGCCACCCAGCTGCTAGTGCTAGGTGCTCTCTGGCGGGAGGGCTGGGCTCCAGGGTTACCTATGCAAGGGGGCTGTGACCTATGGCTGAATTGGTTCACAGCAAGATAGGAAGATCTGTGCCTGACGGCAGGGCCCGTGGAAGCTGAGGGGGCTCCCAATGCAGGCTGTCGCTCTGAAACCAGCACCTTAATTTTAAAAGGCTCGGTAAGCAGACAAAGTGATCTTAGTGCCTAGTAGTGTGTTATAGTGGAAAGGACATGGGTGCTTGTGTTAGGCTGTGAATCGGCTAACTCCTTGAGTCTCAGTTTCTTCATCTTTATAGAGAGACTCATGTCTACCTCTCAGGTCTGTTACAAGAATTTACTTAGGTCCAGCTGAGCCCAGTCACAGGCACATGGAATTCCTGGCCAAGATCCTTCCTTTAGAAGGGAAACTGAGAAGTAGAAGGCCTGGACTGTGCCTTCATAGAGCCTATTATCTTTGTGGGGAAGTGGGACTAATTGGGGAAACAGGGAAGTGTTGCTGTCCGTGGTACTGTAAGAAAGGCAGTGCCGGGTAATGGTTAAAGTGTCGTCTGTGGCATAAGGAAGCCTAATGGGAATGTTGCCCCTCCTGCTGTCCTTGGGCAATCACCTCACAATCTCTCTGCCTCTGAGCCTTCATTTCTTCATCCATAAAATGGAGACAATTCCCACCGCCAAGCTTTTGGTCAGGATTAAATGAGGTCGTGCAGGTAAAGTGCTTAGCACTCAGTGTCCCGCATGCAGTCAGTGCTCTGTTGTGTCAGCTCGCATCATGACCTCTTCTTACTGACTGCTCATGCGGTACCGGCCCAGAGAGGGGAAGAAGTAGTGGAACTGTAGTAGCAGAGGTGCTTTTGCAGGAGGTATGTGGTGTGGCCAGGCCCTTGGGAGGGACATTCCAGACCGGGGGTGCAGGGAGCAAAGGCATGGAGATGGGGGACAGTCAGCTGCCCACACTGACCTGAAAGAGTTCATGAGGGCTGACATGGAAAGATGGCTGGCCAGGCAGGGAGGGTTTGGATCTCAGGGGTCCACACGGCTGGGTTTGAGCTTAGTGTAGTAGGAGCCAGGTGCTGTTGCACGTTCCTGAGCAGAAGTGTTCTGTGGCTCAAGGGGCTGTTTCTCTATGAATGGCGATTAGAGTGGCAGCCACAGGGGAGCCTGGAGTCAGGGGCTGCTGCAGCATCTTGAGGTGAGGTATTGGGCACCTGGGTTAGGGTCAGAGACAGAGAAGTAATTCAAGAGGTGACAAGTAGGGATACAAATGGTAAATGAGCAGAGTTAAACTGACTCCCCCAAACACACACACCATTCCTAGGCAGTGGAACCGCATGAATGGGGTTGCTCTTGATGGAACAGAGAGAATTTGGAAAGAGGAATGGGTCTCAGGGAGAGGATGAATTCTTGTTACATACAGGGGGAAGCTTCTGTTTCCGTTCCCCAAAGCCCGGTAACAACGAGCCCTAGGATTCCAGAGGGCAGAGCTGGGAAGGATTGCAGAGGTGACCTCAGGGTTCTGGGAAGACTGTGGGCTGAGGCCACCTTCCTCCCCTTGTGCACCCCACAGGACCCCCAGTCATCGTGGTGCCCCCCAAGAACTGCACAGTCAATGCTTCCCAGGATGTTTCCTTGGCCTGCCACGCTGAGGCATACCCTGCTAATCTCACCTACAGCTGGTTCCAGGACAACACCAATGTCTTCCACATTAGGTGGGGTCACCCTCATTAGGAGGGTGGAGGTGGGGAATTCACAGTCTCTGAAGAGCCACTTGGCTGGGCAAGGCCTGGACCCCTCCTCACACATGCCACATTGCAGCCGCCTGCAGTCCCGGGTGCGGATTCTGGTGGACGGGAGCCTGCGGCTGCAGGCCACCCAGCCTGATGATGCCGGCTGCTACACCTGTGTGCCCAGCAATGGCCTCCTGCATCCACCCTCAGCCTCTGCCTACCTCACTGTGCTCTGTAAGCTCCTGACCCCAGCTTCTCCCACAGCCTGCTCCCTTCCCCTGGGCCAGGCCAAGCCCCTCTCCCCCAACTTGCCACTACTTTCCCCCAGACCCAGCCCAGGTGACAGCTATGCCTCCTGAGACGCCCCTGCCCATAGGCATGCCGGGGGTGATCCGCTGCCCGGTTCGTGCCAACCCCCCACTGCTCTTTGTCAGCTGGACCAAGGATGGAAAGGCCCTGCAGCTGGACAAGGTACAGGCTTGGGGCAGTACAGCTTGGTGTTATTCTGCTCAGGACAGCAGGGTGGAGTTAGCTCAGTTTAATTCAATTCTGTGACTGGGGACACATCTTTTGTGAATTTAATTTGTGTTATGAGACATTTTGCATAGGAGACTACTTAAAACCCCTGAGGAAAAACTTCCATGGTTTAAGGTGGTGGTTTTGTGTCTTCTTTGGGGAAAGAAGAGAGATGATCTCTGGGGAAAATGATGGCAAAGAGTCAAGAAGCAGAACTGAAGGTTCTTTCGTGTGATGATTGGGGAATTGTGTGTCCCGGGGAACACACACTTCTTACCAGGTGCTGTGTGGGATACTGGGTTGGGGGCAGGGGCAAGGAGGCATCCATCCTTCAAGTGGGCACTGCCTGGGCAGAGGACAGCAACACAGTCTGGAAGGCCATGGATGGAGCTCATGCCTTTCTTTTAGGGTGGTTGAGGCTAGACCAGCAACAGATTCTGGGACTCTGGTGATGGGCCTCAAAGAGGAGACAGTCATTCCCTTGCAGAAACCAGGGTCAAGAGGCAGGAAGTAGTATAGTGCGTTTATGGAATCATGTGTTATGGAATCATGGATCATCCAATTGGGTGGAAGCTGGAGTGCCTGTAGGGACATGAACGGTGCAGAGAAAGCTGGAAAGACAGGTTGGCATCAAAAGGCAGAACTGTGAATGCCAGGTTACCATTGCCTCATTCCAAGGCAATTGGGATCTTTTGTCTGCAGAGACTATACATTTTTTGAGGCCTAGTATTGCCATCTTTTCATCGTAGTGTACCTGGGGCTTCTACAACAATAGTACTCAGTATATCTTTGTTGACTGTTTAAGAAAAAAGTCTGCAGGCAGTTGGAGCTGCTGGAGTTTGTTGAGCATTGGTGTGATAGCATCAGAGCTGTGATCAGGGATTGAGCTTATCCAGTGGAATGTAGCAGGAGATACTGGACATAGGAAGAGGGGTTCTGAAGCTGCTGAAATGGCCAGGTGAGAGTTGTGGAGTCTGATTTAGAGAGGACGACATGAAGATGAATGGGCTCATGCCCCGACAAAAGGGACCTCTCAGGATGACTGGCTTAGGATTTCGCTGGGGGAGTGAGGGAACGTGCGGAGGCAGACTTCAGCAAGGAGGACGGTGGGCCCTTTAATAGAGAAATAGGAGCTGGTGTGGGGTGGAAGACGTTGAACTTCGTTGTGGAGTGCTGGGAAGGGAGCCAGGTGAAGTCCCAGCAGGCAGGAAGCCCCATGTAGCCCAACTCCAGGGGTGGCCATTCACAGTGTGTTTTCTGTGAGTGTTACCCCCTGGAGTTGTGCAGTCACAGCCTCACACTATTGGGAGGGGTCCCTCTGTAGGCAGGAGAGAAAGGAAGCGCTGGAAGTCGGAGAGGGGTCAGGCCTAGACATGGAGCTGCTGGAGTCCTCTGCATAGCTGTGGGTTTCTCGTCCTGCCCCCTCTCTTGTACTGCCATCCCGGGCTTGTCTCTGCTGAGCTCCTCTCTCTAGCTGTCATCTCCTCTTCCTTCCAGTTCCCTGGCTGGTCCCAGGGCACAGAAGGCTCATTGATCATCGCCCTGGGGAACGAGGATGCCCTGGGAGAATACTCCTGCACCCCCTACAACAGTCTTGGTACAGCCGGGCCCTCCCCTGTGACCCGCGTGCTGCTCAAGGTTAGGCCGGGGGTGGGCGAGGGCCTGTGGTGACAGTGAGTCAGATGGCTGGAGATGGCGCTAAGGCCAGGCTGATGGGGGTGGGGCGGGGCAGACACATGGGGAGGGGTTTCCAAGTCTGTTTCCCATGGTGGCCACGGCAGCAGCTGCCTGATGCCATCCCAGAGGTTTCTGCAGAGGTGGTGCTTGGGAGGTGGGACATCAGTCACACACATCCAAAAGTAAGATATCCTGTCCACCCCAACTCTCACTAACCTTGACCGTGCTGCCTCCCTCTCTGGGGCTTTGGGAGGAAGAATGTTCTGCAGAAGTTTGTACATCACTGAGAGTCCTGCCTAAGCCTGCCAGCCCTTACTATGCCACCATTTCCCTCCAGCCCCTACCCACTGGGGAACAGACACAGAGCCACAGAAGAATTGAGAGATGGAGAGAGAATGAGGTGGAGACAGGCTTGGTGAGTGTTTAGCTAGGGGGAGTGAGAGAGAGTGAGGTGAGACATGGCATGACAGGAACACAGAGAGGGGGAGTAGCCAACCTTAGATGGTGATGTAAGAGAGGGCCCCTCCCAATGCCAGACCTGGCTTGCAGGCTCCCCCGGCTTTTATAGAGCGGCCCAAGGAAGAATATTTCCAAGAAGTAGGGCGGGAGCTGCTCATCCCCTGCTCCGCCCAAGGGGACCCTCCTCCTGTTGTCTCTTGGGCCAAGGTAAGGCTCCTGAGCCCGCTCTGCCTGTACCCGTGCCCACTTCACCCCTGCCTCTTGTGCCCCAGCCATTTTGTGGGAGGGAGGGTATGGGAAGGAGAGGGGTGTCAGAGGCAGGGTGGGGAGGAACTGGAGCTGCCTGGAGAGATGAGGGGCGCCCTTGGTGAGGGGTGGCTGCGTGTGTCCTCAGGGCTCACCAGTGGTTCTGTAGGTGGGCCGGGGGCTGCAAGGCCAGGCCCAGGTGGACAGCAACAGCAGTCTCATCCTGCGACCATTGACCAAGGAGGCCCACGGGCACTGGGAATGCAGTGCCAGCAATGCTGTGGCCCGAGTGGCTGCCTCCACCAACGTCTACGTGCTGGGTTAGTGGCTGGAGAGATGGCCAGGGGCTGGGAGAAATTACATGGGAATCGTTTTTGGAGGCCCAGAAAGGGGATCATGGGTGTGGGACCCCTGGGATGATGATGGGTGAAGGGCACTGGCCTTGGGGCCCCTGCTACTCTTTACACTCCCTCAGGCCCTGACCACCATTCCTCCATTCCCCCCTGCCCAGGCACTAGCCCTCATGTTGTCACCAATGTGTCCGTGGTGCCTTTGCCTAAGGGTGCCAATGTCTCCTGGGAGCCTGGCTTTGATGGTGGCTATCTGCAGAGATTCAGTGTCTGGTACACGCCACTGTGAGTGACCTGCTCCTGCCATTTCTCTGCGCCAATCTTGCCTCCTTTCCTCTCCTCCTTGAACCTATCTGGCCTTCTGCCCTGTCTTCTGTCCCTCTGTCCTTCACCAGTCCTGGCTCTGCTTCCCTGTTTCCAGATTCTGAGTTCAGGGCCAAGGTCCTGAGACCTTGGATGGTTGAGCAGAGAGGAGTTGGTTAGATCTCTGGACCCCAGATCTTCTGGTCTACCTAGCTAACGAGGTACCCCCCGTGTCCTCATGTCTCCCAGGGCCAAGCGTCCTGACCGAATGCACCATGACTGGGTGTCCTTGGCAGTGCCTGTGGGGGCTGCTCACCTCCTAGTGCCAGGGCTGCAGCCCCACACCCAGTACCAGTTCAGCGTGCTGGCTCAGAACAAGCTGGGGAGTGGTCCCTTCAGCGAAATCGTCTTGTCTGCTCCTGAAGGTGAGAGGCTTGTAGTCCCAGAACAGCAGAGACAAGGATGGGGAAGGGCTGCTAGGAAAGTTAGGATATGGGAGGTTCTGGGTGGGAAGGGGCAGAGGTGCTGGCCAGCTTAGGGTCCAGAGGGGTGTGTGGAAGATGATTTGAGCTTGTCTTCAGGGGCTCTGGGAGAAGAGTTGGGCACTGGGGTCGTGGAAGGCCAGGGGAGGGGCGCTGGGAATCCTTGCTCTGACCTGCCTTTCTGTCCCCTGCAGGGCTTCCTACCACGCCAGCTGCACCCAGGCTTCCTCCAACAGAGATATCCCCTCCCCTGTCCCCTCCACGGGGTCTGGTGGCAGTGAGGACACCCCGGGGGGTACTCCTGCATTGGGATCCCCCAGAGCTGGTCCCTAAGAGACTGGATGGCTACGTCTTGGAAGGACGGCAAGGCTCCCAGGGCTGGGAGGTGCTGGACCCAGCTGTGGCAGGCACAGAAACAGAGCTGCTGGTACCAGGCCTCATCAAGGTATGTGCGAGAGGCAATACAGGGAGCAGCCTCCTCCATTCCCCAAACCCTATCTTCTCATCTTGATTTGAGCTCTTCATCTCCGCATCCTACCTCACCCTTCCGTCCCACCTGCACAGTCTTTCCGCGCACCGCTGGGATGGGCGGTGCTGGGCCCTGACCTCCCTCCTGGCACTCCATCCCCATCGCAGGATGTTCTCTATGAGTTCCGCCTCGTGGCCTTCGCAGGCAGCTACGTCAGCGACCCCAGCAACACGGCCAACGTCTCCACTTCTGGTGAGCACCTGGCGTGAGGGAGGAGCCCCAGGGCTTGCGGGTAGTGGGGGGGCTCCGAGTCCACTGACCCTCCCTCGTGGCCCCCTGCCTAGGTCTGGAGGTCTACCCTTCGCGCACGCAGCTGCCGGGTCTCCTGCCCCAGCCTGTGTTGGCCGGCGTGGTGGGGGGGGTCTGCTTCCTAGGCGTGGCCGTCCTCGTGAGCATTCTGGCCGCCTGCCTCATGAACCGGCGCAGGGCTGCCCGCCGCCGCCGCAAGCGCCTCCGCCAAGGTAAGCCCCTCCACCCTCAGCCCTCCTCCTGCGCACTTGGGCCTAGCGCACCGAAAGGCCCCGCCCCTCCTTAAGCCCCTCCTACCTGGGGGGAAATCCTCGCTCCTGTGTGATCCAGGTGCATTCTCTTAGTCCTGCATCTGGTCCTGCCTACGCTTTTCCCACCCGGATGGGGTTGGGCGTCTGGTGTTGGGTGAGAGAGTCTGCGCCTGGAGGGCCTGGTTTTTTGCCTGTGTCACCTATTATTCTCGTGCCCTTCCAGATCCACCTCTTATCTTCTCTCCGACCGGGACATCAGCTGCACCGTAAGTGCCTCCACCTCCTTGGCTTTCTTCTGCTTTTCCATTGTACATGCCAGTATCCTCTGCTTCCTTTTTTGCATCTTTACTAGGGGGATGTTAGGGGTGGGAGAGGAACAAAAGTGGGAGAGGGTAAGAAGGGGTGTGCAGTGGCCCCAGCCTGAGGCCGGTCCAGTATGGCCTGTGCCTTCCCTCCACCCCTTCCACCTTGTTGGTCCTTTCCTCGCTTGTTCTCCCTAGCTCTGCTCTGTTCACCAAACCTCTCAAGGCCTGACGCTGGCTCCTGGGAGGGGGACCTGCCCCTACCACAGACCCTGATCTCCTGTCCTTCCCCAGCTCTGCTCTGGGCTCAGGCAGTCCTGACAGCGTGGCGAAGCTGAAGCTCCAGGGTTCCCCAGTTCCCAGCCTGCGCCAAAGTCTGCTCTGGGGGGATCCTGCCGGAACTCCCAGCCCCCACCCAGATCCTCCGCCTAGCCGGGGACCCTTACCCCTGGAGCCCATTTGCCGGGGCCCAGATGGGCGCTTTGTGATGGGGCCCACTGTGGCGGCCCCCCAGGAAAGGTCAGGCCCGGAGCAGGCAGAACCTCGGACTCCAGCCCAGTGTCTCGCCCGGTCCTTTGACTGTAGCAGCAGCAGCCCCAGTGGGGCACCCCAGCCCCTCTGCATTGAAGACATCAGCCCTGTGGCGCCCCCTCCAGCAGCTCCACCCAGTCCCTTGCCAGGTCCTGGACCCCTACTCCAGTACCTGAGCCTGCCCTTCTTCCGAGAGATGAATGTGGATGGGGACTGGCCCCCTCTTGAGGAGCCCAGCCCTGCTGCACCCCCAGATTACATGGATACCCGGCGCTGCCCCACCTCATCTTTCCTTCGTCCTCCAGACACCCCTCCTGTGTCCCCCAGGGAATCAATTCCTGGGGCTGTGGTAGGGGCTGGGGCCACTGCAGAACCCCCTTACACAGCCCTGGCTGACTGGACACTGAGGGAGCGGCTGCTGCCAGGCCTTCTCCCTGCTGCCCCTCGAGGCAGCCTCACCAGCCAGAGCAGCGGGCGAGGCAGCGCTTCGTTCCTGCGGCCCCCCTCCACAGCCCCCTCTGCTGGAGGCAGCTACCTCAGCCCTGCTCCAGGAGACACCAGCAGCTGGGCCAGTGGCCCTGAGAGATGGCCCCGAAGGGAGCATGTGGTGACAGTCAGCAAGAGGTGAGAGCAGTCCCTGCCCATCCCTACCTCTGCCTCAGTCCTGCCACAGACCTCACCCCTCTCCCAATACCCTGCGCCTTCTCTGCTCCACTCCCACCCTGGGAATGGGAAACCTTGTCTCCTTTTAGAAACTTTTGCTGAGGTCCAGGGATTTTTCAGGGGAAACCCATGGCCTAATGTGAGTTTGTGATCCCTGAATTCAGACTTTTCTGAACAGCTTCTATTCCTCCACCCACACCATATGTTTGTCTTTTTTTATAGGAGGAACACATCTGTGGACGAGAACTATGAGTGGGACTCAGAATTCCCTGGGGACGTGGAATTGCTGGAGACGTTGCACCTGGGCTTGGCCAGCTCCCGGCTCAGACCTGAAGCTGAGCCAGAGCTAGGTGTGTGAGCCCCAGGGAAAGGCAGGCATCTCGGCCATGCTGTCCCACATCCCCCCTGCCACCTTAGGACCCATCTATTCCCAGTCAGACCCTGCCTCCCAGGCTCCTCTGCTCTAGACTGTGCCTTGCCCCCTTGGGCCATCTGTACTGGAAGGGCCTAACGAGCTTCACATCTGAACTCTTCACTCAGTGAACCTCAGGGCTTCTTCTCATTGTCCTGCCCGCCTCTTGCAGGTGTGAAGACTCCAGAGGAGGGCTGCCTCCTGAACACTGCCCATGTTACTGGCCCTGAGGCCCGCTGTGCTGCCCTTCGGGAGGAATTCCTGGCCTTCCGCCGCCGCCGAGATGCTACTAGGGCTCGGCTACCAGCCTATCGACAGCCAGTCCCTCACCCAGAACAGGCCACTCTGCTGTGAACACCCCTAATGTGAGGCTGGGAAAAGGCATATGGACCTGCAAAGGAGGCCCCCAACCAGACAGACCTAGCTTCAACCTAGGACACTGCCCCTGCCTGCCCCTTTGGTGCCCAGACCCTGATAGTGGATAGTGGTCCTGGGTCACCTTGGTATGGAATGTATGTGCTGACCCCCTAGGTGAGTCTGGGGATTGGAACAGGGATCTTAGGTCTGCCCCCCCCCCCCCCCGTGTGTGTGTGTGTGTGTGTGTGTGTGTGTGAAGTTTTTTACAGGTGAATAAAGTTTGAAAGATGTTTCTGTGTGTTGTCAGTCTTTGAGAGAGTGCCAGGAGAATCCCTGGACCCTTAAAGAAGAGGAGAATCTTATTGAATGAATGGAGGTGCATTCAGCATTCATTCAAGAAGCATTTATTGAGTGCTTACTGAGGCCAGCTACTAAAGGCCAGCCATTGAAGTAGATACTGAGAAAATAAGGTTCTTGAAGACATGCCTTTGCCCTTGAGTTCTTTCTAGTCAGTGAGGCAGACAAGTAAAGAAATAGTTGCCATATGATGTGATAAGTTCTGTGATAAAGCTATGTGTTGGTTATTGTGGTAGCACAAAGGAAGATGTTGCATTCAAGGCCACAAACATTTAGTGAATGCTAATATCGTGTTCCGGGGCAAATGCCACATATTGGAGGGGAGTCCTCAGGACCCTCACAGATGGTGGTAATAATAATAGTAGTATTCACTATGTGCCAGGCACTGCTCTAAGCCCTATAGGTGGACTGTGTAGTTCTCTACAATTCTAGGAATTAGGTAGTACTATTAGCTCTGTTTTATAGACCAGGGAACTGAAGCATAGAATGCTTTAGTAATGTGCACAACAGTCACACAGCAGGTAAAGGTGGGGAGCCAGTCAAGGAAGGGAAACTATCCTAGGCAGAGGAATAGCCTTTGTAAAGGCACAGAAGAGTGAGAACGCTTGACAATCAGTGGGACTGGAATATAGGGCTGTGTAGGACTTGGGGAGGGAACAGAGAATAGAAAGGTGGGACGGGACTGGATATTGACATCCTGGAATCTCAGGTTCAAGGGAGGACTCTAACATGTGTGAAGAACTCCACCCAGGGTGACTCTGTTCAACTGAAGCCTGAAAGGGTGGGGGGCTTTCTCTCTATCCCTGAACTGTGCCATCCTCCACCCTCAGAGACAAAAGAACCCTGGCCAGCCTCCTCCCGCTGAGGGCTCCCTCTGTGATCCCTCCAGGATTTAGGAAGAGATACCAGGTCATAGAAAAGGAGATGAAAGGCAGGGAGAAGTCAGATCTGAACCCTGGGTCCCAACACCGAACACGCCCCTAGGGCCCTGGGCAAAGAGTGACCTCACTGTTAGTCCCTGCCCAGGCTTGAAGTAAGAGATGAGCAAGATCACGTGGGGGTGCTGTCCCGGCCTGTAAGTCCCAGTCCTGTCACACACTAGTCAGCTGGGGTCGGGGAAAGGCCTTCCTGTGCCTCCATTTACCTTGCCAGCCTCTAAACTAGGAGGCTTCTTCCCACCTAAACACGCCCACAGTCTTCAGCTAACTTTCTAGGCAGCAAGTTTCCAACTGCGGCACAACTCTACGGGCTCCCGGTGGAGGCTGAGGTTCTCACGGGTGGAGACCACTGCAGCTGCCTTCGTAGGTCCAGACTCCCCGAACCTTTAACCCTTGCTCTGGTCAACTGAACCTCTGTCTCAAGCAATCCTCCCGCCTTCTGCGCTGCGGCGCCTTTAAACCTTCTTGGCCCTTGCCCCGCCCCGGGTCCGCCCCGTCTGAGGCGGGACCCTCCTGAAAACCCCCGGCTGGGCAGGGCGCACCACTTGCAGCTGCAGCCCTTGCCTTGAGTGAGTGCGCCGCTCCCCAGCCCGCTTGAACGGTGAGCAGGTCGCAGGGACGGGGGTCGGAGGGATGTGCGTGGTCTGTAGAAACCAAGAAGCCAGCGCTTTTGACTTGTTCCAGCGAGCTCGGGGATCAAGGGCTGGCACCAGGCAAGGGTCCGGTGACTACTTTACCCCGCCCCGTGCTGTCAGATCCTGTCCCCAAGCCCTGACCCGACATTGTTGGACGATGAGGTCAGGCGAGGTTAGTCCATGCATAGACAGGGCGTCCGTCCGTCCGGAGCACGGACTCAGGGACTGAGCTCCACCCGCGGGCTCCATCGCCGAGTCCTCACTGGGGCGAGGGGAAAAAAGGGCGTCGGACATTAGCTGGCTGGCCCCGAGTGACCCCGGGTCGTGGCGCCGGCCCTGGGCCAGCTCGTACTCCTGGGCTTTCCCGCGCGACCCTTCACTTCCTGGTTCCAGGAGCACGTGTGGGCACTGCGTGCCCTCTGAGTCCCCGAGGCCGCTCTTTTCATTCCTGTTCCTGCTAGCTTGCTATTCTGGGGACTCGAGGTCACGAGCTGGGGCTAGAGGACTCCGCATGGGTCGCACAGTGACCTTCTGTGAAGCTCCAGTCATCTCTATGACGGTCCCCCGACCTCGGGGGTCTGGGTGCTGCAGCCCTGACTGCGCCCCGGGGTGCCCTGTCTGTGTGAGGTTGTGGGGGTGGTGGTGGCTGCTTTTACCCCATCCCGAGCGCCGCTGCCCCCACCGGGTGCCCCCTGCTGCTGGGAAACCCGGTGGTGGCCGCGGGCGGGCGGGCGGGCTGCCCAGACCACTGCGTCACCCCAGCGGCGGGAGGGCGGTGGGTGACTCATCTGCTCTAACGGCCCAGGGTGTGGTCGTGGGGGTGGGGGGGGGGGCGGCGGCTGGGAGGCTGGACCTGCAGGACCGGAAGTGGACTGCCGCCTCCCCCACCCCCGCGCCCTGGGCCTCTTGGGGCTACCTGGAGCCGGTGTCTTGGGAGTTCTGTGAGCAGTTGGTATCTGTGGGGCAGAGAGAAACGGGGTGAGAGTGGGGATGGAGTGTGGGATCCGATGTAGAAGACCTGCGGCTGGGACGGGGGTCCCCCAGTGTTCTCTTTGACTCCAAAGCACCAGACAGCGATAGCTCTCTATCTCCAGCCCCCTCCCAGTTTCTCCTCCCTACTGCAAGGGGCAGACCTAAAACTGCAGAGGAGGCCAAGGCAGGGCGGGTCCAGTAGGACCCTACCATTCCAGAACCAACAAATAGGTTTTGTCCAACCGCAACTCCCTCCCTCACCCCAAGGCCTCTGCCCCTGACCCCCACCCCGGGATTGGCCCCAATCCTTTCTTCATTCCATCACTTCTCCCTCCAGAATTTTCAGCTGTGGGTTCTCTAGCTCAGAACACTTTCCCTTCCCAGGGAATTTCTTCTCCTGAACGACTACTTCCTGAGTCCGCTTCTTCACCCCAACACGGGTAATTTCCTATCTTCCCCCCACATGCTGTTCATCCCCACTATAGCTGCCTCCTGGAGGAATCCCTTGCACCTGGTTACACCCGAGCACTGCTGGGACGATCCCACTTCTCCCGTGCTCACAGCCTCCTCACCTCAAAGTCTGTGTTGAGAGGGTGTTTCTGCCGGGAGCCCCCACCCAGCCTCCAACACTGTTTGGTATACAGAAGCCATGGCAACGGCCCCCACCTCATCCCCTCCTCCCACGCAAGCTTTGGAGCTTCCTGTTTGTGTAGCCTCAGCTTTCTCTTCTGCTCCTGACTCTCGGTGGTGAGGGGCTGCCCTACGGTGGTTCCCTTAATTGTGGGCCGCCCCCCATCCTTGCTGCTGCTTGTGGCACCTCGCTCTGTCAGCTGGTGCCCTCATTGTGCTGCTCTTTGAGAACAGTCCCTGCCCCAAATCTGAGTTGGGAAGTTCTCCTGTGTCCCATCTGCCCGGTGGATGGAGAGTCCCTTTGTCTTCCCAGTTAAACACCCTAGCCAAGAACCCTGAAGTCCTCCCCGCCCCCACCCATGTCCGCCTTTTCTTTGGCTTTGGCTTTGGCTTTGGTGAGGTAAGCTTCCAGCCTAGGGTCTGGGTGGGGCCGAGTGCCTGGCGTGGCCCCTCCCGTTTCCCGCCTATTGTATGTAACTCCAGGGTGAGGGTGAGCGTAGTTCTCACAGCTGGAGTAGCGCTAGGGTTTAGGTTGCTCGCTGCCAGCCTATCCCCCAGGTTGTTCAGCTATCACTTTCCTTTGGGGTCCCCAGCTCTGGGGGTCCCCCACACCTGTCTTCCACCTGGGCATATCTCTTCTCACCCTGGTAGGCAACTTGCTTACTGTTTTCTTTATGGGAGGGCAGGGGCAGGTCCCCTGGGTGTCCCTAGGGTGGGCCTTCCCAGCTCCAGCAGCCGCAGCCCATCAGCTCCTGCCTGCCTGTGGGGTTGGGGAGGGGAAACAGCTGCTGGCCAGGCCTGGCCTGGTTGGAACTGCCCCTTCTCAGGACTCCGCCCTATGGCTCTGGCACCTCAGAGCTTGAGGGCAATGGCCCCAGAGTGGAGCAGATACACTGCAGCTGGAGGCTGCTACCCTGTCAGCTGTGTCCAGGCCCCAGAGTTGGGCGGTGGAGGGGGTTCCTCAGCATCCACTTTCCACCCAGTGGTGGGTCTGGGAGGCCAAGTTTGTCCTGCCTTGGGGGTTGGGGGGCACTGGAAGGGTCTGGCTTCAGGCCATTCTCTCTGCTCTTAACCCCAGTGTCTAGGTTAATCATTCTCCTGCCTTTTCTTTACCTGTGCCATGGTGATCCCCGGGCCTCAGGGAGAGGTTCCAGGAGAGAGGTCTGGAACTGGGCTGTGGAAAGGGGGCTTACTGGTGGTACTAGCTCTTAGCCCCTTCCTCCTCCTGCCTGTCTTCCAGCCATTCCCCTGTGCATCAGAGGTTAGAGGTTTCTGTGGCGGAGTGGCCGCTGGGGAGGGCGGGAATGCTTGTCTTGCTTTCTCCTCAGAACTCAGCCACTCCACCCCTCCTGCCTTCCCCCAGCTGATGGTGTGTGTGCCTGGTGCTGTGGGTCCGGGCCCAGACTGACATTTATCTGGCCCAGCTTTCGGGCTGGGGGAAGTGGAGGGGGCGGGTTGCTCTTAATGAGGTTTAAAAATAACTGATTTAGGGGAGGATCTGCCGGAAATGGGCAGCTTGATAAGCAGCCATGTTGGAGTCAGGACGGGAGGGACTGGCCTGAGACACAGCCTCTGCAGCTAAGAGGGGTTGAGGGTTTGAGGCAGGCTGGTCCCCTTGTCTTTCGCAGAGTCCTGAGGCCCACTGAGCGGGAGTGGTGGGATTGTTTAACCTGGATGTGTGGGAGAGGGGGAGCCAGAGTGACTCCATCCCTGAAGGCCAACCTGGCCTGGAGCCAGATGTGGTTAGAAGGGGTGGCTCTCTTTCCTCCCCTTGAACACAGATGCCTGCCCTGGGGGTCCCCTTTCGTGAGCAGCCTGACAGCTAGCTCTGTTTCGGAGAAGAGAGAAAAGCCAAACCAGGGTGGGGGTGGGACAGAAAATGGGGACCGTTCTCGGTTCTTGGCTCCCCTTGGCATCCGTAGCATGCCCGGGTCTTGCTCAGCCTCTGAGTGTCAGACCCAGGTGGTGACTGTTGGTTGGGAACACACTGCCACAGTGAGGTTGGCCAACTCAGGCCATTGGTCGGGAAACCACCCAGTTCTTGCTAATCAAGGTCCTCCAAGGAAGTTAAAGAAACCCACCTGTGTATTTCCCCGTCTTGCCTTCTCTTCCCAGGTTTCCCCAAAAATATCACCCAGAGCTCCTGTATTAGTTTCCTATTTCTGCTGTAACAAATTGCTACAAGCTTAGTGATTTAAAGCAACACAAATACAGCATCTTACAGTTCTACAGACTTCAACAGGGGTCTCACTGGCTAAAATGCAGGTGTTGGCAGGGCTGTGTTCCTTCTGGGGGTCTTGGGGCGAATCCATTTCCTTCCCTTTTCTGGCTTCTGGAGGCCACCTGCATTGCTTGGTTCATGGCCCTGTGTGACTCCAACTTCTGCTTCCATTTTTTGTTGTTGTTACTTCTCCCACTCTGACTCACCTGTCTCCCACTTTCAGTTAGTAAGGACCCTTGTGATTACACTGGGCTCATCTGGATGATCCAGGATAATCTCTCCATCTCGAGATCTTAGTCACATCCACGAAGTCCCTTTTTGTCATACGAGGTAACAGATCCACAGGTTCTGGGAATTACGACATGGACAACTTTTGGGGGGCTATGGTTCTGCCTATCATAGCTCCTAGAAGGGAAAGTAGAATTTGTTTTTATTGTCTGGTTTCTCGTAGGAAATTCATTTTGCTTGCTGAAATCCCTAAGGACCTATTCAGGCCTATCTCTTCCAGAAAGCCTTCCTGGGCGGCTTCTGCCCATCTGCTTCTTGTAGCTGCTACAACATGTGATCTGAACTGTGCACTTCAGTATTTGTGTACAATCTTTACCTGTTCATATGTACTCACTGTGTCTCCCTGATGGCACTGTGGGCACTTGAGGACCAAGGGCTTCTATCTCTTTCACAATCCCTAGCACAAATAGTAGGTGCTCAGTTAAAATCCAGTGGTTTGCACCAACCTAGATGGTTTAAAAAAAAAAAAAAAAGGCAAAGAAAACCCAGAGGTTGAGGGAGGGTAGATCCAGCCAGTTTTCCAAGCTGTTCCACATTCCTCCTCCTCTCCCCAAATCATTCTCTTTCCCAGGGCTATAAAGAGCAGGGTTGCGTTTGTTAACAGTTCTGGGCCTCATCCTTGGGGCTCACCCTGGGGGGAAATGGTGTGTATCCCTGCAGGCAGAATTCCTGAATTCCCCACTCTTCAGGCTGCAAGGTGTTGACCAAAGGCCTGGGTGTGTCCTCTCTCTAGCACCACCACGCACTGGAATGGCTAACAGGGGACCTGCATATGGCCTGAGCCGGGAGGTGCAGCAGAAGATTGAGAAACAGTATGATGCAGATCTGGAGCAGATCCTGATCCAGTGGATCACCACCCAGTGCCGAAAGGATGTGGGCCGGCCCCAGCCTGGACGCGAGAACTTCCAGAACTGGCTCAAGGATGGCACGGTGAGAGCCGGGCCCCACTGGCTTGGAAGTGCAGGGAGAGCAGGACTAGGTCCAGTGGACTGGGGATTGTTTAACCTGAAGAGGGGAAGACTGAGGGCACACATGTCCCAGCCTCTTCCTCAGCCTGAAGATCTTTGTCAAGGATGTGAGAGGGCCCATGCTTCCCTCCCTTCCCGTGGAGTGGAGGGTAAGGGTGAATGTGTCTCCTAGGCAGTGGAAGGCTGAGGTGACACTGAGGAAGAAAATATCTCTAAGGAAAGAACTGTGGGAGGGTGTATTAGCAAGGAAAGACTAAACACTGGCTTTTCACTCTGGGCTCGGAGGCAGGAGGCTGGCAAGAAGGACTGTGAGGCTTACTCTAGTGAAAGAGTCCAAGCTGTCTTCGGGCAAGACACGAGACTCTCTGGTTCATTGTCTCTGGTTCTGAGCGTGGTGCATGCTAAGCTGCCATAGGTAGGCGTATTCTCACCTTTCCACCTCTGCTGTCTCATCCAGGTGCTATGTGAGCTCATTAATGCACTGTACCCCGAGGGGCAGGCCCCGGTAAAGAAGATCCAGGCCTCCACCATGGCCTTCAAGCAGATGGAGCAGATCTCTCAGTTCCTGCAAGCAGCTGAGCGCTATGGCATTAACACCACTGACATCTTCCAAACTGTGGACCTCTGGGAAGGTGGGACAGGGCCAGGGGCTGGTTCCTGTCATCCAGGAGGCCAGAGATTGGGCTGGGCCCTCTTGACCGGGGAGAAGGGACTATTTTCTGGCTCCCTGAAGAGAAAGAGGGGTGTGTTTGTGTTCCATGGAACACTTGGTCATATTGGGGGCTGGATTGGAGAAGGGTATGGAAATGAAGAGTAAAAGTGATTAGGAAGCCAGGCCTGCTGACTTAGCAATAGAGGTGGAATCCTGGCATCTAGAACACTGTGGAGGCTGACATATTCCCATTCTCCTTCCCAGGAAAGAACATGGCCTGTGTGCAGCGGACGCTGATGAATCTGGGTGGGCTGGCAGTAGCGCGGGATGATGGACTCTTCTCTGGGGATCCCAATTGGTTCCCTAAGTAAGTATTGCTGGGACAGCTGCAGGGTCCAGCAGGTGCATCGTTTCTGCCCACTCCTGTCCCTGGGAAATAACTAATCTCAGTAGCAGCTGGCCCTTTACAAAGCACTTTCAGAAAATTCCTCATCTCACTTAATCCTCACAACACCCTCTGGGATGGCAAGTGACTGTCCCTTTGGAAACATGAGGAAGTGGCTTCAGAGAGCTTATGGCTCTCGAGGGCAGAGCTGGCACCAGCCCTTGAGCCAACAGCAAAGCCTGTGTTCTGTCCAGGGAAGGGATTTACTAGGGCAGCCTGTGATCTCCTCTAACCACCACTCCCTTACCACCCAGGAAATCCAAGGAGAATCCTCGGAACTTTTCGGACAACCAGCTGCAAGAGGGCAAGAACGTGATCGGGTTACAGATGGGCACCAACCGCGGGGCATCTCAGGCAGGCATGACTGGCTACGGGATGCCACGCCAGATCCTCTGATCCCACCCCAGGCCTTGCCCCTGCCCTCCCACGAATGGTTAATATATATGTAGATATATATTTTAGCAGTGACATTCCTAGAGAGCCCCTGAGCTCTCAAGCTCCCTTCTGTCAGGGTAGGGGGTTCAGCCTGTCCTGTCACCTCTGAGGTGCCTGTTGGCAGCCTCTCCCCTGTGCTTACTAATACATTCCCTTCCCCGTACCCATCAAAACTGGACCAACTGGCCTCCTCTTTTCCCCTGGGACCAAAATTTCGGGCCCTTAGTCCCTGACTGCCAGGCCTCTCCTCTTTCCCCCTGGCCTGTTCTGTCTCTGAACTCTGTGCCCTCCGTTCATTCCATGGCTGGAAGTCAGTGATGCTGCCTCTGCCATCTGATGCTGGACTGGCCTTGCTTCTACAAGTATGCTTCTCCCACAGCTGTGGCTGCAGGAACTTAATTTATAGGGAGGAGCCTGTGGCAGCTGCTGCCTCGGCCACAGCTGCACTGACTGTGCTCACCACACATCTGGGGCAGCCTTCCCTGGCAGGGGCCCTCGTGGCTTCTCATTTTCCATTCCCTTCACTGTGGCTAAGGGGTGGGGTGAGGGGACGGAGAGGGAGGGCTGCCTACCATGGTCTGGGGCTTGAGGAAGATGAGTTTGTTGATTTAAATAAAGAATTTGTCATTTTTGAATGGACTCTGGCTGTGTCTGGGGCCACTGTGCCACTGTGGGGAAGGGAGGAATACTGGGAAAAATGCAGTGAGTGATGCAGGAAGGAGGGCAGAGGTGAGAGGTTGCAGTGGTAACTCCTGTCTTCAGTTTCCTCCCCATCCTCATTCTCACTTGGTTTAGGGGAGGGGAGGTTGGAATTGAGAGGGGACAGGACCTCACAGCTGAATGCAGACTGCGTAGGCAGTGTCCACAAGGAGGTAAGGCCCTTTCTAGTCCATGGAATTGCGTAATCCTGCCTGCTGCCTTTGGCTGGGTCTGCCTCTACAGCCGGAACAGCTTCTCAGTCACTAGGAGGGTGGGGCTGGCTGCTGGCACAGCCATGAGTCCTGGCAAGTGAAGCTGTCTCCAGGTGAGAGGCCCCTCAGACAGGCTTGGGGCGAGGTGGTCTGTGTTGGAGTTGGCCAGACCCATGTAGGGGCTGAGGGTAGGGGTTGCAGTGGTGAGGAAAGGTGGAAAGCTGGGGAATGAGCAGGAGTGAGTTGGTGGTGGTGGCTGGAGGGAAGAAGCCTTGTTGATTGATCCTAAGCACCTGTGAACTAAGTGCCCGGGAGAGACTAGCAGCAGAACTTCCTTTCTAGGTGGGTGGCCTTGGGCCATGATAATCAGTTTTGGGTCAGGTTGTCTCCAGCACCTATCCTTGACTGAGGCATGAGTGTTCTACCCATAGTTTCTTTTTTTCTTTTCGTTCTTTTTTTTGAGACACAGAGTTCCTGGCCTTTGGTTTTCACTCCAGGTCGGATGCAGTGGCATGATCGCTTCTTGTCGCCCCAGGCTGGAGTGTGTAATGGCGCAATTCCTGGCTCACTGCAACCTCTCCGCCTCTCCTGTTCAAGCTTATTCTCCTGCCTCAGCCTCCTGAGTGGGGGCAGATTACAGGCATGCCACCACTGGCTTACCTTTTGTATTTTTAGTAGAGACAGGGTTTCTCCATGTTGGTCAGGCTGGTCTTGAACTCCTGTCTCTCAGGGTGATCCGCCTGCCTCGGCCTCCCAAAGTGCTGGGCTTACAGGTGTGAGCCACCGTGCCTGGCTATTTTTTGTATTTTTAATAGAGATGGGGTTTCACCATGTTGGCCAGGCTGGTCTTGAACCCCTGACTTCAAGCCATCTGCCTGACCTCATGGCTCTGCCTTGCCAACACCGCAGCCTCCCAAAGTGCTGGGAGCCCCACCCATAGTTTCTAACCACTAGGTGTTACCTTTACCCCAAGGCTTCCCAATCAGACCCTGTGTCTCCCCGGGGGGAATTTGAGGGACGCTGGACCAGTCTGACATTAGGTTCCAGCACCATCAGCCTCACCCAGGGGCCTGGCCTTCCTTGCCCCCTCCCCTTTTCTACTTGAGGGTATCTGTCTCCCTAGGAGGAGAAAGCCACAGCCCGGTACCTGAGGGAAACAGGTTTGTAACCAGAGCTTTTGTTCTCTCCCCTTTTGTTACCCTGCTTCTCTGAGGCTCCCTCTTCCAAGAAGCACCCACTAGGGGACAGGCCCCATGCCAATGCTTCATAGCCATGGCTATCAGCCTTATCCCCACACCACACTTAGCCTTGCCACCTAGAGAGGCCTTGCCAGCCTCTCTCATACCTCGGGAGAGACTATTTGCTTGCTTGCTGCATTCCCACAGGCTATGGCACAGATAAGATAGGCTGCAGCCTATGGGCAAAATTCCCAGGGGATTAGATCCTTTATCTCCCATTCAGGAAGGCTTTGTGGAATGTTAGTGAGGGAGAGTGATGTCATTGCAGAGAAAACATTGAATTCGCTATTTATACTAAAACAACAAGCCGTTTGCCACCTTCCCTGGTTTAACTATTTATAGCTATAAATTATTGGCCACACGCCTTGCAACTCTGAGAAATGCCTTTTGTTTGTCACAGTGCCAGCACTGAGAACCACTGCCTTCTCCCAGAAGATTCTCACAAACGCCCAGGAGGTGGATATTACTGTAATGTGTTCCCCATTTTGTCCTTAGATGAGGATACTGGTCTCAGAAGGGCCAAGGAACACAAAGCAATTAAGGGAGAAGCAGGGATTTGCATCCAATCAACCCGGCTTCGAATCTGGCTGAGCCTGTGCACTTGTAGGCTCAGCAAGAAGCGAAGCTGTCAAGGGACTACGGGACAGAGGTGGTGGTGGGTGGCAGGGCGGTGCTCCTCATCTGTAAGCTGAAGATGGTAATTCCTCCCTCATGAAGTTGCCGTGAGGCTTAGATGAGCGCTGGAAAGCAACTTGCATGGGGAATGCTAGCACATAGTGCCAGGAAATGGAAGTGTGGGGAATAAAAGGTAGAATATTTGTGTGTGGACCCTGGGCTGAGAGGGAGCTGATGTCCAGCAGTTTCACGCCCTTCACCACTGTCCTGTTGAACACGGGCAAAGATGCTTTGAGTAGCCCTATCCCCACTACCTGGAACAGCTTATTTTCAAGGGTGACACCAACTCTATTTGAGAGGTGCTCAGTCATTGGGCTCACCTTTCTTCTGGCTGCACCCACCACCACCCAAGCCTTGTAAGGAATCTTAGTGTCCCCTTAATCCATCTAACTGCAGAGTCAGTTGCTTCCTTGTGGAGCTGGCCTCCACTGGCATCGCAACATTTTCCAGCTTGTTCGTCTGTCTGCTTTTTAGCATTTTGTCTCACCTGAGGTTACAATTTCATCCCTAACTTGGCTTCTCTCATCTCTGACCCCACTTCGGGCCCCTGAGCCCAGACTAGGCACCAGCCTGTGTATGATTCTGCCTTTTCTTGCCATCTCCTAACACCTTATTCTGTGTGGCTCTCTACAGTGGTGTCTCTCTCTCTTTTTTTTTCTTATATTTTTCTTCCTTTTATTATTATTATTATTATTATTATTATTATTATTATAATACTTTAAGTTCTAGGGTACCTGTGCACAACGTGCAGGTTTGTTACATATGTATACATGTGCCATGTTGGTTTGCTGCACCCACCAACTCGTCATTTACATTAGGTGTTTCTCCTAACGCTATCCCTCCCCCAGCCCCCAACCCCCTCAACAGGCCCCGGTATGTGATCTTTCCCTCCCTGTGTCCATGTGTTCTCATTGTTCAACTCTTTCTTTCTTTCTTTTTTTTTTTATTTTAATTCTGGGATACATGTGCTGAACATGCAGGTATACGTGTGCCATGGTGGTTTGCTGCACCTATCAACCCATTACCTAGGTTTTAAGCCCCGCATACATTAACTATTTGTCCTGATGCTCTCCCTCCCCTCACCGCAGCCTTTCCCTGACCACAGGCCCTGGTGTGTGTTGTTCTCCTCCCTGTGTCTATGTGTTTTCATTGTTCAACTCCCTACAGAGGTGTCTCCTAACACTCTGCACTTGCAGGGCTGCTCCTGCTGCCTGGAACAATCTCCTTCCAGGTCCCACCCTCACTTGCTCCTTTATCTCCTTCAGGTTTTTGTTCAGACATAATCTTGCCTGATCACCTCATTTAAAACTGCACACTTCACTCTCAGCCTGGACCCCATGCTCCATTCCTGCTTTCTTTTATCACCACCTGACACCCAATATATTTTACTTATTTATTTTCTGTCCCCACCCATAGAATGTACACTACACAAAGGCAGGCTTTTGTTGGTTTTGCTCATGTAGAATAGTGGTTGGCATGTTGTAGGTGCTGGATAAATATTTGCTGAATGAATGAGTGAGCATGACACCACCCTTATGCTCCTCAGCCCCCTGGCTTGGCAACACAGTGCCCAGCCAGCCCAAGGGCCTAGCAACCCAGCCTGTCATCAGATCTGAGATACAGCCCAGCTCATCTGTCCACTTCCAATGCTTCCGGATTATTCACTTACAAAAAATAAACACCCAAGAAGCTGCATTTCCTACAGACAGAGGAGAGGAGGTTGCAGGGTGGATTGCATGCTCTGGACGAATGGAAGGTGATTTGAGGATTTGGGGGAAAAAGAACGAACGGGAGGAGGGCAGGAGAAGAGGCAGGAGCCAGCTTCGATTCATTTGCTCCTTGCCTTCAGACTGGAAGTGGAAAATCACTGTGGAGGTGGAGGGAAAGTCGGCTTGGCCCATGGTGGCCAATGGAAAGGAGAGCTGGGAAGGGAGGCATAGAAGAGGAGGAAGAGGGGGAGAAGGAAGAAGGTTTCAGATGCTCCACCCAGTTTGGCTCACCTGTGGGTAACAAGCATAGCTCTCTGCAGCCTATTCATATGCGTGTGAGTGTGCATTCAGGTGTGTGAGAATTGGCAGGGCTAGGGTTGGGGACCGGGGGGGTGGGGTGCGGTGCAGGTGGGAGGAGATGAATCTGTGACTGTGTGGAGGCTGCCTGTGAGTATGTGTTTACCAAGGATTGGGGATAATGGGTGCAGAGAGGTGTTTGTCCTGCGTGCGTAGGCATCTGTGTGTTTGTACATGGCTCTGTGGAGAACAATATGTCCCATTCCTGCCTCAACAGCTGAAGGAGGCCTTTGAGAGTTTGGCAGAAGGCCCAAGGAGCAGTGGAACGAGCAAAGAGCTGGATGATAGGACCCCAGGGAGAGAACCATAAAGGGCCTGGGATTAAATTTGTTGAAGAAAAGGCTAAAAGGGTGAATTAATAACTGTCTTCTTGCAAAGAAATGGGTTTTAGTCCCAGTGGCCAGGGAGGTTGATTAGACGAAAACGCACCAAAGATGCATCTAGAGAAATTTAGATTAGACAAGGAAAAATGATTCTCTTGACTCTGAAGGTTACTAGCCTTTGGAATCTCTTAAGGGTCGGGAGGAATGTCTTCAATAATAGGACAAATCGCATCTTCTTGCAGAGAAAAATGGGCAGTTCTGCCGGGGAATGGTCATATACACACTCATTTTTTTCATTCATATATTCATTCATTTAACAATTATTGAGGTCCTACTTTATGTCAGACTTTATGGAGGATGTGGATTATTAATACGTGATCTCTTTGCTCAAAGAGTGCATAGTTCTGTAGGGGAGATACAACACAGATAGAAGCCATAATATTTATTTATTTTTTGAGACAGAGTCTCGCTCTGTTGGCCAGGCTGGAGTACAGTGGTGTGATCTCAGCTCACTGCAACCTCCGTCTCCTGGGCTCAAGCAATTCTCCTGCTTCAGCCTCCCCAGTGGCTGGGATTACAGGCGTGAGCCACCACGCCCAGCTAATTTTTGTATTTTTAGTTGAGACGGGGTTTCACCGTGTTGGCCAGGCTGGTCTCAGACTCCTGACCTCAAGTGATCCACCCACCTCGGCCTCTCAAAGCGCTGGGATTACAGGTGTGAGCCACAGCACTGGCCAGAAGCCACAATAATTCAGAAAACCTGTGACATGTGCCTTTGAAGAAATGCAAATAGGGCTTTGTGGGAGGACTACTGCCTACCTCTCAATGCTCTGGATGAATTCCTGGATGGTGACTGGTAGTGATGTCATGGGGTGCTGAGGCCGCATACCTCAGGGATCATCTCCCCTGATCAACCCAGGGGAGTGGGAGAGCCGGTTGGCGGGACTGCTCTGGAAAAAGGAGCAGTCCCTGGCTTTGTAGTCACAAGTCAAGTTTCAGTGTGGGATGAGGGGCTATTTCTTTCCTGCCTGGGGTGGGGAAGGGCAAAAAGGCCTGAGTCAGGGTGAGAACCAGGGATTGGGTAAGGACAGATCAACATCACTGGAACTGGGGGTAGGTCTGAAGGGGTCATATAAACACCTCCTCAGACACTGGGACTGTCAACTGTCAACTGTTTCACATCACTGTTGGCAGGACCTGAACTTTTTCTTTTTCTCTTTATCTTGAGACGGAGTCTTGCTCCGTCGCCCAGGTTGGAGTTCAGTGGTGCGATCTCGGCTCACTGCAACCTCTGCCTCCCGGGTTCAAGCAATTCTCCCTGCCTCAGCCTCCCGAGTAGCTGGGAGTACAGGTGCCTGCCACCCTGCCTGGCTAATTTTTGTATTTTTAGTAGAGAAGGGGTTTCACCATGTTGGCCAGGCTGGTCTCGAACTCCTGACCTCAGGTGATCCACCTGCCTCAGCCTCCCAAAGTGCTGGGATTACAGGCACGGGCCACCGCCCCTGGCCTCTCTCCCATTTTATAGGTGAGGAAACGGAAGCTAAGAGAATAAAAGTAACTTGTTGAACCCAGCTAGTAGAAAAACAGATTTAAACTTCTGACCACTGAAGCCCAAGCCATTGCTCACCCAGTCATGGGGCTCCCCTGTGAGGTGGCTGACCCTGGGGAAGGGTTCAGCCTGCAACAGGCTTGAGCTGCGGTTTCTCTGTGAGTGGAGGCCCAGGGCCACAGTGGAGGAAGGAAGAGGTCAGGTTTGGGAAGAGGTGCAGGAAGTTCAGTTCTGCAGCCGCCACTCCTCTGAGGCAAGCGAGGATCTGGCAGCTTTAGATGAGAACTAATGGAGAGTACCTGAGATCCAGCCCCTGGATCCTACAACTTGAGGTTTCTGTCCCCAAGTCTCCCTGATCTTTCTGGACCCTCCTCAGACAGCCAACTTTTATCTCCAGCAATAAAAGCTACCACAATGGTCAGGACAATACAACTCTCATTGCACTTTCAAGGCATTAGCATATCTGTTAATTCCAGAGAGGCTTGTCTCCTCTTGGTAGGGCTTTAGCAGTTTTACACTGTTTAGAGAGAAGAGAAGAACTAAGCCTAGAGACTGTAAGTAATTTGCCCAGGGTCCCAATGTTCTCGGGAGTAGAAAGCATGTCTTATGTATCTTTGTGTGGCTCACAGGCCTCAGAACAGATAGTGTCAGGCCCAGAAGGAGCTCCGTCCAAGTTCATTGTATTGAATTGGTTCTGTATGCACTAGAATCCGGGTCTCTGGACTCCTGGTCACTCACTTGTTGAAAATACCCAAAGTCAAGTGTACCCCTGGAGATGAGTTTGGCTGTAGACTACAGTGGACACAGGGTGGTGGGATACCCCAGTTCCTATCCTGTATTTTCTCCTAACCCTGCTACAAGGAATCTGAACTTCTTAAAACTTGTTCTGTTCTCTAAGTGACTGCCAGCATTGGACTCTTAAAACTTGTTCTGTTCTCAGACTGCCAGCATTGGACTCTCCTGGTGTGTTGGTTAGAAATGCAGGTTCCATGACATGGTCTGGTCATAGAGACACAGGCCCAGTGGTCACTGAAGGATGTGGTCTCTGCATGGGCAAGACTGTGACTATCTTAATACCCTGCTGGGCCTCCACATGCTGCCTGGTAGAGTAGGCTTTCCACAAATAAATGTGTTAAATGAATGGAAAAAGAAAAAAAAAAGAAATGCAGATTCCAGTTAGACTTATGAGACCTATGGACTGAGAATCTGTGGCAGAGGTAGCGGAGGTGGTATCTTGAATTTGCATTTAAACAGGCTTCCCCCATAATCCTTAGGCAGCAGTGACCTAGGAGATTCGGGTGAGAAGTTTCTCCAGCAAGAAAGTTGGTCCTGGCGTTGAGGCCCTGAACAAGAGTTGGCCCTACCCCCCACCCTGCACTGTTTGGTGACTGTGGCTAGGTTGCCAGGGGAACCAGGCTGTGTAACTTCCTGGCTTTGGCGGTTTTCCCCTCCTTGGCCTTATCTCAGCATCCGCCACCCAGTCCAGGGCCTGTGCTGGTCACGTAGGAGGGGAAGCTTGTGCCAGGCGTGCAGAGGCGTGTCTAGGATACCAGGACAAGGCTGGCCCAAGGACCTGGGGCGGGCAAGAGGGTGGAGATGTGGTTTTCAAGAAGGCAGGGAGGCTGCAGATTTGTTCATGTCTTTCTCTTTGGTCTGGGAGATATCCACACTGTGGGAATGTGGGGAAGGGGGTTGGTCAGAGCCTGGGGCTCTGTCTGTCATTACTCTGGCATTTCTACTCCTCATTCATGGCCTAATTCCCCCTCCCTGGGAGTAGGGGCACCAGTAATACTGCGGCGTGGCCTGTGTCCCCTTTTCTCCTCCTTCCTCCTTCTGCTCTCTAGACTTAGGGCCTCTAGCAGCAAGCTCCCCTCAGTACTCCTCACTACCACCCTCACCCTAACATCTCTGCCGCAGCTTCATTCACCCCTACTCATTCTCCTTGGTTCCAAACTTCTTCCTGTTCTTCAGAGTCTCTCCCCTCTCCATGCCCCGTGCTGGGTCTCTCAGAAGGTAGCAGGAAGCCCTGACAGTCTTTAAGAATGGAAAAGAGAAAAAGTTTTGAAGAAAGAGGGAAGGCAGGAAATAGTTGAATAAAATAATTCATGCATTTAAGTATTTGCTTATGTTTTAAGCCATACTTTGAAGCAGTTTCGAGAATTCAAGTGTTCCAGGAAGAAGGAGAATAATGGAAATAGTGAAATAGCCTCTCAGGCCTCTGTGCAACTTGGAGGATTTATGATCTGATTCCTGATGGTGTTTATATTACATTAAGAACAAATACCCCCCAACCCCCCCCGCCCCACCATATTCCCATGCTCTGGGGGAAAGAAGTGCAAAGAAAACAGCCAGACACTGTGCAGATTGATTTATCCAGAATGGTCTTATCTTCATGGTATCTCTCTTTGGGGCTATGACCCTATCTCACAGATAAGGAAACAAGGCCCAGGTGGTTCAGCAAGTTACCCAAGGTCTCTCAGCTTCAAGTGGCTGAGCCAGGGTTGAAAACCTGCTAATCTGTTTCCAAAATTAGTCACCACTTCTCTTCTTCCCTTTGCTCCCCCGGGGAACACAAATCAGGGAGACTTCTTCTAGAATATCCTAGACGGCATTATTGACTAGGAACCAGGCCAGAAGAAATGATGCTGTACTGAGGACCGAATGGACATTGCAGAATTTCTTTATGGAGAGGTGGGCACCCCTAAAATGGGAGCAGAGGCTATATAGGGCAATGCGGACAGTTCCAAAGGAATGGGGGGACCCCTATCCTGGAGAATTCCCAGTAGTTAGCAAAGGAGTTCAAAGGAAATGAGAAATAGACCATCATTAACACAAGCTGTGTGCACTTACAAAGACTCTTCTACAGGAATGTGGAAACCCCATGTCTCATTCCAAATCTATGGTCCTGCTATCCGCATCCCAGTTTCTTCGCCTTCTTCTTTCACATCCAGCTTCAGCATCTCTGATCCCTGCACTGGGAGGTGCAGTTTCCTAAATGCGGTTCAGAGAAAGGGGACACGGAAGAGAGGAGGAGAAGGCAGGGGACAGGAGGGGACAGGAAGGACAGAGCAAGAATCACGGAACCAGTCTCCTTTCTCATTGTTCTTAGGAGGCATGCTAGAGTAAGAGGCTAGTCTTTTCATTGTAACCAAACGGCCGTGCTGGACCTTGTCTCCCAGACTCCTCTCATTTAAATATGCTTATTCATCAGAGGGCCAAAATTCCTATCCCTCCTACCTCCGCAGTGCGGGGAGCACCTCAGGGCCAGCAGGTGACCAGCACCCAGTTCCAGTGGCCGTAAGATAGAGGTGCCAGGACCAAGTCCAGCCCAAGATTGCTGGGCTCTGCTCCTGGCTCCTCCGCACCCAGTTCCTCTCTTGGCTCCGAGATCCTGGCCCCTGGCTGAAAATCAAGCTTTATTCTGAGACTTCTCTGGGAGTAGGAAGGGTCAGGGAGCCTAACGTGGGGTTAGGGTTGGGCAGAGAATCTGGACCTGCCCTCTTTCTCAGGCATCTTTAGCCTCTAAACTTTCCCCATTGTTCTTAGTCCTTGGCTTTCTGGGCAGCGAGAACGGGTTGAAATGGGATTGAGAACTAGGAGGAGAGTGAAATGAGATCTCGGGGGAAGGAAAGGGACTCTAAAGATGCACAAGTAGAAATGGGAGAAAGAAAAGCTGGAAAACAACGAGGAGAAGAGTGAGTGGAGCTTGGACTAGGTTGGGAGGTGAGAGTAAGGACACCCCTGCTCCCCACCCCCAGCAGCACCAGATATGGCTGCAGTTTTGAGCCAAGTTTTCCTGAGAAGGGGAAGGTTGCCTCCCCGCTTATCAGGGTGGACCTTGGTTTTGTCAGGTATGAAGCTTATACAATTTCGAAAGCTCCATTTGTGAAAAACAACACAAAATTATTAAGATTAATTACAGAAGTAAACATTTGTTTTGAATAATAAATTCGCAACAAATTACAAATTTTAAAAAACCTGGCAAATACTATAAACATCATAAGATTTAGAAAAGTAACACAGGATTTGTATGAATTAACTGCTTGAAGCAACTCTAAAATACAGTAGTTTTATCCTTACACTTTTGCCTGCATATACTTTGTCTCTTCATATGACAACAATGTTATATTATTTCCTACAGAGAGAAGAGAAGACAGTTCAGTCTTTTCTCTGGCATTGTGAGTGTGGGAAAAACACTCAAAGTGCTTTTCCTTATTTTCTCACTCAACAACAACAATCAAGGCAGAGAGAAGACTTCTGTGATCAAATGTGGGGATTTTCTCCCCACCAACAAACAAGCAGTTGATTCTGCAGCAGATACCAGCTCGAATGCAATTCATGCTATCTACCTGGAGATAGTGTCAGATCCTAAAGGTTGGGGACTCAGCCTCCAAAACTGCTCCTTGCTTCACACAGCAGTCACGAATCTGGGTATCCGGAACTTCTGACTGACCAGCTTCAAGTTGGGGTTCCCACAACCCCCTCTCTGGGTTCAATTCATTTGCTGGAGCAGCTCAGAGAACTCAGGGCGACATTTATGTTCACTGGTTTAATATAAAGGATATTGTGAAGGATACAGATAAAGAGATGTGGAGGGTGAGATATGGAGGAAGGAGTGTGGAGTTTTCATGCCCTCTCCAGCCCCCTCCAACCTGGTGTTCAGGTTCAGCTGAACACCTGAACCTCCAGCTGTTCAGCCATCTGGAAGCTCCTGAACCCTATCCTCTTGGGCCTTTTATGGAGACTTCATTGGATAGGCATGACTGAAGCATGGACATTGTGTAGAAATGCGATTGGAACAAAGGAATTAATCTAATACTAACAGACTGACTGGGGAAAAGCTGGCAGGACCTGTCTGTTCAGATTTCTCCTGGCCTTTCTGTGTAGCATTCCTTCATTCAGGCATGGGGCAGGACTCTCTGGAATGAGGGTCTTGTGGCCCACAACCAGATTAGAGTGGTACCTTGGGCAGATGAAAGGAGATCAGAAGAAGATCAAAGAGAGAGAGAGATTCTGTTTCCTGAGGCCTGTTTCTGAGGCCTAGAGCACCCCAACATTGTAACAAAAGACTATCTATGGGAGTTATGAGCCAGGAATGGTGGATAAAAATATTATATATTTAGATGATTGATAGATAAATGATAAATATCACAGGCATGGATTGATCAACACTTCTATTACAGATTAGAATGTTTCACTTCACAGTTTTTTAAAAATCATGTCAATTTTTATGATAGCTGTCAATTTGGGAAAATTTGTATTAAATTTTTTATATGAGTTGTGTGATTTCAGGCCATTGTTCAGTAATTAATCCTAAGTGTTCTCTTTTTTTTTTGAGATAGGGTCACACTTTGTCACCCAAGCTTGAGTGCAGTGGCATGATCTCGGCTCACTGCAGCCTCGAACTCCTGGGTTCAAGGGATCCTTCTGCCTCAGCCCACAAGTAGCTGGGACTATAGTCATGCGCCACCATGCCCGGCTCCTAAATGTTCTTTGAAATTGGTGGCACTCATTAACCAGTTTATGATAGGTCCTCATTTTAGTGTACTAATGTGAATTTTACACAATCTCCACCAATGTCAATGTTTTATGTCAAATCAACAAGACATTTAGTATTTTCCCAATGTATTCATGGAATTTCCTTTTTCTTATTGGATTACAAATAATCCAAATGCCTATTTATTTTATTAAAAATTTGTCTACCTTTTTTTTTTTTTTTTTTTTTTTGAGACGGAGTCTCGCTCTCTCGCCCAGGCTGGAGTGCAGTGGTGCGATTGCCACTCACCGCAAGCTTTGCCTCCTGGGTTCACGCAATTCTCCTGCCTCAGCCTCCCGTCCTCTCTCTATATATATTTTTTAATAGGGGTGGATAGGCTTCAATTTCATCTAATAATATAAAGAAAAAAAAAGTAAAAGAAAAAATAGAGATGGAGTCTCGCTATGTTGCCCAGGCTGTTCTTGCGCTTCTGTGCTCAAGCCGTCCCCCTACCTCAGCTTCTCAAAGTGCTGGGATTACAGGCGTGAGCCACTGTGCCCGGCCTGCGTATTCCTGTTATTGAATGATAGGCAGATCTCATTTTATAGCACTGTGCTTTATTGCGCTTCACAGACATTGTGGTTTTTACGAAATAAAAGTTTGTGACAACACTGTTTGAGCAAGTCTATTGGCACCATTTTTCTAACAGCATGTGCTCACTTCATGTCTCTGTGTCACATTTTGGTAATTCTTGCAATATTCCAAACTTTTTCGTTATTATTATATCTATTATGGTGATCTGTGGTCAGTGATTTTTGATACTACTGTTGTAATTGTCCTGGGGTACCACCAAACAGCGCCTGTATAAAACGCCAAGTTGAATCAATAAATGTGTGTATTCGACACAACAATATTGAAATTAGGCTAGTTAATAACCCTACAATGGCCTCTAAGCATTTAAATGAAAGGAAGAGTTGCTGTCTCTCACTTTAAATCCAAGGCTGATCCAGGTGAGGAGGCACGCCTATAGTACCAGCTCCTCAAGAGCTGAGGCAGGAGGATGGCTTGAGCCCTGGAGTCGGAGTCCAGCCTGGGCTATGTAGCAAGATCCCGTCTCTCTATGAAAAAAAAAAAAAAAAAATCAAAAGCTGGAAATGATTAAGCTCAGCAAGGAAGGCACATCAAAAACCAAGATAATCTGAAAGCTAGGCCTCTCGTGCCACTTAGCCAAGTTGCAAATACAAAAGAAATGTTCTTGAAGGAAATTAAAAGTGCTATTCCAGTGAACACATGAACGATAAGCAAAAGAAACAGCCTTATTCCTGATATGGAGAAAGTTTTAGTGCTCTGGATAGAAGACCAAACCAGCCACAACACTCCCTTAAGTCCACCTAGTTGGGCCGGGCCCGGTGGCTCACGCCTGTAATCCTAGCACTTTGGGAGGCTGAGGCAGGTGGATCACGAGGTCAGGAGATTGAGACCATCCTGGCTAACACGGTGAAACCCTGTCTCTACTAAAAATACAAAAAAATTAGCCAGGCGCGGTGGCGGGCGCCTGTAGTCCCACTATTCGGGAGGCTGAGGCAGGAGAATGGTGTGAACCTGGGAGGCAGAGCTTACAGTGAGCTGAGATCACACCACTGCATTCCAACCTGGGCAACACAGCAAGACTCTGTCTCAAAAAAAAAAAAAAAAAAAAAAAAAAGAAAGAAAGAAAAAGAAAAAAGAAGTTCACCTACTCAAGAGCAAGGCCCTAACTCTCTTCAGTTCTATGAAGGGTGAGAGAGGTGAGGAAGAAAAAAAGTTTGAAGTTAGCTGAGGTTGGTTCATGAGGTTTAAGAAAAGAGGTTATCTCCATAACATACAAGTGCAAGGTGAAGCAGCAAGTGCTGATGCAGAACCTGAAGCAAGTTATCCAGAAGATCTAGCTAAGACAATTGATGAAGGTGGCTACACTTACAGATTTTGAATGTAGATGAAACAGCCTTCTACGGACGAAGATACCATCTAAGACTTTCATGACTAGAGAGAAGTCAATGCTTCAAAACTTCAAAGGGATGGCTGACTTTCTTGTTAGGGGTTAACACAGTTGGTTCCTTTATTTTTTTATTTTTGTTTTTTTTTTGAGAAAAGGTCTCACTGTGTCACACAGGCTGGAGTGCAGCGGCACAATCTCAGCTCACTGCAACTTCCACCTCCTGGGTTCAAGTGATTCTCGTGCCTCGAGTAGCTGGGATTACAGGCACATGTCACTATGCCCAGATCTTTTTTTTTTTTTTTTTTTTTTTGCATTTTTAGTAGAGATAGGTTTTACCATGTTGGCCAGGCTGGTCTCAAAGTCCTGACTTCAAATGATCTGCCCACCTCAGCCTCCCAAAGTGTTGGGATTACAGGCATGAGCCCCCACACCCTGCCAGCTGGTTTCTTTAAGTTGAGAGCAATGCTTACTTATCATTCCAAAAATCCTAAGGCCCTTCAGAATTATACTAAATTGGCTCTGCCTGTGCTCTATCAACAGACCAACAAAGCCGGGATGACAGCACATTTGTTTACAACGTGATTTACTGAATATTTTAAGCCCACTATTGAGACCTACTGCCCAGAAAAAAAGATTCCTTTCAGAATATTACTGCTCATTGACAATACATCTAGTCATCCAAGGACTCTGATGGAGATGTAGTAGAAGAGCAATATTGTTTTCATTTCTGCTAACACAATATCCATTTTGTAGCCTATGGATCAAGATGTAATTTCCAGTTTCAAGTCTTATTATTTAAGAAATACATTTTGTAAGGCTATAACTGCCATAGAAAATGATTTTTTTTTTTTTTTCTGATGCATCTGGGCAAAGTAAAATGAAAACCTTCTGAAAAAGATTCGCTATTTTAGATGCCATTAAGAACATTTATGATTCATGAGAAAAGATCAAAACATTGAGATTAACAGGAGTTTGATGGAAGGTGATTCCAACTCTCATGGATGACTTTGAGGGGTTCAGGACTTCAGTGCAAGAAGTAATACCAGACATGGTGGAAATAGCAAGAGAGCTAGAATCAGAAATGGAATCTGAAGATGTGACCAAATTGCTGCAATCTCGTGATGAAACTGGAATGGTGAGGAGTTGTTTCTTAGGGGGTAGAATATACTCCTATTCCATTGATGATGGAGCTTTAAAACAACAAACAAACAGAAAAGAGTTTACTCATGGTGAAGACACTGTAATCATTATTGAAATGACAAAAAAAGAATTTAGAATATTCCATAAACTTAGATGATACAGCAGCTGCAGGGCTTGAGAGGATTGATGCCAAGTTTGAAAGAAGTTCTACTGTGGGTAAAATGCTATGAAACAGCATTACATCCTACAGAGAAATCTTTCATGAAAGAGTCAGCCGGGTGCGGTGGCTCACGCTTGTAATCCCAACACTCTGGGAAGCCCAGGCGGGCGGATCACCTGAGGTAGGGAGTTTGAGACCAGCCTGACCAACATGGAGAAACCCTGTCTCTACTAAAAATACAAAATTAGCCGGGTATGGTGCTGCATGCCTCGAATCCCAGTTACTCGGGAGGCCTAGGCAGGAAAATCGCTTGAATCCGGGAGGTGGAGGTTGTGGTGAGCGGAGGTCGCGCCATTGCACTCCAGCCTGGGCAACAAGAGCGAAACTCTGTCCTAAAAACAAACAAGCAAACAAACAAACACAAAATTAACTGGGTGTGGTGGCGCATGTAATCCCAGCTACTCTGGAGGCTGAGGCAGAAGAATATCTTGAACCCGGGAGGCAGAGGTTGCAGTGAGCTGAGATCACGTCATTGCACTTCAGCTTGGGCAACAAGAGTGAAACTCCATTTGAAAAAAAAAAAAAGAAACGAAGAGCCAACTGATGTGGCAAACTTCACTGTTGTCTCATTGTAAGAAATTGCTGCAGCCACCTCTGCCTTCAGCAAGTGCTACCCTCATCAGTTAGCAGCCATTAACACGAGGCAAGACCCTCCACCCACAAAAAGATGATGACTGTCGCTGAAGTCTCAGATGATTGTTAGCACTTTTTAGCAATGAAGTGTATTTAAATTAAAGTCTGCACATTTTTTTTAGACATAATGCTATTGCACACCTGATAGACTACAGTATAGTGCAAATGTAACTTTCATATGCACTGGGAAACCAAATAATTTGTGTTGCTCACACTGTATTGTGATATTAGTTTTATTGCAGTGCTCTGAAGCCTGATCTGCAATATCTCCAAGGTATGCCTGTAGACACATTGCCAGGGGTTCTTCTCTGAGCCTTGACATGTGCTTACGTAAATGACAGGCCTGAAGCTTAAGCATTGTTAGCTTTGAGATAAATTTTTATTATATTTTATTTACTTTATTTTTCAAGACAGAGTCTCACTCTGTCACCCAGCTGGGTGCATTGGCACGATCATGGCTCAGAGCAGCCTCAACCTCCTAGGCTCAAGTGACCCTCCTAGTGCAGCCTCCCAAGTAGCTGGGACCACCCGCATGTACCACTATGCCTGGCTAATTTTTGATTTTTTGTAGTGATGAGATCTCCCTATGTTGCCCAGGGTGTTCTCAAACTCCTGGATGCAAGCAATCCTTCTGCCTTAGGCTCCCAAAGTATTGGAATTATAGGCGTGTAATTGCCTGCTGGGAGGCAAGTCCCTTACACTGCACTCTGTCATTCCCTCCTTCCTGCCTCAACATTTTTTTGTTTTTCCTCGAGACAGAGTCTTGCATTGTTGCCTGGGCTGGAGTGATCTTGGCTCACTGCAATCTTTCCCTCCTGGGTTCAAACCATTCTTCTGCCTCAGCCTCCTGAGTAGCTGGGATTACAGGTGCCCGCCACCACCCCTGGCCAATTTTTTGTATTTTTAGTAGAGACGGGGTTTCACTATGTTGGCCAGGCTGGTCTCCAACTCCTACCTCGTGATCTGCCCACCTCGGCCTCCCAAAGTGCTGGGATTACGGGCATGAGCTACCGTGCCCAGCCCTTTCTGCCTCAACTTTGCACCTTTTCTTCAGCGAGTCACCCTGGGCTAAGATACAGACTTTCAGTTTGGACAATTATTTTTCTTGGCCTCAGTTTCCTCTTTGGTTACAGGGATAGTAACTACGTCATGCAGATGTGCCTGGGAGAATGGGGTGAAAAGAATACAGGAAGCACCTTGTCCACAGTGGGCCGGTTACTTGTTTTTCCTTCTTTCTGAGCTGCAGGGAAGGGGGTTCTAATGCCAAGGCGTAGTAAGGAAGGTTCCCAGGAACAGAACAACCCCCTCTCTCAGTCCCAAGCCTCCCATGGACTGTGCTCCTTGTCTTCAGGCCTTCCCTTCTCCCTCTGATTAAGCCTTCAACACTTGGTGGGACTCTGCGCAGGGACACAATTTCGTACTCTTGATCCCAAAGGAGATAAAGGCTGGGAAATCTAGGGAAGGAATGTGAAGCCTGTTGGAAAAAGTCCTTTTAAAAGCAGCAAGAAGTGACCTTGTCTCCCTTCTTCCATTCCCTTGGGGCTTGTGAACAGCCTTCAGTATGCAAGTTGGAGTAAGAGCTTCAGAAAGACTGGCTGTGAGGGTTTAGAGAGAGGTTTGAGAAAGCAGCTCAGAGACTCACAGAGTCACACCAAGAGCTTAGCTAATCAGCACCGGAGGAAGACAAATGTCCTTGGTCTGGTGGGACAGCTTTGTGAGGCTTGGAGCACGCAGCCTACCGAGGTGAGTTCAGTGCCAGCCCTGCAAGCTGGGAGGTAGAGAGGCCAAATCAAATTGGAAAAATGACAAAACCCCTATATACTTTCTAGAACAGTACATACCAGCTAGGAAGTAGTACCCCAAGGTCAGTTCCTTAGCTTTTGACTTATTCTAATGTAGGGCCTCCATTTTTAATAAACTCTCGAGGTGATTCTTAGCCGGAGATTTGAGGCCCGCAATTTAAGAAACTGCTTCTGAGACTGCAGAGACATCCTCAGGGCTGGAAGTTCTTTCTTGACCCGACCAGACTCTCTTCTGCTGTGAAACTAGTTTGGTCTGATCCTGCTGGCTTCTCTGCAGATTACACTCATCAGGGGTTGGCTTAGCGCCTCCTGGGCAGTGGGGCAAGGGGAATCATAGTAACCTAGGTGAAGTCCCTGGGGAAAACTGTGACCGTGGGCCAGGCTCTTCGGGCCGCTGACAGTTAGAACTCCCTCGGTCCATGGTAAGCTCTTTAAGTTCGGGTTCTGACCTAAAAGTTTGGCCAAAGCCAAAGTGCAGAGCAGGGCACACCAGGGCGAGTCAATCCTTCAGAGCCGCTGTTGGGCTGGAGCGCGGGGCTGCAACGGTTGGAGCGACCGGCTCCGGTTCCTACGCCACCAGCACAAGGCAACTGCCCACTGGAGGTGGGAGGGGCGGGGCTTGAGCCGAGGAACGCGGGCTAGTGGTTGCCACGGTAACGCGTCAACACCAAGGCCTTGGAGGCGCCCGGGCGGCGACAGAGGTCCGGAGTCAGGGCGTGTGGCTGAGGACATGGTGAGGGAGAACCTCAGATGGGGTCTCTTGTGTCCTGAATTGTGTGGGGGCTCTGAGTGGGGAAAGTGGGGGCCTAGGGGAGGGCAGAGTTGGGTCTAAGGGTCGGGAAGGCCCAGGAGTAAGGAGAACACCTCTAGAAGAAGCAAGGGAGATCATGAGGTGGGGTCAGAAGGGGAATTAGGGATAGCGTCGATAGTGATTGGAAATGTGGAGCGCGCTGAGCGGAGCAGTTGGAGAGAAAGGGATGTCCCAACCCTCTCCCCCATGCCATCAGACCGGAGCCTCAGTGGACCAAAGATTGTGGATGTGGTGTGGGATAAAACACTGGTGAGGAGGCCAGATAATGGGTAGTGGTACCTGTTTTGCCACTAACTAGCAAGGTGACTGTGGATAAGTCATCTAATGTGCCCGAGCCTCAGGTTTTTCTCCTGTTAGCAGGGCTTCCTGTCCCTCAGTAGATAGTCAATAAATATTTGGCAGTGAATGAATGAATGAATGAATGAATGAATAAATGGTGAGTGAGTGAGGAGTGTCTCAGGTTTGCAAGGCCCGGGAGAGAGACTGGGACAGGCCTGTCAGCCTGGGTTTCACTGGAATGGGGAGGACTGTCAGGGTCCTGAAGGTTGAGAAGGCCAGCAAGGCCTGGGAGGAACCATGAAGGGGATGCCTAGGCTTCAGTGTGTTGGTCCCAGAGGGGAGGAGAAGGGCAGAGGATAAGTGTTGGAGTCTTGGGTTATTGGAACTGACCTAGAATGTCTGGGGCACAACAGGTGGCAAAGGTTGAAACTTGGGTATACTTGTGGACAAACTTCAGGCCCAGAGGCTGCATTGCTTTTCTGGGGCTCAGTGGACTTCAGAAGAGTTTTGTTAATTATTAAATAAGCCTTCAACAAAGAGCAGTTCCTGACTTTCGAGGACTCCCTGCAGTGTTGTAATTGGGGTGGGGGGGATCCCTTTTCACTTATGTATTCTATTTGATTCAGTGTCCCATCTTCTCTCAGCACCTTACAAACCCAGTAGCGTATGTATGTATGTGAGCACCTACTGTCATGCCTGGTGTCTAAGGGCATATGGTAAATGTTAGTTCCCCTTTTGTCCTCTTTTAAAAATTTCGTATTTCCAAGCTCTCACAGGTCATAAGTTGCACCTGGGCAAGACTCGTGGACTTCAGAGCACCCAGATCGGGGATTCCCCATCCAGGAGCCACTCAGGGCAGGAGTTTGACTCACTGACTGAGCCCCTTTGAAATTCCTGGGACAGGACTGGGCATATGGACACTTTTGAGAAGCAGTGGGTCTAAGTTAGTGATCTCTGGTAGGCCAGGTATGTGTGTTTGTGTACATATGGTGCTACTCAATAGGTTTGGAGAATATTTAAAGGTGTGAGAAGAGACAGTAGGGGTAGTGAGGCTCACAATTAGGCAGACTTCCAGAACTCTTATAAAAATAATGATTAAAATCCTCCAGAAGGAGAGATGGGGACCTCAGTACTGACTAGGATGTTATCTTCTGGTGGCATCCTACAGATGGCCAACTTGGTCCCACTTGAAGAAAGAGGATAATTACGTGGATCACTCAGAGTAAAAGGCAAGGGGTCTGGTTCATGGGAATCTCCCTTACTTGATAACTAAAGTCTTCAGAAAGGGAAGTAGAACCAGGCCAAGAGTTTGAAGCCTGAATTTGCCAGCCTGCGGTGACTCTGTGCAAAAAAAGAACTAGATCTCAGAATGGGTAAGACATTTAGGAAAAGACATATCTTTCCTGAACATATCAACTCGTTCAGTTGATGGGTGTTGAAGTTACATCAGGGAAACTCCATACTGACCTATTCTAGCCCCATTCCAGCTTTGTCTTGCTGGATTTGAGTGAAACATTCTGGATCCTGGAATATATAATGCTATTTTTTTTTTAAGGGTTGTACTCTCTTGCTTTCAGAGTTGGGGCACCAGGCCCATTGCTATGCTTTGTTTTCAAATAAAAAATAGTTTTTTTTTTTCTGGTCATAAAAATAGCTGTCTACTCATTGTAGGAAATTATTCAATAAAGAAACATTTAAGATGGTAAAGCTTACCTGACATACTGTTAAACATTTTTTTGAACATGCTTTCAGTAATACATTCTGGGCACATACCTGCCATTCAAACATCTTTACAAGAATACTTCTACATTTGTTTTTCTTTTTGAGATGGAGTCGCTTAGGCTGGAGGGCAGTGGCGCGATCTTGGCTCACTGCAACCTCTGCCTCCCGGGTTCAAGCGATTCTCCTGCCTCAGCCTCCCAAGTAGCTGGGATTTCAGCCTCCCGAGTAGCTGGGATTACAGGCACGTGCCACTATGCCTGGCTAATTTTTGTATTTTTTTGTAGAGATGGGGGCTTCACTGTGTTGGACAGGCTGGTCTCGAACTCCTGACCTCAGGTGATCCACCCACCTTGGCCTCCCAAAGTACTGGGATTACAGGCATGAGCCACCATGCCTGGCCAAGAATACTTATATTTCTTTTTCTTTCTTTATTATTATTATTTTTTTGAGATAATGTCTTGCTCTGTCACCCAGGCTGGAGTGCAGTAGCTCAACCTTGGCTCACTGCAACCTCTGCCTCCCGGGATCAAGCTATCCTTCCGCCTCAGCCTCCCAAGTAGCTGGGACTATAGGTATACGCCACCACGCCTGGCTAATTTTCATACTTTTTATAGAGATGGGGTTTTGCCATGTTGCCCAGGCTGGTCTTGAACTCCTGAGTTCATTCGATCCACCCGCCTTGTCTTCCCCAAATGCTGAGATTATAGGTATGAGCCATGGCACCCAGCCTTATGTGTTTCTTACAGTCTGTTTTCTTTACAACTTAACATGTTATGGAGCTCATCCTGTATCAATGTCTGCAAATCAAAATCATTATTTGTTTGATCAGCAAATCTTTCTGCATCAGAGTCTCTCATAGAGCTCCTAGCTGTGGCTGAATTCTTGTGCTCCAGGAGTTGGAAGGCTTATGAAGAGAGGGGGAGTCAGCTGAGTCACCAAGACGAAAATATCAAAGCAGGGCTGGCATCTTTATCTGTCCCCAGTCCTCATTTTCCCCAGACCCCCTGCCTTCTCAGCTGCCTTCCCTTCAAGAGCTGTCTCCCCACAAGCAGGACTGGATATGCTTCTCCTTATGCACAGTTCAGCTTCTTGGCAATATTTATTTGGTCATGCAAAGAAGAAAACCAGCCCGTCACCTCCTAAAAGAACTTCTTCACTATTGCCTCTGGCCCAGAGGGATCCAACTTTACGTTTATGCTTGGTTCTCCATTTTTTTCTCGTATGTTTACACAGTGACCTCTGTAATCCTTGTTACCCTTGGCAAAACTGTTTATTCTAACCCTGGTGTAAGGCTGTGGCTTCAAAGTCAGCATTTTCCAAATGAGGTTTTCTCAACCACCCAACCCTAGAGTTCAGAGCTTCCCTCTGTCCTGCTCAGTGGCCACTTTTCTGTGGTCATCTGTTTTTCTTCCTCTGTTCTGGCTCAGGCAGTCCTTGCTGTGACTTCCTCTTGACATGGGTACCAAGGGCATAGGAAACAGGAGATGCAGCCTCAGCCCTGGAGGAACCTGCAGTCTGGCGGACACTTCAGCACAAGGGAAAACCTGTTGGAGTCCTTGAAAAGAGACAGGAAAACAAATGGAAAACAATAATACTTTCCATCTGTATTCCAAAGCCCTTTCACATACGTTATTATCCACAGTGGAGACCACATACGTGATCTGGAAAACATGGAATGGCGGAGTGACTTGGAGTCAGGCAGGCATATTCCAGAAAAGTATCCATCTCAATCTGGTCTGCAGTCCTGTCCTTGAGAGGTCATCTTTCTTCATCAAATGCACGTTGCTATATTGTTCCTAGTATGTGCCAGGCACTGCGCCTTTTCCCTTAATTACATGCAAAACTCATGATCCAAAGCCTTCCACCTTTTCCAGTTATTCCAAATGCTTAGCCTCAATCCCACCTACTGAAGTTTCTATTCATTTCCTCTTATTCTATTTTTGGTGGAAAGGGGAGCTGTAGCTCACCACCTACCATATAATAACCCTTTAGAGGCTGTCATTAGGCATCCTTGGGGCTGCTATTTTTACCTTTTAATAAATCCAAGCTTCTCTGCTCTACTGTATTGGGGCTGGCTGAGGCTGTAGAGGGAGACTCCCTGTGTAAGCCTTTTGCTGGCTGTGCCAGGCAGTGAGGGAAATGCACATATAGCAGTGTTCAATGTACAGCACAGAGACAGCTGGAAAATAATTGTCCCATTGAGTGTGAAAACCTGATACAGGTGTAACAGGCACTGGGATGTCTGGTTGGCAATGACAGATCAGAGAGAGCTTTCAGAACACTGTCCAGGGCTTAGTGACCTGGAATGCATGGTATATTTCCCTGTCTACCCTGTTCCCTTGACAGCTGCTGATTCCCAGTCTTGGGAATGTGTCTGGCCCATTCCTTCAAGGTAACCCAGTTTAGAGAGATGTGGGGCATATGGGCTCCTCCAAAGTGAGGTTTGAGTCAGCTTTATCATAAGCCTGGAGTCATCCAGTAGTCCTTGTAGATACTACCTTTTCAAGATAGACGTCTACTCTTGGGACTGAGCTGAAGCTGCCTGTCCTTTGGGAATGGAGGTTGTGTTGATCAGATTCTTAGTTACAAGCGACAGAACCAGAATTCCAATTTAAGTAAAAGAGAATGTGTTAAGAGGGTTTTGGAGAGCTCAAAAATAGGAACAAAGGAAGGTTCTGCAGCTGGAATCAAGACCACAATCAAAACGAATTGATCTGGCAAGGACCCTGATGCACTGTTGTATCCCCAAAACTTCCAACTCTGTACATAGGGTGCTGCTGCTGGCATCATTATCAGTGTTGTCCAGACACTGGGTCTGACTGCCAGTTCTGTTTGGGTCAGAAAGGTTTTCCTTGTTCTGCCTTTTGGTTCACTAGTTCCCTAGTCATTGTCAGTCCAGGGCCATCTCACTGGGTAAGCCTAGGTCCCTTGGGCAGGCTGAGAAGGTGAATATTTGATGTTTTCAGCTTCTGTAGTTGGAGATGAGCACTATCTCCCACAACTCATTAGATGGGGAATTTGCCAAAATAGGAAGTTAGTAGGGGGCTAAAAAATGACTAAGGCACACTAAAAGGGTCTTGGGAGAGAAACAGCCAAATAGTGGATATTATGAACTGGTTTGCTTGATTGTAGCTAGTAATCATTTATCATTACCACTGCCTCAAGTTTATTGGGCATCAGCCACATGCCAAGCAGTGGGTGAGGCGCTTTTCCATCCTTTATATCCTGTGCTCCCACCATAACCTTGTAAGATTGTGGAGATACGAAGGAGGTCAAACAGTGGTATCATTTGTGAGAAAGACTTGAAGCACAAGCTGAAAAGACTGGAGGCAAAGGGGACACTGTGCATGTCTGGAGAGGCAAGTCCAAATTGCCCCACGAGAGGTTGTTCTCTTGGGAAACTGGTACTAGTCTGATAATGAGAAACTGTTGCTTCTCTCCTCCTGCCATTCCTGCTTCTTTTATCTTTACTTCCATCCTATGTGGCCGACTTGGCCTTCAGCTTTGGGGACTATAGAATTGCTTTTTAAAAAACCGCAAAAAACAAAACAGTTTTGTTTTTAATTGACACATAATGATTGTACACATTTATGGGGTACAGTGTGATGTTTTGATACATGTATGTACATTGTATAATGATCAAATCAGGGTAATTAGCATATCCATTACCTAAAACACTTGTCATTTCTTTGCGGTGAGAACACTCAAAATTCTCTCTTCTAGATAGTTTGAAATATACCATATAAATAATATACATTATTGTACACATGTATATTAATATATATTATTGTATACATGTATATTAATATACATTTATATGTAGTAATGTATATTATATACATGTATATTAATATACATTTATATATAGTTATATATTATTATATACATGTATACTAATATACATTTATATATAGTAATATACATTATTAACTCTAGTCATTCTATTGTGCTATCAAATACTAGATCTTACCATCTCATTTAATCTTATAACATTTATATTTCTCAAAATCCTCTCCTCTAGATATTGTGTATCTCTTTTGAGATATACAGTACATTATTATCAACTATAGTGGCCTTTCTGTGCAATAGAGCACCAGAACTTATTCCTCCTATCTAACTGTAACTGTGCACTCATTGATCAACCTCTCCCCATGCCCCTCCCCTTCCTCTCTTCAGCCTCTGGTAACCACCATTCTACTCTCTACTTCTATGAGATCAACTGTTTTACAGAAATGCTCCTTTGTGCAGAGCTCTCTTTTTGCAGAGACCCCCCTGCTCTGTGGGGATGCCCTCCATCTGTTACTCTTTGTCCCCTACGGTTCAGAGTTTACACAGCCGCTTTCCCTAACTGTTTCTTTTTCACATGCCCACCCACTCCCCCAGCATGGGCTGGTGAATTGTTGACTGCTCAGGGCCTGGATGCCACTCAGTACTGATGACCCAAACTTTCTGCCTCTTCCTGCAGCCACTAAGCACAGCTGGCATCCTGAGCTCCTCGTCTGCCGCTTCCAACAGGTCAAGGAATAAGGCTCGCTATCGGACCAAAGCCGTGAGCTCTGAGGTGGATGAGAGCCTCTTTGGAGATATCAAGGTAATCTTCAACAAGTCCTTTCAAGTCAATGCCACCTGCAGGCAGAAGCCCAAAAATGTAGCTCAGGGCAAAGCTTCTGCTGAGTAACCTTGCTCTCATAGGTAGCTCTCAGACTGAAGACAAAGGGGAATTCTGAGACCTGAGTTGCAGAGCTTTGGGATCTAGTGGGGCCTATTTCAACAGGGACACCCGGCTTCTTCCACCCCAGAGTCTCTCATGTCTTCACAGTGTTTAAAATGTGTTGTAATGTCAAAAGGGAGGCTCAGCTGCAGAGAGTGCAATAGTTGCAGTTGAGCTCCATGATGGAACCGCTGGAGGGCTGATGGGCTAAGCTTGCAGACAAGAGCAACATCTTCCCCCTCCATCCAAGGATAATAGCATCAGAGTACAACACAAAACCATCCTCCTTTCCCAGTTGCTCAACTAAAACAATTATTTAGCTTTGGGAAATGAGCAGGTCTTTATTTGCAAGTGTTGTCTAGACCAAGAGGTTGACAACTCCTTTAGTCTGGATAAAGAGAGCTAGATAATAGAGCTTTGACTGATTTTGGTACACATGGAGTTTAGTAGGTGAGAAGGAAGAGAGGGAAGGAGAAAAAGAGAATGAGACATGGAGAGAAGGGCAGTGAGAGTTTAAGAGAAGGGGAAAAGGGAAAGAGAGACACCAATAGTGATCTGAATCCCTCTGCCAGTGGGGAAGGTGGGGAGAGGAGAGTTGGTGTTGCTCTTCAACATCTTCATTGTGAATTGAAGAGGACTCTCCAGAGGGATCAAGATAGGCTTCTTAATCCATTTAGAAGACTCTCACTCTGCAGCAGTTTTCCTGTTGGTAAGGGAAAGGATCAACAGATGCATTTATTTATTTATTTATTTTAAAGACAGGGTTTCACTCCTGTCACCCAGGCTGCAGTGCAATGGTACAATCTTGGCTCACTGCCACCTCCGCTTCCCAGGCTCAAGTGATTCTCCTGCCTCAGCCTCCCAAGTAGTTGGGACTACAGGTGCACACCACCATGCCTGGCTGATTTTTGTATTTTTTGTAAGGACAGGGTTTCATCGTGTTCCCCACACTGGTCTTGAACTCCTAAGCTCAAGCAATCTGCCTGCCTTGACCTCCCAAAGTGCTGGCATTACAGGTGTGAGTCACCCCACCTGGCCGAAATGCAATTTCACTTACAGACATTTGTGTTGTTGTTGCTGTTGTTGTGGGTACATGTGGAGTTTTCTAGTCAAAGCAAAGAGAGATTTGGAATTGGCTGAGTTCTCCAGGAGCAGTCACGCTGGCTGGCAAAAGGTGGTTATCAGAAAAATGCTTGTCCCTTGCCCAGTTTCTTTGGCCTCATTGGTGGGTAAGAGTTCAGGAAGTCTCTCAACAGGCAGTAGAGGGCAGAAGTGGCCTGTGGCATGACTGAGTTGTGCCCACGTGAAAGCAGAGATGGGCACCAGGTGGCAGTAGCACACAGGGGACAGTGAGTGCAAAGTGAGGTAGGACAAGTGGGGCCACCCCCTGCCTCTGGTCAGGATCACAGTGGCTGCATTAATGACACATCCTTTCCTGTGTTTAGACATTTTCTGAAACAGGTGATTTCATTTTCTTGTTATCTAACTCCTTCAGGTTGGAGAATTTTGAAAAACAAAAACAAAACAAAAAAAACACAGTCTGTGTTCTTGCTGAATTCTAACTCACTGACCTCAGCACCAACTCAATGAGCTGGTAGAGAACTACCCATAGATCTTAAGGGTAGGCCTCTGCAGGTCATTTAGCGATTTCTATCTCCCTCAGTATGGCTTTTTGCGGGGGTTAAAGTAATTTAATTGTAAGAAAGAATTTAACATGACCAAGGTCAAAGACTGTAAGAGTCTGTAACAAATTATATTGCTTCAAACCCACTGTGTGGTCCTAGAGAGATAATTATTTCTTCTTTCGTAAAGGAAAATCTTTCATGGAGAGAGGAAAACCTAGAGACCAGAAATTTGCTTTCATTCCTGATGACTTTAGACTAGGTATAGACACACACTAGTGACCGCCACTCTTTACTATCCCTACCGTTCTGCAAGGAATATCTGTGCAAGAACAAGAGACTTGTTCTCTGAAAAACTGGTCAGGACCCAGCACGGTGGCTCACGCCTGTAATCCCAGCACTTTGGGAGGCCCAGGTGGGCGGATCACCTGAGGTCAGGAGATTGAGACCAGCCTGGCCAACATGGAGAAACCCCATCTCTTCTAAAAACACAAAAATTAGCCAGGTGTGGTAGTGGTTGTCTGTAATCCCAGCTACTCGGGAGACTGAGGCAGGAGAATTGCTTGAACTCGGGAGGCAGTGGTTGTAGTGAGCCAAGATTGTGCCACTACACTCTAGCCTGAGTGACAGAGCAAGACTCCATCTCAAAAGAAAAAAAGAAAAGAAAAAAGAAAAGAAAAGAAAAGAAAAGCTGGTCAGTACAGAACACATCCAGCCATGCTCAGATATAGGGCATCACACTGCTCTATCCTTGAAGTTAGGACTGACCAGCAGGAAGTGGGGGTGACAAGCTTCTAAGCTATTCTTTCTGAACTCATAGTCCCCAGCCCAGGGCCAGAGTGACAGCCCCATTGTGCTGCTCCGAGATAAGCATACCCTTCAAAAAACTCTCACTGCTTTGGGCTTGGATCGAAAGCCAGAGACCATCCAGCTCATCACCCGGGACATGGTCCGAGAGCTCATGTGAGTACACAGTCCCCTGTCCTTCTTTGCCCAGTCCCTATCTTTTTGCTAAGGATCTTTGCAAGGAGATGGATAAACCCACCTGGTTTCATTCTGTCCGTCCAATCCCCACTTCTTTCCTATTCATTTTCCCCTTTTTGTTTGATAGTTCTTTCTTTCTTCTCCATCCTGGCCTCTCTTGTTTCTCCCATTGTATCTATTATTGCCACTGTCCTTTATTCTCAGCTTCATTCTCCTTCCTTACTTCTGGCTGGCTGTGTGAGCTAAGGGACTGGTAGAGGGGAGGTGCTTAGTGAGTCCTCTCTAAGTCCCCATTAGTGCCCTCCCTAAAGAGAAGTGATCCAGATGAGTCACTTCCTTTCGGCTGCATTAAGAATCTGAAGCAAAGAGAAACTGACCAGATGCCTCATTAGACCCCTGGCTTCCTCCCAGACTCTAAGGCCGTAAGAGGAAATTCAGAGGGGCTCCTTGGTTTCCTTTGGGATTAGCTCAGCCCCGCTTCCTGACTAGAGCTGCCCCCAGGCTTGAGCCCCTCCTGTGGGGCTTAGGCCTAGCTCAACCATGTGCCATGAGCCAACACTGCTCGGTGGTTTAGCTCTTGTGTTAGTGCTTCACCCTTTACAACCGTTCTCCCTGCCCTGGCTCCACCCACTAAAAACCCTAATTCCCAGAAAATGCTACCTGTGTCACAGCTGGGGAAGCACATCTGGGACACACCCCGGGAGCTGTGTTGGACTGTGGTCCCTTACTGACCGTGTCTGGTCAGCCCTGGCATCAAGTGGCCAGATGTGGCTAGAGCCCTGCAGCCACTCCTGGAGCTGGAGGAAGGGCTCCTTCTTGGAGCCATCTGATCCTGAAAACACGTCAGAGGACAAGTGGCTGGTTATTTTTCAGGGCTGCTGAAAGTAGTATGAACTGCTGTCTTAGATTCAGATCACTGCTGGTCACTCCAGATCCTAGGCTGTTTAGGGCCACACTGCTTCGTGAAACACAAGATCTTGGCTAAGCTGCAAATCCACTCACTCATTCTGTCCATCTCCTGGACCACCCTCCCCCAACACACACACACTAGTTTTATTAGATGAGGTTTCACTTCCTGTCTCAGACCATCTGTCTTATTGGCATGTACCTGCCTCACCCAGAAGCAGCTTTCTTCCCACCTCCCCAACTACTCCCTCCCCCATCTTTAATGTATGTCATTTGCTTGTAATCATTATAATTAGCGATTGGTTTGTTGAATGCGTTGGATAGCTAGAAAGGAGAGGTCTATAGACGTCTCTGGCTATTGTTGATCATAGATTTTAATTAATATTTAGGGTTCAAAGCTTCTCTCTAGGCTGGATAGGCAGGGAAGCTTAGGTTTCTAACTAGCATCTACATCAACCTTGTCTGGCGTCCTCTTGCCCTTTTTATGTCATCCTTGAGGAATAATCTGTTTTTAAAGTTTAATTCAACAGCTTTGTTTTGAATTCTCACTCTGTGGCAAGCGCTATGCCAGAGACTAGGCTACCAATGTGGTTAAGACAGAGTTTGTATCCTGAAGGAGCTCGTAAAGGAAACAGAGCCTGCATGATTGGCTGTGATACAGGCAGTAAGAACAGAGTGCAGTGGGGGCTCAGAGGAGGAGGTGATCTATTGGGTCTTGGTGGGTGGGGGGGCAGAGTGGGCACATGTGGACATGATGGGGGGTGGGTCTCAGCTGCACAGAGAAGGTAACATATGAGTTGGACCTTATAGAAAAAGGACTTAAAATGTCTCTTTTTAGCCTGCAGTGCTACCTGACTCCCACCTTGGAACCTCTACTCCCCATGGACCCATGGCACACTTGCCGTCTCTTCTGCCACTGGAGAAGTCCACTGGCATGATGGGGAGAGGGGAAGAGAGCAGAGAAGCCTAAAGTGTGGTGCCGAGAACTTTCCCTCTCACCTCCCTAAATCTGTTCATTCTTGTGTCAGTGTTCCCACAGAGGATCCCTCCGGGGAATCCCTAATCATCAGCCCTGAGGAGTTTCAGCGAGTCAAATGGGCATCCCATGCCCTGACCAGAGAAGAACTTGAGGCCAGGGACCAGGCCTTCAAGAAGGAGAAGGAAGCCATCATGGTAGTTAACCTCCCGAAGCCTTTGCCTCTGCAGATGGGTGGCAGAATCAAAATGTACTGAGGAACTCTCATTAGGGGTCCCTGAAATGAGGCACAAATTACGTACTTAAGAAATATTGCAGAAAGGAGACCAAAGAGCAACACCTGAGATGAGAGGTGGGAGCAACTGGGGCCAAGGGGAGGGCTGAGAATGAAGCCAGGCTGTGGAACTTCTTGGTTCTGATGTCATCACTGGCCAAGGCAAAATTGTACTGGGTCACCTGTGATAGCCAGGCTAGCACCCAGGGCACAGAGCGCATGAAATAATCCCGCACTGAGCCAGACTGGTCTCCCTTAGGATGCAGTGATGACACGAAAGAAGATCATGAAACAGAAGGAGATGGTGTGGAACAACAACAAGAAGCTCAGTGACCTGGAGGAGGTAGCCAAGGAACGGGCCCAGAACCTCCTGCAGAGAGCCAACAAGCTGCAGATGGAGCAGGAGGAGGAGCTCAAGGACATGAGCAAGGTGGGCTCTTCATCTCTCCCTTCCCTCTGAGTGCTCACTGCCATCCTGCCTCCCTCCTCTTATTCCCACACTGGACAAGGTCAGGGACTGGTGGGGGTGTGGGCAGGGGAGGGGCAGCAGGAGAGCTGCACCTGCTGTGGTAGTTGCAGTGATCACAGTGAGGACTGGCTCTGCCACCTGCTTGCTGTGTGATCTTGGGCAAGTCACTTGCCCTCCCTGAGCCTCACTTTCTTCATTTGTAACTTGAGGGTGGTAAAACTGCTTTGTGGAATCATTGGCAGGATGAAATAAGCTAATAGATGGGAGAGGCTTTGTGGGCTGTGGATTGGTAAATTAAATGTGAAGTGTTACTTTTATTTTCATCCTGTTAGTTCAGTTCTGGCCACGTATGGTGGTCGAGGCAATTGGATGCTTTTGGAGTACCTAAAGCTCTTCCTTTGGCTGAAAGCATAAAGACCAGAGGCTCATTTGAATTCTGTTGTAACTCATTTGCACGTGGTTCATTTCCTTACCAAATGAAAAGTGCTGATTCCCCAATCCCTGCACCTCTGATTTCTGTCTCTCAGGTAAATCTTCTCTACATTTGCCTCCTTTAATTTTCTAGTTTTACTTTTGGGTTCTTATGGATGGGCCCATGGCTTTTCATCCCTTTTGTGTCATGTTGGGCTCTTCCAGCTTAAAAATCTTGTGGCCTGGCCTCTGCAAGAGTGTCTTAGCTCCCCTGAGGAGAACAAGGGGTCCAACCTGGAGTTCATGGGTCTCTAAGTGGAACAATGGACCTCTGAAGTTTTATAGAAATTTTGTGTGTATATCTGTAAGTGAATTTGATGGAGGAGAGGGCCTACTGCTTTCATCATATTTCCAAAGGGTGACCCATTACCACCAAAACCCTACGATGTAGCTCCCTGAAAGATGCTATTCCAGGCCCCTCCTTGCACAGACCATGGCACCTAGCGGGAGGCCGGTAAATCTTTGAGCTCAACTGTATTCAGGGGAAAGGTAAATATAAGAACATTCTTATTTCCCCGGACTTGTGAGCAGTCATGCACACCTCCGGCATGCTCAGCAGTATAGCATTGTGTTCCCATTTCTTCCCCTTAAACTTACACATCCCTAGGCCTAGTGCCACAGTTTAATCCCCACTCTCCAGATTATCCTCAATGCTAAGTGCCATGCCATTCGGGATGCCCAAATCCTGGAGAAGCAGCAGATCCAAAAAGAACTGGACACAGAGGAGAAGCGGTTGGATCAGATGATGGAAGTGGAGCGGCAGAAATCCATTCAAAGGCAGGAGGAACTGGACAGGAAGAGGAGGGAGGAACGAATTAGGTAAAGACATGGTTTTGGCATCTCCCTCTCTAAGCTATTTCCATGTATCTTTAGGTCCATGTAGCCTAGCAAAGAGGGAAAAAATGCAAAATGGTCATTATTGTCATCTACTTATCTTAAAACTTCACTAAGTGATACACAGAATCACAGAACCTTTTTTTTTTTTTTTTTTTTTTTTGAGATGGAGTCTCAGTCTGTCACCCAGGCTGGAGTGTAGTGGCATAATCTTGGCTCACTGTAATCTCCACCTCCTGGGTTCAAGCGATTCTTCTACTTCAGCCTCCCAAGTAGCTGGGATTACAGGCACGCACAACAACACCCGGCTAATTTTTGTATTTAGTAGAGATGGGGTTTCACCATGTTACCCAGGCTGATCTCAAACTTCTGACCTCAAGTGATCAGCCGGCCTCAGCCTCCCAAAGTGTTGGCATTACAGGCGTGAGCCTGGCCGGAATCACAGAACTTTTAAAAGCTTATTTCCCAAATCTTGGGAGACACTTCACAGTCTCGCTGCAATCTCGTTTCTTACCCCTACCTGCCATCTACTTTCTGCTTTTTCCCAGGCCCCCAACATGCCAGGCCATGTCACAAGTTCTTAATTTTTTGTTGTTTTCTCTTTTTTTGAATACCCTCCTCTCCTTTTCCTCCTGCAAAATGCTCTCTCCTTCCCTTTATACATAGCTTTGCTGTCACCTCCCTCATGTCACCAGGCAGGCTTAGTGGCTCCCTTCTCTCTGCCCATCACGCTGTGTTTATACTCCAGCACCCTACTCTTGTGCTCTTGTGCTGTGGCTCTCTGACCCTCCTAGATGCTACGCTCATTGGGGACAGGTCCTATCGTATCAATTTCTGTAGCTTCTGAGCCTAGTAGAGTGTTTGGCCTGTAATAGGTGCTTAATTCATGTTAGGATGAATCAATTCAGTCTCCCCTTCATTTTGTGCTGAAAAGGACAAGTCCCAGAGGAAATAAATTATAGAATAATAGTGTCCTAGATTTAGAACGCCAACCATTCAATACATGAATTACCTCTATAAATAATCCTTGTACCACACTGAATGGCAGTTTTATCTCCCCAGCTGTATCCTATTCTCTGGAACCATTCATCTCTGTACCTGGTATACTATACCTGGTACATTCACCTCTGTACTTCTGGTAGGTACCTGGTGTACTATAGTAGGTTCCCAGTAAAAGGTTATTTAGTGGCTAAGTGGCTGTCCATCTTCTGCATAAACAGCTCCAGTAAAGGAAAAATCTGTCTCATTAGGCAACAGTAATGATTTGAGCTGGTCCTTATATTGAGGCCAAACTTGTTTTCATGTAACCCTTTTACTCTTTACTCCGGTTTACTTCATCTGGAGTCATGAAGCCATTTGAGCACTCCATCTGAATGTGGCTCTCATACTCTTTTCCCTCGATCCTTATCCTAATCTGTGTCTTCTCCCATTCTTCCAGCCTTTACTCATGTGTCATGGGGTCTATGCTTCCAAGTTTGTTGACACCCCATTAACACATAGGGAATCACTGGCAACACTGCTTATAGACCCTGGGTTTTTTTTGTTGTTGTTGTTTTTTGTTTTTTGTTTGTTTGTTTGTTTGGCTTTTTACTATTCAGCTAGCTTCCTATGATTACTCTGGGAAGATTTGGGAGGTGGTAGGATTTCAGAAACTCTTTATATACTGGAAGGTAGAAAGTGTTTTATCAAGTGGGGTGCCCCTCTTGGGCAAACAAAGAAGGAGAATCTCAGGAAAAGTGAGCCCTGGAACCAGGAGCTCAGGAGAAAGGAGGCTAACCCTTGAGGTCCTTCCTGGGTGAAGGACTTTGGTCTGGGCTCATGAAGCATATCGATGTTTAAGGGGCACTTGTCAATTGTTTCTGTGACACCACCCACCTTGAGGGTTGTTTAGATGGAGGTTGGACTCTGAGAGACGTGGACCCTGGGTTTCTAAGACACTGTGGCACTGTTCTCTCCAAGAGGAAGGCGGCAAATTGTGGAACAGATGGAAAAGAACCAGGAGGAGCGATCACTGCTTGCTGAGCAGCGGGAGCAGGAGAAGGAGCAGATGCTGGAGTATATGGAACAGCTCCAAGAGGAAGATCTAAAGGTAACAGGCCAGACAGACAATGCCACGTTTCACCACCAGCAGCACCAAAACCCTTCAAGACTCTGGGGTTTCAGGGTGTTGAATGATTTTCTGCCAGGCACATGCCCATTTCACAACATCATCACCATCAACTTTTTATTGCCATGTTAAATATTTATTTCACCATGGTGTCATGCTGGGGGATGAGCAGTGATTTGGATAGATATTGTCCCTTCCTTCCAGGGACTTGGGGTCCAAGGCTGACAAATCATTGTGAATAGACACATAAAGGAAATATATGGCTGCATGCCTTGCACAAGTAAACAGGGATGTTTTATGGTCTTCCCTCAATCACCTAGGGATATTATATACTTTGTAGATGAACAGTAGCAATACCTGAGTTCCAGTCTCCCTGCTGTTACTTCACTCAAAGTACATAGCATCCCATTGTCATTAATTGTGCGGTGAAGCCAAACCTTTTCTTCCTGTTAGTCCAAATAAAATTAGTAGGCATATTTATTGCAAAAGAAATGATGACATACCTGCCCAAACTAAGAAGACTTAAAATGTCCTCTTCTATGTGCCTTTTCTGGGATGTAACAATGTATAAAACCCTCTAGCACAGTGAGGGACATGGCAGGCACTTGGATAATTTTTTTTTCCTCAATTTTTTATTTTGAAAATTTTGTACACACAGACAGAAAAGTTGAAAAAATTGTATCACACCCATAAACTCTTCACCTAGATTTAATGATTGTTAATCATTTACCTTAGTTGCTTGTTTCTTTCTAGGTGTGTGGGGGTGTGTGTGTGTGTGTGTATATATATATATATATATATATATTTATATTTATTTATTTTTTGAGACGGAGTCTTGCTCTGTCGCCCAGGCTGGAGTGCAGTGGCCGGATCTCCGCTCACTGCAAGCTCCGCCTCCCGGGTTTACGCCATTCTCCTACCTCAGCCTCCCCAGTAGCTGGGACTACAGGCGCCCGCCAACTCGCCCGGCTAGTTTTTTTGCATTTTTTAGTAGAGACGGGGTTTCACTGTGTTAGCCAGGATGGTCTCGATCTCCTGACCTTGTGATCTGCCCGTCTCGGCCTCCCAAAGTACTGGGATTACAGGCTTGAGCCACCGCGCCCGGCCTATGTGTATTTTTTTATTGTTAAACTATTTGAAAGTAAGTTGCAGATATCTTGACACTCTGCCACTAAACGCTTCAGCCTGCAGCTCCAAAGAACACGGACACTCTCTTACATGACAATACCATTATCACCTCCTCCATAAAAAACTTGAATTCAGTGATTCCATAATGTCATTTAATAGTTAATGCACATTTATATTCCCCAATTGTTCCAAATACGTTTTTCTGGCTTTCTTGTTTCCAAACTAGACGTTAATCAAGGTTTGCACATTGCAAACCTTGCAAATTGTGGAGTCTCTTTAGTTTGTTTTGATCTAGAAGAGTTCCCCCATTCATTCATTCATTCATTTCTTCATTCTTTTTTTTTTTTTTGAGACGGAGTCTCGCTCTGTCGCCCAGGCTGGAGTGCAGTGGCCGGATCTCAGCTCACTGCAAGCTCCGCCTCCCGGGTTCACGCCATTCTCCTGCCTCAGCCTCCCGAGTACTGGGACTACAGGCGCCCGCCACCTCACTCGGCTAGTTTTTTGTATTTTTTAGTAGAGACAGAGTTTCACTGGGTTAGCCAGGATGCGTCTCGATCTCCTGACCTCGTGATCTGCCCGTCTCGGCCTCCCAAAGTGCTGGGATTACAGGCTTGAGCCACCGCGCCCGGCCCTCTTCATTCATTTTTATAACACTGATATTTTGAAGCAGCTAGGCCAGTTGCCTTTAAGAATATCTCACATTCTGAATTTGTTTGATTGCCTCCTCATGGTGCCATTTAACTTGTGGAACACATATTCTTTTACAATTCTCTCCCTCCCCTGTGTTTATGAATTGTCAAGTTGTCATCAGCTAGTGCATTTGATGGTTGTGAGTGACAGGGGGACGTGAAGAGTCCTGCAGGTGGGCAGACTTGTAATTATGAAGCCTTCTCACCACACCTGCAGTGTGAGGAGCTACTAGAGAAGAGGAATGAAGATCACCTGAGTAGCTGGGGAAACCGAAGGGGCACACAGCCCTATGAACTGCACGAGAAGGAGAATAGCAGAGTGAAGACAATGAGAGACCTGCCCAAGTTACTCCATTTCCTGGCTCAGGGGAGAGAGAATGGGAAAGGGCCAAGAAGGAAAGTTATGGGGCAAATATGCAGGGTAATGGGCAAGAAGTGAGGGCGGGAAAATCCAACTAGATGTGGGGAGTGGGAATTGGTGGACTCACTGAGGAAGTTCTAGGAGTCCATGAGTCAGCACCATTACGTTGATGTTGTGTCATTATCCTTTTAATGTCCTTCCAACAGGCACTCCTTGAGTCTCCAGGAAGTATTATTGGGCAATTTTAGCGTAGAAACCTGTGCCTTCCCAGCTTTAGACCTACTGTATCATCTCATGGTGGTACTAAGGGCAACGTTTCCCACCTTGCTAGCAAACGGGAAAAGAGTGAAGGGAGTTTATCTGGGGTTGCTTTGGAAAGGCTTCAAAAGAAACAGGGAAAGTCCTTTGGTATCTTGGAAATGAAATGAACCAACAAAAACAACAATCCAAAAAGTAAATAAATAGGGAAAGAAGTAAATAAATACATAATTGCATGTATGTCATACATCAGAAATCAACAGCATCTTTAGCTTTGAGGGCCAGTGAGATTAAATGATGTCTGGGATACAAATAGCATGCGTAAAATCAGTGAGAAGCAGTTAGAAAGGAAAGGAAGAAGGGGAGAAGGGGGAAAGGGAGTGTGAGAGTTGGAGGAGCAGAAAGGGAAAAGTGGAGTGTGCAAAGAAATGAGTATGGTGAGAGAGAGGGAATGTCTGTGACTTATGCACCACATGGACCTCAGAGGCAGACAGTTGCCGTACCGCTCCGGTTCGGAAGGCTTCCTGAAGGAAGGAGCCCTGAACTGGGCAGTGAGCCAAGCTGGCAGAGAGCCAACTCTAGAGGAAGACACACAGGGAGAGTTACCTTGGTTGGACTTATCAGGGCAGCAGCTAGGCTGAGGAAGAGCTGGAAGGCCAGGGAGGGATTTAGTCTTTGGAGAAACGGAGGGAGCTGGAAATAGTGTGGGAGGTGGGGTGAGTTAATCAATAGAAGAACTTAAGGAGTCTGAGATTGATTGGAGGTGATTGAGGGGCCAGCTGTTCCCCTAATTCCAATGCACCTCTGCACCTGAGAATGTGCTTGGCTCAGAAGTGGTCTGATCATTGAGAGACATTGAAGGCTCAAGGCTGGGAAAGGCAGAGGGATCCTTCCTTAAAGAGGACCTTGTTCACATTAGTACTCTGATCTCCGTCAAATGTTTCTCTGCGTCTAATACCTTTTTTTTCTTTTCTTTCTCACGTGCCTCTCACTTTGGTCCTACCTTCCCTGCCTCATTTAGCAATGGGTTATCGAATATTTGCTATTTTCCTTGCATTGGGCTACATGTTTTTGGGGAAGAGAGGATGTGTGACACAAGGTCCCTTGTCCTGTAACTGGGGCAGAGCGAACACATATGAAATGAGTGGGGACCTGCAAGGCAGTGTATGATCACCTTACAAGAGGTGTGGCGCCACCTGAAGTGCAGAGGGAATTTAGAAATGGAGAGAGAACTGAAAGTTGAGGCAATCAAGCAAGATTTCCAGAGAAGGTTGATACTTTAATTTACACAGAACAGGTTTCAAAATTTTAGCTCTGGAGATTATAAGCTGTGTGGCCGGTGGGGAAGTCACTTCAATGCTGGGCCACACTTTCTTTATTGGAGCAAGAGAGATAATGAGGCCTACCTTTTAGGATTTTTGGACATATTTAGGTATTAGAGATAGTCTGTGTACAATGCTCAAGAAATAGAGAGTACTCAGTTAGGGCAATAGGTATTATTTCAGTCGTCACTATTGACTGGAGAGTGAAAGTTGGGTTTGAATGGGAGAGGGAAATTGAAGGCAGGAGGAAGCACCGTGAGCAAAGCCACAGGGGTGGGATTTAGCAAAACATGTGAGAGGCAATTCCATGGAACTTTAAGACCTTCTGCTTCCTGAAAATATAGAGATCAATAGCATCAGGGGCTGCCACAAAGTCAAGTTGGATGAAGACTGTAAAGAGGCCATTTGGTTGAAGAGGGCATTGATGACCCTTGGAAAAACAGCTTTAACAAAGGATAGTTGTGGACGCTAGACTGCAGGCAATGCATTTGTCCCCCGCCCCCACCCCCGCCATCTGCGTCTCTCTATCTCTGGATGCCAGTGGCTTCTCGTCTTACCTCTTTGTACTCTGAGGCTTTCTTTTTTTTGCGGGCAGGACATGGAACAAAGGCAGCAGCAAAAACTGAAGATGCAAGCTGAGATTAAGCGCATCAATGATGAAAACCAGAAACAGAAAGCAGAGCTGCTGGCTCAGGAGAAGCTGGCGGACCAGATGGTGATGGAGTTCACCAAGAAGAAGATGGTAGGGACTAGGTTTCTGGGACCTTTGGCTAGGAATGGAATGTCTGTCACAGGGAGAGGAGGGCCGAGAACTGAGGGAACTTCAGTGGAAGGCAGCCGCACCTTCGTTCTACGATACACATCCTTAGTTCAAGGGCCTGGCTTCTTTGTCTCTTCATCTTAGCCAGGCCACTTGTTTATTAACAGAGACAGCCTAGAAAGGACACCCACATTAGCTTTATCCTCATTAACACCTTTGATTAGAAGTTGGGATGAGGGCCATGTGCAGGCAGAAAAGAAAACTAAAACCATTGGTGAAAGTAGGTTTTTTGTGGATTTGTCACGACTTGCATAATTATACCCCCGGTAATCATGAGTCAGAGGTTACATAAATTTCTTGTGCAAATGCCTATATTGGGCATCCTGTATTGGGTGCTAGACTCAGAAAATAGTCTTCCCCTGTCTCCCACCAAAGAACCTATAAGACAGAGCAAATGCACAGTGGAGGAGAGAACCATACCAACAGACAGTTGCAGATGAATGTAGCTCATGAATGTGTCAGTTCATTCTGGGGCAAAGTTGAGTAATAAAATGATTGGGATCTATGGGGTTTGGAGAGTAGAAGGTGGCTTTTAAGAGTGGTTTAGATAAAGTGAACGTGGATTTATATAAAAAGAGGAGGAAGTACTCAAAGTGGCAGGAAAGTTATTAAATTCTTCATGTGTTGGTCTTGTCTGCCCTGCTAGTTTTGAAATTCCACGACAGAAGCACATTATACTTCTCTATGCTCCTCTATAGTAGTGATTTTTAAAGAAGGCCAAGGGGAGGGCATGAGTATAATTTGAATAGCATATTTGGTACACCTATATGTTCTGAATACAAACCACAGAAAATGAAGCTCAGCTAAGCTCACTTATTGGCTTTAGTATTCTTATTGGATGCTGGGGACACTCTATGCAAGCAATAGAGTGAGAATGCAGGGTTGGGGACATAGATGATTCCTACATAATAACAACCACATAACTATCATTTAGTGAGCACCTAGTCTGTGCATGGGCTCTGTGCTAACATGTGTTATCTCTTTTAATCTTTACAATAATCCTGTGAAATAGTCATTGATGATTCAAAATATACTGGATCCTTCAATATGTGTCCAGTCAGACTAGGCTGAAAATACCTAGAATAATGCTATACCATTGGAGCTCAACCACTATTTTCCCAAGTGGATGAAGGTGGGGATAATGAGCTAATTCTGTGTAGGAGTTAGTGCACATGTTTTCTGGCTGCAGCAGAGAGTTTGTAGTGGACATAATAAGAAATGAGGGTAGTGAGATGGAGAGCTAAGAGCAGTTGTTGGGGTGTCTTGGACCTTGAGTGGAACTGGAAGGGTGGAATGATAAGGAGTTGCCATGAATTTCTAAGCAAGAGAGGAGTATATCTTATCTTTATCATGGAAAGGTGTAGCTGGGAGAGGCGGGAGACTGGCCACAGGATCAGGCACTTGGGCATGTCCACAGTCCACCGTAAGTATCTACGTATATCACAAGCCCTTACCGACCTCATGGTGGTATTTATTCTTGCAGCCAGGGCTGCCCCTGCAGAGCTAAAAGCAGAGATTGGTTGTAGAAACACCCAGAGTTCCCTGTCCTGCTATCTAGGGCAGGGTGGACAGAGGAAGCAGCTTGGCAACAGCCCTGTACAACTTACAGGGACAACTCACTGGGCTTCACAGAAATCTGGTCAGGTAAAATGAGGGCCAAGGAAGGTTTTTTTTGTTTGTTTGTTTGTTTTTTTTTTTTAGATGGAGTCTTGCTCTGTCACTAGGCTGGAGTGCAGTGGCGCCATCTCCGCTCCCTGTAACCTCTGCTTCCCACTTCAAGTGATTCTCCTGCCTCAGTCTCTGGAGTAGCTGGGACTACAGACACGCGCCACCATGCTCAGCTAATTTTTGTATTTTTAGTAGAGACGCAGTTTCACCATGTTGGCCCCAACTGGTTTGATCTCTTTACCTCGTGATCTGCCTGCCTCAGCCTCCCAAAGTGCGAGGATTACAGGTGTGAGCCACCATGCTGGGCTGGGAGGATTCTTTATTAAGGTCACATTTCCCTCCAACCTGCACCATTCATCTTATGATTGCTTAAGGATGGCAGTTGGGAAGCTGGGCTTGGGAAGCTTTTAAGGATATGTGTGTTTTTTCAGAGAGGTGGAAAGGGAGCTAATTTTGATGGTTCATTCTTTAAGTATCTGGTAACCACTGTGGGACTGCCCAAAGCATGTTTGGCTCTTTGCCCAGGCACTAATGAGATAACTTCCACCTGCTGTACTTTACAAGACAGGCAAAGAACCACAGTTGTTTCTTGCCCCAGTAGCTTTGCAACTTGAAAATTGTCTATGACATAGTGGAAGGAGTGTGAAAGCCAGGGTTAGGGTACCTGTGTTCAAATCCTGTTAGGTAGTTTACTTCCTGTGCAATCTTGGGCAAGACCCTTGATCTTTCTGAGCATCAGTTTCCTCATCTATAATATCTGTCTCATGAAATGTTGTGAGGGCTCTCCAGGATAACACATAGGACAGTGTTTTGTAAACAATAAAGCATTTTATAAATGCTAATTGTTTTTATGTTCATGCATTGCTAAATTCATTTTACCTTATTTATTTATTTATTTATTTTGAGACAAGGTCTTGCTCTGTTGCCCAGGGGAATGCAGTAATACAAGCGTGATTCACTGCATCCTCGACTTCCTAGGTTCAAGCAATCCTCCTACCTCAGCTTCCCGAGTAGCTGGGACTATAGGCACATGCCACCATGCCTGGCTAATTTTTACATTTCTAATACAGACAGAGTTTTTCTCTGTGGCCTAGGCTGGTCTTGAACTCCTGGGCTCAAGCAGTCCTCCTGCCTCAGCCTCCCAAAGTGCTGGGATTATAGGCATGAGTCATGGTGTCTGGCCTCATTTTGTCCTATTTTAAAAGGAGTCAGGAAGTGGTAGGGGGGATATTGGAAAGTCTGTTGTAGGGATTTTGTTTCACTCTGCAAGACTGGGGCAATGGCAATTGTTCTACAAGGTCTTTCCTTCCGGCAGGCTCGAGAAGCAGAGTTTGAGGCTGAGCAGGAGAGAATCCGGAGGGAGAAAGAGAAGGAGATCGCCCGCCTGAGGGCCATGCAGGAGAAGGCCCAGGATTACCAGGCAGAACAGGTACCTGCTTAGTCTCGACTTCCCTCTACTTTTCCCATTCCCTTGCCTGTCCATCCCTTTGACAGCCTGTAGAATGGCCTCGAGGGTGGAGATGTGGAGGAAAGGATGCAAGTTACTTAGACTTCAGTAGTCTGAGAAGGAAAGGGTGGGTCTGCTCCCAAGGCCTGTGTCAGCAGGGATTGGGCAGTGCAGCATGTGCTTAAGGTTCAAGAGAAAGTTTTTCACTGCTCCATAAAGAAAAACTTTCAACCTTAACCAACCAATGAAATGTGTCACCAGGGGAAGCTGTGGTATCTCCATCATTACCAGTTTTTAAAATTAGAAGTGATTTCAAGACTGCCTGGAGATGTCTGAGGTACAGGGAAAGAACTGGGATGAGTGGGTTGGAAGGACAAGATGACCCCTCAGGTTATCTTCTAACCCAAAAGTTTGATGACAGGATTCCATTTATCCTTTCCTAGAATAACTAGCTGCCAGAGAAATTCATGGTGCTTTTCAAAGCAGACTGTCAGAGTCTGTAAGTAGGTGTCTTCTTAAAGGCACTTGGTCTGTACTTCCAGCTATATTGTGCCCTCACTGGTCCCCTGCCAATTTTCCCAGGATGCCTTGCGGGCCAAGCGCAACCAGGAGGTTGCAGACAGAGAGTGGCGCAGAAAGGAAAAGGAAAATGCGCAGAAGAAGATGGAAACAGAGGCCGAGCTGCGGAAAAGTCGGCTCGAACAGGTGGCTTTCAAGGAGCATGCTCTGGCTGTTCAGGTGCAACGGGATCGAGATGAGTTCGAGAGGATTCTTCGGTAGGAGGGGCCTGGGAACCTTGGATTCCTTTCCTTGTACTGTAGCGGAGATGGTCCATACTGGATAGAGAGAAGCTTTCTGGCATGTTAACAGATGCTCGTGCATCTTGTCTGGGTTGGTGGGATCATTATAACTAGATGGACGATTGAAACTTTTAAAAATCACTTGAGCCAAGAATTTTGTGATTAGAGAATTGGGAGATAGCACCTGGAATTGCTTAAGGAATTGGCGATGACTGGGATTATTTACCCTGGAGCAGTAAAAGTATAAATAAAGGTAAAAATCTGGTCCCTTCTGCTGCCCTCTGACTCATGTCCCCCTGCAAATTAGGGATGAAACTGCAAGAGGAGTGGTTTAGGAAAGATAGAGATAAGAACTTCAGACACTAAGGTTTGTGAGTCATTGGAGCAGGACTTTAAGGGAGCCTTTTGCCATTCATTTGACAAATATAAAGCACAGAAATGCAGGGCTCTGTGCTGGATGCCATGGAGGACATTAGAAATTAACAAGACACTGCTCTTGCCCATTCCACAGGAAAGGTATTAGAGATTTGTGTTTGGATGGACCGTACCTACATCAATCCATCTTTCTTCCTTGGTAGCTCTTTATCCTTTTACTTTTGTTTTCCCTTTTGGCTCAATGATAATTTCAACACATAAGTGGAAGCTAAATGTTCACATCTCTCACTGTTCTGCTCCCTCCCCCAAAGCAGTCAACAGTCACAGCTGCCATTGGTTTCCCTCTCTGCTCTATTTTCCACCAGTCAGATCTGCCACCCCCAGACCTGGTCCCTGGGAGTGTTCTCCTGGTCTAACTGGGAATGACTGTCTTTTTGCTCTGGTTCAGACCCTACAACATCAGGATATTTCAAAAGGAAACAAGCCAAGCAAAATATTTGAATTGAGGAGATACAAAATTACAGACATTATGCTCAGATAAGTAGAGATTAAACAGTATGGCATCACTTTCTTGGTTCATATGCTCTAGGTCCTTCCTCTTGGTAATGGGTAGTTAGTTGCATGCCAGACCAGGCTACCCAGACCGCTAGCTAAAGGCAGAGCAGGTCTTCAGGAACCTCTGTCCTTACCAGAGCCAGATTTTTGGCCTTTTATTGGACTGCAGGCCCCAGCATGTCCCCCCTGCTGTGATGCCCTTTGGGTCTGTAACTTTCTCTGCCCCCAGGGTTGTGCCATGGTCACTGGACACCTAGTAAAGAAAGTAGCTTCCTAAATGCCCCCAAAGATTCTGCTCTTGGGCTACAGACTGCCTTCCAGATGTCTCCCCTCTCCTCCTTGGCCTCTATGCCCTTGGACATCTGTGTTGCTGTTAACAGGCACTAATAAATATTAATGAAAAGAAATTTAAGTCCTACTTTTGCTACCGACCCATTTGTCTTTCCTTTGCATCATTTGCCTGGAGCATATGCACTAGCCAGTTATTAAAGCTAGACCAGCCTTTTTGGAGAAGTTCAACTTTACCTGTTGTTGTAGGTTAGTATCCAGGCCTAGTGTCTCCAGGGCCATGTGACCATCGTGGTGGATGTTTTCACTGAAAAGCTTCCCTGCCGCTGCCCAAATCCAACTTTCTCTGCTTCAGAAGCACGGCCTCCTGTATGGCCTATTTGTGGATTTTTTTTTTTTTTTGAGATGGAGTCTCGCTCTGTCGCCCAGGCTGGAGTGCAGTGGCACGATCTCGGCTCACTGCAACCTTCACCGCCCGGGTTCACACCATTCTCCTGCCTCAGCCTCCCGAGTAGCTGGGACGACAGGCCCCCACCACCACGCCCAGCTAATTTTTTGTATTTTTAGTACAAAAAATTGTACTAAAGAGACGGGGTTTCACCGTGTTAGCCAGGATGGTCTCGATCTCCTGGCCTCGTGATCCGCCCACCTTGGCCTCCGAAAGTGCTGGGATTACAAGCGTGAGCCACCGCGCCCAGCCTATATGTGGACTTTTGTTTCTGGACAGAGGGATGTCCATACTTCTCAGCCTGTTGACTAAGCAGAGATAGCTGACTTCCCCTACCAAGTGGTTTTTAGAAATGTCTGGGAGCTTTTGAAAAATATGATGACCAGGCTCCACTTCCTGGATTGTGATTTAAATGGTCTGGGATGAGGCCCATGCGTGAATATGTTTCAAAAGCTCCCAGGTGATTCAAAAACGTAGCTAGGCTCTGTGAGCACTGCCCTAACCCAATGGAACAACTAGGTTCGTCCTCACTTGGATTTTCAACTGCCTGGCACCACCGGGGCTCTCTAGTGACACATACAAGTCCCCCTTTTCCACACTTACCCCTTCACTCAGAAGAGGGTGAAACAATAGAAAACTGTTCTAAATACAGGAAAACAATGGCAAGGCAAAGAGGAGAGAGACTTCCTGCTATCAGAGATGTGTCTGGGCAGTCAGGATTTGGTGTCTAAATACAGGGGGCTGAGGAAGCCAGCAGTTCTCTTCAGGTAAACTGGGAGGTCTCTGTAGAAGCTGTAGAATTTTAGGAGATGTTTGCATGATGGAAAGAGTTGCTGGGAGTAGAGAGGATGCCGTGTGTGTGGTGGATCTTGGAAGAAAGCTAGAGGGAAATGAGGAAATGAAGCAGTGTTGTAGGTACCTTTTGTTGGGGTATCAGTGACTCTAGGGGAGGAGAGCAGGAGAGAAATCCTGCCTAAGATGATTTTACATTTCATTTTTAAATTATGTTGAGAACAAAATTAGATGTTAGCTTAAGAAGGCCTATAAATGCATTTTTTTTTCTGAGATGCGAATGCATTTCATTTGAGTGTTTTCTAAGCCTTTCCTGTTGCCATTAGTGATTTTCTCCCTGATGTCACGGTCCATGAAGTATTTTTGTGGAAGAGGTTTCTAAGGGAAATTTGGAGAGGTGGATCAGGAAGAGAACTGAGAGATATCAGGATGAGCTCCTTCCTTCTTCCACTAACCAGGGTGGAGTTAGCATGACACTTTACTGAATCTTTTACGTTTCCAAGCATCGAGGGAGGGAGGGAGGCAGGAAAGGAAGGAAGGAAGCAAGGAAGAAGGCAGGCAGGCAGGCAGGCAGGAAGGAAGGAAGGAAGGAAGGAAAGAGAGAGAAGAAATCTCAGGATATGCTGGAGAGGAGTTACGCATTGTTATCAGGGAGAAGTAGGAACAATAGCTCCCAGTGGGTGAAACCCTGGGTGTAAGACTGGCTACATAATTTTCGGGGCCCGGTGAAAATTGAGAATGTGTAGCTTGGGCAACATAATGAGACTTCATCTCTACAAATAATAAACAACAAATTAGCTGGGTGTGGTGGCACTCTCTTGTGGTCCCAGCTACTTGGGAGGCTGAGGTGGGAGAATCACTTGAGCCCAGGTGGTTGAGGCTGTGGTGAGCTATGATAGCACCACTGTGTTCCAGCCTGGGTGACAGAGCAAGAGAGTGTGGACTCCCTTGTTCAAAAATTTTTAAGAATTTCAAAACAGTGAAAGCAGAGCATCAAACCAAACTGGGGGCCTTTCTAAGCTTGCCCATGACATCCAGTCATGCGACCCTGGAGCTAGTTCTCGCTGGGTGGGAGAAGGGGGGATGCATGGGCAGCAGCTTCTGGGGCTGATCTTTGAGTTACCAAATGGGGCTGGAGCACAGAGGGCTGCGGTCTCTGAGGCATGTCTACTGGAGGAGCCCACCCAGGAGGCTCCCCCACCACTTTTCCTGGCCTGGGTCAGCTCAGCTGAGTTCATTGCATTCCTGTTTCCTTCCCCCAGGGCTCAGAGAGAACAGATTGAGAAGGAGCGGCTGGAGGAGGAGAAAAAGGCCACAGGGCGCTTACAGCATGCCAACGAGCTCCGGCGCCAGGTGCGAGAGAACCAGCAGAAGCAGGTGCAGAACCGGATTGCCACCTTTGAGGAGGGCCGGCGCCTCAAAGAGGAGGCCCAGAAACGCCGTGAGCGCATTGATGACATCAAGAGGAAAAAGCTTGAAGAGCTGAGGTGCGCTGTAATCTCCTCCTTCCCCAGATCCTCCTCCCTCCCCCAAAGAGATGGCACCACAGGCTGGAAAGCATGGGATTTGGTGGTGAAAGCCCATGGCAGAGATGCTCAGGGAGAGGCCCTTCTCCCCACCCAGGCCTCATCCCTCAGAAGGGGGCTCCAGCAGAAAGTCCTGGGATGGGGTCTTGCTGGCTCTCTGGGAACTCCTTGGCAGGATGCTAGAGCCTTGGCATGAATGTATGTTTCGGTGGTGGATTATGAGAGCAGTGTTGGGGGATGCAGTCCTCCAGGTTCTGTAAACCCCACCCAGAGCCTGCTTCCTCCCGCCTCCTGTCTGGTCCAGCACCTTTCCTTATACCTGCCTGCATTTCCCCGGCAGAGCCACTGGCCTTCCCGAGAAGTACTGCATTGAAGCTGAGCGCAAAGCTAACATCCTGCCAGCTACCTCTGTGAACTAAGGGGAGCCTTCGTGGCCTTCAGGATGCCTTCGGGGGACAGATTCTGCCCAGTTTCTGGGTGTCTGTAATTGCTGCTAACCTAGACATTTCATAGTTACAGATTAAATCTATTTGACTTCTCTAAGGAACAGCTTGGCTTTCTTGTGGGAATGTGGCTGCTACAGGGTACTGAAGTGGAGTAAAATAGGTTGTAGGGGACCCAAGTGTGGGTGGCGTGGTGCTGAGGGTAAGGGAATGGGAAGATGCTTCTATGATGGTTTCTCCTAAGCCAGGAGGTCCCTTTGTCCTGGTATCTCCTGGCCTTTTTGTGATTCCCTGGGATGTGAACCTTCAGCACAATCTTGTCTCTGCTCCACCCTGACGCCCAGTTCAGAAGCATTTCAGGGCATTGAGGCACAGCTACAGATGCATCTCAGGGAGGGGCTGGGGCAAGGCTTGGCCAGGTGGAGCTGGTGAAGGAGGCACCAGGGCCGGGTGAGGCAGGGCTCTTACTAGGATCACACCCATGACTCAGATCACATCTGTGGAGGGAGTGATGTTTGAACCTGGGGCTCACTGTGCCCGTCTCAGCTCTCTCCCACCAGAACCCTTTCAATTCCAGGCAATGCTGCAACACAGACACTGGCCCATCCCCTACTAGGGCACACCGAGAGCCCTGCACTCCCCACCCTGCCAGTCCAGTCCCCTCACCCGAACTCAGCCGCTCCTGTGGCTGGGCTCTCCTCAGTCGACCTCACTCCCATATGTGGGGCTCCCAAACAATTTTCATCTGTTTTTAACTTCTCTCACTTTGCCGCAAACTATACTTTCATCATTCATTCACTTATTCAGATACTTACTGAGTGCCTACTACATGCCAGGTACATTCCAGGCACTCACTGAGTACAACAGACCTCGCTGCCCCCTCAGAAGCCTCTCATTTATGTCAGTCTGCTCCTGTTTTCTCCCCTGAGCTGCCTCCACCAAATTTCTTGTACCTTTGGCATCATCTCTGCCTTTTTGGCCTCTCACCTGGTTGTCAGGTGCTCCTTTGGGGCTGGACTGCTAGCTTCTAGGGATGGAGCCATGTCCCTGTTTTTGTATGCCTAGGGGAAAGGGCTTTCCTCCAGCTGCTGTGATGATGAGGTACTTCTCTACCCCTGGGGATGGTTTCATCTCTCAAATCCAGAGCCCAGTCTTGCCTTCCTTGATGGGCCCTGCACCAGAGGGGTCAAGGAAGCTGCTGGGTGCGTCCTGGTGTTTACAACTCCAGGTTACGAGGGCCTCAGGCAAGAGTCCTATTTTCATGGGGCCCAGGGAGAGTCGGTAAGCTGTTTCCTGTGCTTCCTTTTCCTCTGGACAGCCACAGCTTCCCCAGGCGCCCTCTCCACCTTTCCCACCAGGAAAGATTGCTGCCCCGCCCCACCAACTGTTTGGGAAAGAGGTTTTCTCACCGTCCCTGCTTGGCACCCCTAACTGCAACCCTCCTTCCTAGAGAAGCTGAGGCCTTCCTCCCTAGGGATCTTGGGAAGATGTGGTACCCAGCCTCGGATGGGAGAGAAGACATGGCAATGCCGCTGAGGATTCTGGGACTTGTCTGCAGTTGGCACACTGGCAAAGGTTCTGAGCATCACCCGTTGCTTAGCTGATGCTGCAGGGACCAGGGAACAAGGTTTTGCCTAGTTCAGGAGATATTCTTTCCCAGGAAAGCCAGAAAGATCCTGGGTGCTTAGAGTTTGCTTAGTCTCACACCTAAGTCATCTATCTCAGAGCTGGAAAAAATGGGCCACTGTGGAGAAAGGATTGAGGAGAAAGGGGATTCCACACCCACTGCTAACTTCTGAGCCCACTTAGACAAAAATGGGCCAACACCACAGGTTGAAAGTAAGGCCAGCATTTGACCAGAGCTGCTGCTGGTGAAAATATAGGTCTTTGGGTCCTGGAAGATCCCAAAGCCTTACTAAAAGTGAGTGAGACTGTCTTGACTGGGCCTGGACACAGGGGCAGTTATAGGTTATGTAAATAAAGGCTGGCTTTGGAGAAGAGAGAATATAGCCGCTTCTGAGCAAGCGAAGATGGTTTGGGAGAGAATCTCAGGGCTTTGCCCCAGGGTTGACCCTTCCACTCTCATCAGGAGTTCTCCATCTTGGAATTGGCCCATGAAATGGAAGAGAGGTTCAGTTTCTTCTCTTGGGATTCCTAAGAAGTCACACCCAGGCTTTCATGGGCTCCAGAGCTAGTCTGAACCAGTAAGAAACTAGTTCTAAGATGCCTGACACTCTTGAGAGCTGGGCAGGCAGTTGGGATCTGAGGCCAGTCAACTACATCTGGGCAATCTTTTATAAACCCTCTACCACTCTCATTCAGGAATGGCAGTGGGGATAATTACAGAGAAATTTCCTGGCGTCAAGTGGGGGCTGGTGGGGTTAGGCTGCATGATAGTAGTGGCAGACCCAGCAGGACACTGTGTGAGCTTAGCCTGCAGAGTGAGGCTAGGGCCTGGAGACAAAGAGAAAATGGGCATTCTTTTGAGGACTCTAGTGGGTTCCTAGGTTCAGTCTTGCTACTAGAGGTTGGACCTTCAGTGGGGTGCTTTCTGCTGAGGAGGTTTCAGTTTTCTCCTTTTCATGCTCAAAGGGGTAGATGGTGAGCTCTGTGTACTCCCTAAGCCACTGAACCAACACAGGGCTGTGTGAGAGGCTGTAAGAGATAAGTAGGAAATGCAGTTTGCTGCATCGTCTTTGTTAACATAAAGCCTTTTTTCTTAATTGCCAACAGTATTATTGACATTGTTATATGGGCATCTGATCTTTTCACATCTACTTTTTACATTATTTTATGTATAAAGGTACATATTAACTTCCCGTGGACTTCCCAGCCCCCTGTCTTCTGCCTTGGGGGTCTTCCAGCCCTTATGATGTCAGACTGAACTAGTCCACTCTAGAGAATCCAGGGGTTGGGCTCCCTGCTGGGGCACTGAGTCAGATTTGCAGGCAGCTGCCTCCCAGGCATGTGCCTCCTGGCTCCTGGCTGGGCTCTATGTCCCACCCGCCCACATGTGCCTGTTGCCCACACCACATCCTGTTGTGGGTTGGAGGCGATCTCAGTACTTTCGTATCTGCTGCAGAAGCGGCTCTAGCTGGATGTGACTCAGCAGCTGCCCTGGTAGCTAAGCCATGCTGTCCCTTCCTCAGTGGGGTGCTGGGATGTCCTTTACTACCCCTGAAAGACTCAAGTCACAGCTGGACATGACTTGGTCTCAGTAAAAGCATTTGGATTAGGCTCAGATGAAAGGGGCTGAGAGAGTTCAAAGACAGACAGGGCTTTCAGGGTGAGGAAGAGTGACTGTGGTTTAGGTGATGGTGGAAGGAGACGCTGGAGCCTCAGACAAGAAGTCTGGATTTGTAGGCTGTGGAGACTCGGGGACAGTGAGCTCCTCACTCTGTTTCTCACTCTCTCTCCTCCTAACTGCTGCTCCTGCAAAGAGTGGGAGCCTGGTGGAGAACTGTGGAAGAGGCAGATGGCTCACTGCAGACCATAGGTCTCTTCCCCTCCTGGGCTGCTGCCTACGGCAACCTGCCTCCCCTACCAGACTCTGAGATATGTCAGGGGAAATCATGCCAAGGTTACCTGGAAGGTCCTCATTTCTGACACCATAGAGTTATTTTTGATTTGTCTGGCTTAAATAGCTCAGACCTTCCCTCGGTCCTGTCCCCCAAACCTGTCCCCTCCCAGTTGGGAAATTCTCCTTGAGGTGCAAGCTCCATGTTTCTTTTTGAATTATCACCCATGTCCTCTTAGGAAAGGGGTAGTCATCATCTCAATACTTTTTGATAACTTTGAGGCTGGACAAGAGTAGGGTTGAGATTTTGGAGGGTTTTCTCAGGAGACTCCCAGAAAGAAGAGTCAGAAGGGGGTGAATGGAAGTGGGGAGCAGAAGGGCGGGGCCTGGAAGAAACTGTCCAGAGCCAATGAGCTTTCCTGCATGGTCCCTGGAAAAGACTGTCCCTGTGTAGTGGAGATGGGCACCAAATCTTAGAATCTCAAAGCAGAAAGGGACCCCAAAGACCCTCTGATGCTTGAATATCCTTTGCAAACTCTAGTCAAGTGGTTGGACAATCTGAGCTTGTACATCCTGAGAGACAGGGCACTCACTACCTCAAAAGGCAACCCAAACCATCTCAGATAAGCCCTGATGCCCAGAAGGTTCTTAATATTGAGTCAATGTGTCTTCCTGTGTATCCAACGCGTGGACCGAGCTCTGCTCTTTGGGACCACACAAGGCAGGGCCAGACTCCTTTTACATGATATTTCTTCAGCTATCTCCTACCCTGGCTGCTATGCATCCTGACTCTGAGGGGAAATGCCTGTCATTCTAGAAACACAGGACTCTCCTGAGCATTTCAGGGAGAGGAGGAAACTGGGAGAATGGGGAATCTTCAAGTTTATCCCTTGGGCTGGGCCTGCTGCTCTCCTGCCAGGTAATACTTCCGCTGTCCCTGCAGCCCTAGCAGAGCTCTGTTGCCTCTGAGCCCCACCCCTGTGGCACCACCTTCCCTTTGACTCCTTCTATCCTAGTGTCTAGGCAACAGGAAACAAACACAGAGGGCAGAGCAAGGATTGGTCAGGACGAGCTTTGTGAGAAAGGCTCTGAACAAGACACACACCAGCTGCAGCTTCGTACTGACGCCTGCCAACTCCCACACACCTTCCTGGGCAACTGCCAGTGGAGCACGGCAGGCCTGGGGCCACCCTGCAGTTCCCCTCTGTGGATATGTATTTGAGGAATCCAGATGGCAAAATCAAAGGCAAGTTTTATTTCTACAAATTAAAAGGTCAAAGTCCCATTGGACCTGTGGATTAATTCATCACAAAGTTTCTTTCCCCATAAACAGACAGACTCATGGTTCAGGACAATCAATTTTAGTTGCTTAATCCACCTGAGGGCCTGGCTCTGATCCCTGTGAGGTGCTCTGGTGTTCTGGGTAGAAGGTCCCAAGGGGTTCTGTTCTCAAGGATCTTCCTTCCTCAGTTAAAAAATAATCATCAGCTATCACTCCTGGCTTTGCTCTTCTCAGGCCATGTCTAGCAGGGACCTGGCTTACTTACCAAGCCCAGAAATATTCCCCTGGCCACTTCTCTCCACCCCCTACTCCTTTCTCTGGCACGCTGTTGTTAGTTATCCTTCAGATCTCGGCTCAAACATCATTGCCACTAGGTCAGGGTCCTTGCACGTATTACTGCAGCTTACCACATTGCAGGCCAGGAGCTATTTCCCTATCAGATGGGATGCTCTGTAAGGATAGAGACTGAGTCTCCTTAATTGCCATTTCCCCAGGGCCTAGCATAAAGCCCAGCTGTTTGCTGAATGAATGAAGGTTCTGCAGGATGTGGTTGATCTTGGTGAGGTGTAGATACCTTTATCTGCAAAGTCTCTTCATTCCTCCTCAGATCTGTCATCAGGAAATCACATACCCTTTACAAGCGATTTCTTCTTGCCTCCACTCATTCTCTTGCTAACAGTTCAGTTGGTGGCATTCAATTGCCTCCCTTTGCTCTTGTGCTTTGTTGATGTAGTGACAGCTCTGGCCACTCCTTTAATTGATGAGGACTATGTGTGTGCTGCTTGCTCTTCTGAGTCTGTCAGCTTCAGGACATTGCTTGATGGGAGAGATGTGGGCATATCCAGGCTCCTCCTAGAATCCTACTTCTTTTGAAGTGTACCAGTCAGAACCGTTGAGGTTTGGGAAACCTAAGCAGGGGCTTGGGGCGTCCCTGTGTCACCTGTGTTCACAGCTCTTCCCTGCCAGCTTTGATCTGAGCCTTAGTCTCGAACCCAACCCACACCCTCAAACTTAACCCCACATGTCGATCTCATCCCTCTCTGTAACCAGAACTCGATATTGTCCCATCACCACCTATGCAACCTCTGAGCCCCCTGCCCTTCTCATGCAACCATGGCCTCACCTGGCAGACCTCCACCTCCAAATCGTCACTGAAAGCTGGGTGGACAGACAGCAGCTGCAAGGCTCCTTGGCTTCTCTGTGACTCTTTGCCTATCCATTGTCACTCACAGCTTCTGCTCCCAGAGTCTTGCCTCAGAGGTTTCCTCTGCAGGACAACTCCTCCCTGGGTGCTGCAGGGTGAGCCCTGCGCTACATGGGGACTTGAGAGGGGGCTGAGGAGCTTGCTGACTGTGTAGGGAGGCATTTAGAAAGAGTCAAATTGCAGTGCCAGCCAAGGCAGGGGTTGTGGGGAGCTTGATTGAGCCTGAGCCCAGGGAGTCTGGCGGCTAGTGAGAGGGGTTGGGGTGGGCAAGTCCAGGCAGGGAAGGGCAGGGTTTAGAGGGCTGGGGTGGAGTTGCTGTGAAAGGGACTTTGGAGGAAGAATAGGCTTTGGAGGAAGAGTAGGCAGCCCAAGCCCTCTGCCTGTCCTTCCCTGAAAGGTTCTGGGGCTGGGCTGCACTTCATACTGGAAGCAGTCTGTGGCCTTCTCTGAGACTTTGTCCAGCCTCTTCCTACCTCCTGTATCTCCCTGTTTACTCCTTTCTAGGCCCATCTTAGATTTTCTGTTATTGTCTTAGAATAGAAGCAAATACCAGTCAAACCAGGGCCATTCTTCCCTGGAGAGTCATGGATTTCTCAGGAAAAAGCAAGGGGCCCTTTCGGAAATTTGTGTTGGTTCCCAGCTCGTGGCCTGGGCGCTCTGCCTCCTCTGTCTCCCTCTGAGTCTCCGGAGGGGCCATTTAGACCATGTGTCTTTCTGTCTGTCTCTGTCCCAGTCTCTGTCTTTGCCCCTTAACTCATCACTATCTCTCCCAATCTCTTTCTTCTCTCTCTCTGGGGTCACAGGGGGAACCCCAGTAGTTTCCTCGACCAGACCTTCATAAAACTTGAAAAGGAAGTGGGTGGGGAAATGAGAGGTTTGGGGTGGAGACTGGCTGGGGAAAAATGAGAGGGAGGAGTTGGGATAGGGATCTTCCTAGGAGTGGGGCCCTCTTCCACTGCTGAGGATACGGCCCAGAGAGAAACACGGACTGCGAGCTGGTGTTCTCACAGAGGGAGGGGACTGTGGGGCTGCGACATATGCTTTGGAAACTATGCTGACATCCCAGTGCCTTCACCCCATCCACAGCCTCCCCACCACTGCCCTCCCCGAAAACCCTGCGGGGCTCAGGGTATAGGGCTAGAAGGCTGACAGCTTCTTTTACAGGACTCAAATTGCAAGGAGGTAGCAATTAAGCCTCAGAGAGTCAAGGGGGAACAACAATGGCACTCTGCCCTTTCAGGCTTTGAAAGATCCCCATGTGGTGCCCCGTAAAGTGGCTGTTCTAGGAGCATGTAGACCCTCAGTTTCTCCCAAGTCCCATCTCCTGAGGACTCCAAATCCAGACCACCCTTCCTCCCCACTCAGTAAGACTCCCTCTGATGGACCCCATCTTCTAGTTCGGTTTGGCGTCAGAGCCCCACTCATTGTCAATAGCTTCCCACGTCTCCTCCCCAAATGCTTTTCCTGAAGCTTGGCCAGGTGGTGAGCTTTAGTAGTGGAGCAGGACTTCAGGGCGTCCATTCTGTATGGGATTTAGTTGCCTCATACCCCTTAGATGGGCTTGTGTACGTTTGGCTTCCTCCTCCAAGTCTTGGGACCCTAATCAACATGTGCTACTAGTAGTCTCCCTGCACTAAGGGTTGAAAATTCTAGCCAAACCTGGATTTAGCAGATGGAGGCTGAAGTTTTTCTATATTAGAAATAAAACCTCATCTTTGATCCCTACCAACTCCCGCTGCTTACGTGTCTTTAAACCATGTTCCAATCCTAACCACAGCCTATTTCAACATGAATCTCAAACTCAGTTCTAACCCAATTATAACCCCAATCCTAAATAAATCTAAACCCAGCCTTTGATGTAGCCCTAACTGTATTCCCAGGCAGAGCTCTAAATGAAACTAAAACTCTATTTCTTATCGTAACACAACCCCAGCCATAAACCCGAGCCTCAATTCTAGTTGTATTTCTAACCTTAATCCCAAACTTAACTCTAATTCCAACCTCAAATCTGACCTCAACCTCATTCATAATTCAACTAACCCCAAACTTAACCCCAATTCTAACATTAGCCCACATCCAGAACCCAATTAAATCCCAAGCCTGCACTGTAGTTTAGTGGAACCACAACCTTACTGCTTTCTCCTCAATCTCTCTGTTCGTGGTCTCACCTGTTTTCCCTCCCACTCACCCTGACCTTCCATGGTTCTTGTTCGTGAGTGGGTCTAGTAATCCACAGGATCACCAAGACCATTTTTTGGACACTCTGGACTGACACCCTGGGTACCTGGGTATCCCAGCGTAGGCACCAGCCGCATTGGCTGAATCCCCATGTTTCTCAGGCCTCTGTTTCCCTATCTGTAAAATGGGGATAATGATCCCTGCTCTTCAAAGGGAGGAGGACAATCCCATAAACCTAAAAATAAATAAGGAAATGAAGATATTCATTGCGTACATCTGGTAGGTCTCAGAGTGCCCTGTTATTGTTGGGAGTTCAGGTGCAAGGGCTTGGAATGCAGAGACGCGTGGACTCCTTGTGTTTCCTTAATGTTCTGTCTTATTTTTCCTCAGAGGGGTGGGCCCTGGCAGCATCCCTGAGCCCCATAACTCTCCCTAACACTCTTCCTCCTCTGCCCTTTCTGTGCCCCATGGTAGGGATGGGGGCAGTCCCTGACTTCTTTGAGGGAGTCAAGCTATTGAATGGGATCACTCATGTCCTGACTCCTACCATGGAGTCCAGTGAGGCACAGGCCCATTCAGTCCCCCTCAGACAAGCCAACAAGGGCGGCCCTCCCCTTGCTCCCCATGCCTACCAGGACCCTCCCCACCCCAGCGCCAACCTACCCAGAACTGTGCTGGTTTAGTCAGCCCGATGACCAGTCCAGGTTGTGAGGGTCCTTGGTCTCAAGGACCCAGTTAATACTAGGATTGCATTAACCCTCAAGACCTGGCCACTCTTTCTGGGCAGAGAAGCCAAGACACCAAGCGATCCCTCAAGAAGTTCACTCAGAGGGGCTTAGCCATGCTCACAGAGACACCCTGGCACGGACATCCTGCCTCCCTCCCACAGATACATTGCTGAGGGGTGCACACGCCTACACTGGCACCCCCTTCCCCGGTCCTCTTGGCACTGTTCTCTCCAACACTCCCTCACTAGCTCATCAGTCACCTTACTCCTACCACACACCCTGAATCCCCCATAGCACCCCTGCTCCCAGGGGTCCCCTACACTTGGGGATGGCCTTGAGTCAGGTATGGGTGCGGAGGACATTTCCAGAGGGGACAGCTAGGAGGAGACTCTGTTCCTGCACATACCCCTTCTCTCCTCTTTCAGCTCAGGAGGCCTGACTCCATTTGAAAGGCCTGAAGCCTCGGGGGAAGGTGGGCTGGACATTCCTGGGGAACCCTATGCCCTGGGATCAGGATTAACTCTTCAGAGCCTGGCCACTCTTCCTCCCAAGCCTGGCTTCTCCTTCCTCTTCCCCACTTCCCCCAGGGAAGGAGGCAGCAAATGAGTGGTGAGGGGAGCCCTTGGAAGCTGTAAATGAGGTGACTGTTGTCACCCTGAGGATGTGGCCAGGAGGAAGTGAAGTTTAACAGGTGCCTAATTACAAGTCCCGCTGGCTATCCTGTGCCACTCTTAGGACAGGGAAGAGCTTGGGTGAGGACTCAGTAATGCCCAGCTAGGCCACCCTGTCACCCCGCTAATTAGGGTTCCTGGGACTCCTCCCCAAGGCGGGGACCAGGCCCCCTCCCTCCCATAGAAATAACTCCGGCTGCTCCCCAGCTGGGCACTCATTGCACCTTCCTGCCACCCTGGGCCGTGTCTGGGCCCTCAGCTCCCCCCCCCTCCACCCACCCCCTCACACCCACCACCACGACCCCACGGGATATCCAGCCCAGGAGGAGGAAACACCGAGTCTAGAAACATGGGAGTTGGAGGAGCATTCCACCTTCTACTCGTGTGCCTGAGCCCAGGTACGGGGCTGGGCAGGGGGCAGGGATAGCCAGCATGAAGCCAAGTGGACAGGAAAGGGGCAGTGAGGGCTCACAGCAGAGCCTGGGGCTGCCTGAGATGCCTGGCAGAGTGCCGTCCACCCTTGCCCTGCTGCAGCCGGGTGTGGGTATTGCCAGGGGACCTCTCCCCAGGAGACCCTGTGCCTGAGGTTCAGGGTGGGTGTCTGTGGTGTGGAGGTCTTTGAGTGGATCTTTATGTGTCCCCTGTTGGGCTCACACATGTGTGCAGGTGCCCTGCAAACTTGTGCTGTGAATAGGAGGAGAGGGATGGATTGCTCTGCAGGAGCTGGAGGTGGGGTAGGAGGGAGGTGAGCACGGGCATTGGGTGAGGGCTCAGGAGGAGCTTGGGAAGGATCAATTTTCATCAGACTGTGTGCTATTCCCAGCGCTACTCCTTCTCTCCTAAGGCCAGGGCCAAGGGGCAGGGGAGTCGCTTGCCTTGAAAGGGCAAGAGACTAAGTCTGGTGTAAGTCTGAGTGCTTGCTTCCATCATGGCCAGTGAGAGCTCAGGCCTGAGACCACAGCCCTGGGCACCCTGTGCTACGGGAGGGCCGTGCCCCACTCCAGGACGAGGCCTGAGGGTGGCGGGGATGGAAACTCCAGAGACTTCTTACCCCACCGGGACAGGTCCACAGGGCAGGGCTCAAGTTTGGACATTGTGGCTTCCTGCTCAGGTTGGGGCAAGTTCCACCAAGGGACATTCTATGCTGACGTGGCTGGAAATGGCTGAGTCCCTCCTGCGGTCTGGATTTGGGGTGAAGGGGCATGAAGGAGGAATGTGGGAAGACAGGGCGACATTTTCAGCCTTTGTGTGAGCGTGAATGTGTATGTGAGTGTGTGGGTGTGTGTGCCTGTGTGGGAATGAGGACATTTCTGGCAGGATAGCTGCAGCCCCTCTCTGTCTGGTGACAGCAGGGCTGGCAAAGTCCACTCGGAGGCTCCAGCTGTGCTGTGGGGACCTGGACTTCCCCCTGTATGGTGTGTCAGTGGGTGTGTGAGGACAACTCAACGCTGGCTGCATGAACACATCAATACCCTCAGCTGGAGCCGCCTTTTCTCCCCTCCCTTACCCCCAGAGGGAGGGTCAGGAGTTCTGGAAGCACCTTGAAGATTCAGAAAGAATTTACAAGCAGAGAGTAGGCACCACTATTGAGATGACACCCCATAAAGCATGGCCAGCTTTTGTGGGGGCAAAGAATCACCACTGTCCTCTTCCTTGGACAGTCCATTGTGATTCCTCCATTCCTGTCTCTCCACAAGTCTCCCATCCAGCTCTCTCTTCCACTTTGCCTTTCTTCCCTCTCTCCGGGCTCTCCTCTCTCATTCCCTATAGTACCTCCTTAGTGCTACAGCAAAAGGAATCAAGGTGAGACATTAGGAACAACCTCCCAAGGAGAGGGAGGGGTGAGAAAAGGCTGGAACCCTTGGGAGGAGGTTGAGAAGACTTCTAAGGAGATAGAAAAGCCGGGAGAGGCTCCCTGGCCTGGGACAATTGAAGAAGCTCTCAGCCTGGTGCAGGGTGGAGGTGCTTTTTCTTGCACTGTCGCTCCCTCCCAAGCCCCTCTCCCAGAATGCTTACCCTCCTGCCTGGCAGGCTCCTATGGCATGGAGAGAGTCCTTCCCTGCGTGGGTGCTTCCAGCGGTGCTTCTCCAGGGTGGAGCCTCTGCTCTCAGCCGAGTTCTGGTTCATCCCTGGCTTGCCTTGAGCCGCCTCAGGATCTGGCAGATGGCAGCCGGATCCTTATCTCAGGAATGAGCTGTTGTTCTCTTGGCCTGGAGCTGGTAGAGGCATCACCAGGTCCCGTTACAGGCCCAGCAGTCAGCCTGCCTGCTCTGGGTCACCTTGGAGTCTAGCTGGGTTAGGACAGAGCTGATGACCCAGCCAGTGTTCCTAGCGGGGAAGTTCGGGGATCCCTGAGGTGTTGAATGTGTCGAGAGGGCCCTTGCTGGCCTCTCTGGAGCCAGGCTAAGCCTTCCTGGCAGGGTTTCCATGGATATGTCTGGTCTTGAATGAACACACACAAGGACTATATGAACACACGGTGGGTGTGTCTTTTGAATTAATATGTTCTGCGTTTGTGTGCAGATTGTGTCTGTGTCTGTATGAATCTAATAGTGTCTGTGTGTGTAGGAAGATGGGGTCACATAGGCATGTATCTGCATTTTGAAGGCTTGTAACAGTGGGCCATGTATCAATTTGTTTGCCCGTGACGGTGTAATTGTGTGTGTGTACGTGTGAGATCTCTATGTGTAAATGTGGTCCTGAGCCACAGAATGACAGAACAGAATGACTGCTGAGATCTGGGGCTGTGACTCCAGAAGACATATTGACTCAAAAAAGAACGCAGACAGAGAGTGTGTGAGGCCTGGTGAGGGGCCTGCAGAGGCAGGGTTGCTGGAGACTGGGAGGTGGAGTGCAGAGTGTCCAGGGTGGGGCCCTGGCTACGCCCCTGCCCCCCCCCCCCCCCCCCCCCCCGGTCTTATCCTTCTCTAGGTCCAACCGGTTGGGGATAGGCCTGCCTGGGGCTTCAGGGTAGGGAGGGACAAGAGCTCAGTCCCGAGCTCCTGGGTCCTGGGATCCCAGCTCCTCACCCAGGATTGCCTGCCACTGACTCAGTGGCAGGAGGGGCCTCACTGGGAGCCAGCTTGTGGGGGCGGCTGCATGTGAGCCACACAATCACATAAGAGGAAACACACACAGTCCACAATGCTGTGTAGTCAAGAAAGACTCACAATGTCCTACAGATAGCTGTGGCCATAGTCCCAGGTGCACACCATCACTCACTATCACACATGAACACAGTCAGGCTCCTGGTCACAGCTGTCCACTGTCAGGCACAAGCACACACTGTCACTTTTAAGCACTTACATAGCCTCGCATGGTCACACATCACTGTACAAAACCACACAGAGGCATACAGCCACAGACACACACTGTCATACACAGATACACATAGACACACTTAGTCTTTGGCTTCTCAGGCTGAAGAGGAGTCGCAGAAGCCATTGTAACCACCCTGCTGCCTCTGGACACGAGGAGTTCACTCAGCCCAGACAGAGCCCAGATAGGTGACATTTAATCAGCCAGGCTCTTCCATCAGAGCATTTAACAACTCTGTGTGTACTCCATGCCTTCACACACACACAAACACATCCACACTATCATATAAATATATAATCAGACACGCTAGAAGGTCATGTACATGAATATCCTCATAGTATACATAAGCAGTCACAAATACTCATAAGCATACAATGTACATATGTGTACATATTCATATGTGCATATAATCATATATACATACAAGCATACATAACAGCTACATATATAACAGCTATATGTATAGCTGTTATATGCCTAAGACAATTCATGCATACACACATACACACCCACTAAGAGCAGCCCTCCTTTTTATGAAAGCACCCCTGACCTCTGGGTGCAGTGAACAGAGAATATGAAGGGAAGGGCTGACATTGACTCCTCCTGAAGCCCTGGTTCTGCTCCTACCACTCCATCTTCTCTGCCCTCCCCCTAGCACTGCTGTCTGCTGTGCGGATCAACGGGGATGGACAGGAGGTCCTGTACCTGGCAGAAGGTGATAATGTGAGGCTGGGCTGCCCCTACGTCCTGGACCCTGAGGACTATGGTCCCAATGGGCTGGACATCGAGTGGATGCAGGTCAACTCAGACCCCGCCCACCACCGAGAGAACGTGGTGAGTGCTGGGCACAGGGATCTCCTTCCTCTGTGCTTCATGATGTCTACCTGTTGGACAGCCAACATCCCAAGGGGAGAAGACTGCCTTTGAACCTCCCCCAAGGCCTCTCAGGGAATGAGGCAATGGGGATGAGAGCTCTGCAATTGTGAATTAAGCTAGCCAGTCAGTCTATGTCCTCCCATCCCATTCTAAAGGGAAGATAAGGTGTAGTCTCTGCCTTCAAAAAGTTCCCAGTCTGACCATATATTTTTCCAAGTGCTTGATCTCACCTGATCTCACCAGTTCTGTAAGAGGTCAGTGGCTCAGGCATCATTATTCTCATTTTTTTCAGCTGAGAAAACAGAGTCTCAGACAAGTTCAGTGAATTGCCCAAAGCAGCCAACCCACATGGCCCTCCTTGGCCCTGCCTGTTTCACCACCTGTTTTCCTCTTCTCTTCACAGTTCCTTAGTTATCAGGACAAAAGGATCAACCATGGCAACCTTCCCCATCTGCAGCAGAGGGTCCGCTTTGCAGCCTCAGACCCAAGCCAGTACGATGCCTCCATCAACCTCATGAACCTGCAGGTATCTGATACAGCCACCTATGAGTGCCGGGTGAAGAAGACCACCATGGCCACCCGGAAGGTCATTGTTACTGTCCAAGGTATGGCCAGACTCCTCTGAGCTCCTCTTTCCCTGGCTTCAGAGCCAAGGGCAGCTTGGCCACCTTGAGCCTGGCTCTGTCTCTTGGCTGGGCCCTAGCTTACCATTGTCTGCCTCCTTGCAGCACGACCTGCAGTGCCCATGTGCTGGACTGAGGGCCACATGACACATGGCAACGATGTGGTGCTGAAGTGCTATGCCAATGGGGGCTCCCAGCCCCTCTCCTACAAGTGGGCCAAGATCAGTGGGCACCATTACCCCTATCGAGCTGGGTCTTACACCTCCCAGCACAGCTACCACTCTGAGTTGTCCTACCAGGAGTCCTTCCACAGTTCCATAAACCAAGGTGAGAGGGCACTGGGCGAGGGTAGTGTGGGGATGAATGGAAGATCGGAGACTCTGGGATCTGTTGGGGTTTCCTTGGGTTATCAGTGCCATCAAATCCCCTGTGGGCGACCCTCCCTCTGGGCCTACCCCAGCAGCTGCTATTTTATTTTATTTTTTTTGGGACGGAGTTTCATTCTTGTTGCCCAAACTGGAGTGCAATGGTATGATCTTGGCTCACTCCAACCTCTGCCTCCCAGGTTCAAGTGATTCTTCTGCCTCAGCCTCCTGAGTAGCTGGGATTATGGGTGTGTGCCACCATAACCAGCTAATTTTTTTTTATTTTTAGTAGAAATGGGGTTTCACCATTTTAGCCAGGCTGGTCTCAAACTCCTGACCTCAGGTGATCCGTCCACCTCAGCCTCCCAAAGTGCTAGGATTACAGGTGTGAGCCACCATGCCTGGCCTAGCAGCTGCTATTGAGAGGAGATGATAAGGCAAATGTGGAGAGTCAGTCAAAAGTACTATGGTGAATTTGGAGGGAGCATGGTCTCAGACAGAGCTGGGCTTGAATCCTGGCTGGGACACTGACTGGTTCCAAGTCTAAGGCAAGTGGCTTACCCTCCCTGTGCCTTAATTTCTTCATATATGGAAAGGGAATACTAATATATACCTTTCATGGGCATGAAAGGATTAAATGGGGGAGGTGTGTAAAGCTCCCAGTACATAGAGAAGCTGACAATATTCAGTCAAAGAATAATAGAGCTAGGAGGAACCTTAGAGTTCCTCTTCCCCTGGCTTCCCCTGTCCTCACTGTACAAAGGAGACCAAGGCTCAGAGAGAGGATATATTTCCCTAAGGTCAGAGTGAATTAATGGTGTCTCTGTCTTGCTGCTGGGAGAGAGGTCCTTTCTTGCATCTCTTTCACAGCAGGGGAAAGGTGACTCACCTGGAGAGTGGAGTGTGTGTGTGTGTGTGTGTGTGTGTGGGCGTACACACATGCATAAGCCTTCCCTTCTTCCGGAGTGGGTGTCCCATCCCCCACCCCACAGGGACTGAGGTTGGGGTGTGAGCTCCGAGACCAGGTATTTCTGCACTTCACTTTCAGGCCTGAACAACGGGGACCTGGTGTTGAAGGATATCTCCAGAGCAGACGATGGGCTATATCAGTGCACAGTGGCCAACAACGTGGGCTACAGTGTTTGTGTGGTGGAGGTAAAGGTCTCAGGTAGGTTCAGCAGTCTAGAGGGCTAGGTGGTTGGGAGGGTTGAACTGGAGGAGGCTGGGCTCTGGTTTGGAGCCTCAGCTGCTTCTGCCTTTCCACTGCCATCCATTTGCCAATGGGGGCTCCCAGCCCCTCTCGTACAAGTGGGCCAAGGTCAGTGGGTACAATTACCCCTACTGAGTTGGGTCTTACCTCTCCCAGCACAGCTTTCACTCTGAGCTCTAGAGCCCAGAGCGGCTGGAAGCCCTGGGAGAAGCATTCTGACACAAGGGGTTAACTTGCATCTCCCCATATCTTCCCCACTGGGTGTCCCAGGGCTAAGAGTCCCCCTGGGTCCCTCTCCCTCTTTCCCACTAACCCCTGCCCTGGCACCTCCTGGTGCTGGTCCCTCAGGCTACTGCCAGGCTGTGAGAAAGCCTGACCTGCCTCCACTTCTCTCCACAGACTCCCGGCGTATAGGCGTGATCATCGCCGCCATCCTGGGCTCTCTGCTCGCGCTGGGCTGCCTGGCCGTAGGCATTTGGGGGCTCGTCTGCTGCTGCTGCGGGGGCTCCGGGGCTGGCGGCGCCCGCGGTGCCTTCGGCTACGGCAACGGCGGCGGGGTCGGCGGAGGGGCCTGCGGCGACTTGGCTAGTGAGATCAGGTAAAACCTGATGCATGCTGCATGCTGCTGTGCGGCAGGGAACCGGCGCCCTGCCCACCTCACTCCTGCCTGCCACCGGCCGGCTGGGCCCCCCACCCCAACCCTGCCCGCCATCGCCACGGAGTGCTGGGACTGCGGCATGTCGACCTGCCACCCAACGCATGGCTTTTCCCTCCCCTTCCCACCCTAGTCTTCACCTCTGCTCCCTGCCTTCCATTTCCGTCCTATCTACGCACCTGTCTGTCTTGTCTAGACTGTAAGCTCCTGGAGGGCAGGGCCTATGTTTTTTCACGTTTCCCCTGTACTGCGCCGGTGAGAACTCTGACATGATTATTTAAGATGAACTAATAATAAGAATAGTGCTAATAACTTATATTAGAAGCAAACTAGAAATAAAAATAGAACAAGTCTAGTAGTGCTAATGATTGCAATGCCTCGGGGATGGAGGGAAAGACGGAGAAGACTGAGGGGCAGGATGTGAGAAAGAGAGAGATTGCTCGTGCAAGGTCAGGGTTAGCTAAGGAAAGACGAAGAGGAAAAGCAGCTCCTTCTGGATCTCTATTTGAAGCGGTCGGCCGGCGAAACATCAGAAAGGGATTGGAGGGGCCTGGAGGGGGCTGCCTGCGGGGCTGTCCAGATACGCGTGGACAAGCCCTGTCTGGAGGATGGGGATGCTGGCCCCGGGACCGCTGCAGGGTCGCCGACCCAGGAAGGGGCACAAAGGAGAGTAGGTCGAGGCCGAGGGAGAGAGGAGGGCAGGTGGAGAGAGGCGAGGGCAGGTGGAGGGAGGCGCAGGAGACGAGAGGTTGCCAAGAGCCCTCGGCTCTGCCCAGGCCGTGCCCACGCCGCGCCGCGGAGCAGCCCGCTCACCCGCCCGCCTGTTGTTTTCCACAGAGAGGACGCCGTGGCGCCTGGGTGCAAGGCCAGCGGGCGCGGCAGCCGCGTCACCCACCTCCTGGGGTACCCGACGCAGAACGTCAGCCGCTCCCTGCGCCGCAAGTACGCGCCTCCGCCCTGCGGTGGCCCCGAGAACGTGGCCTTGGCGCCCTGCACCGCCGCCGCAGCCTGCGAAGCGGGCCCCTCCCCGGTCTACGTCAAGGTCAAGAGCGCGGAGCCGGCCGACTGCGCCGAGGGGCCGGTGCAGTGCAAGAACGGCCTCCTGGTGTGAGCGCACGCGCCGGGCCGGGCTGCGCCCCGGCTGGGCGGAGGGCGCGGGGCTCTCTGTCCGCAGCTGGGCTCTCTGTCCGCAGCCCCAGGCTGCCAGGCGGCTGAGGGTGAAGGTATTTCCCTAAGGAAATGCGTAGAGAGGCAGAGCTTCCTCCCTAAAAGTGGGAGGGGGCGGGCGAGGGCGGAGAAAGGCGATCCCCAGCCTTCTCCCCACCCCCGGGACCGAAGGTTCGGGGGAGAGGGAGGGAGGAGGCTGAGTGTCCTAGAGCGGCTGAGGCCGGAGGCCTGGAGTCCCCAGCCTAAGCAGAGGGCCCCGGGGGCCGGGTGGGTGGGGGTCTGCCTGGGCGAATTGTTCTGTGTGTGAGGTCTGAACTCTGAGGCAGCAGTCTTAGCACAATAAAGAAACATTGAGACGGGAGTCCGAAGTGGCTGTCCGCGTTCCACGGAGGTTGGGCGTGGGGTGGCTAGCCCTGCCCAGGGCCCGGGAGGGTTGCTTCTGTCGCTCCACCTCGACCCCGCCCCTCTCCTCCCTCCTGCTTAGATACCTGGCAGTCAGAGCTGGAAGGGGCCATCCAATGCTACTCCTTTCAACAACATACAAAGTGCAGGTAAACGGAAAACAAAGACAAAAAGAATTAGCTCAGAATCTCTATGACCGTTAAATAAACTATTTGAGGAACTGGCAAGGTGCAATACACTTGCTATTTCTAAATATTCAAAGTTTTACACATGTCAAGATTTTCTGTTGAGAATAATGTGCTCTGAAGGTCTAGGGAGTCTTTGTATGTTGTTGAAAGCTAAAAGGAAACTAGTCCTTGGATCACAGAAGGCACAGGCACCCGGTGAAACAGAAACAAGGACATGTGAAAATAAGACTACCACCTGTTATATTAAAAAACTAAGTGCCACAGTTGTAGGGTGCTGGGTGAAGTGCAGGAAGGAGGGGGAATAATATTTATATAGCGAATATTATGGAACTCGGATAGTATGATAAGTCCCTTCACCTAGATGCTGCTGGTGTTTTAGAACAATTATTTTTTTGTGGTTTTTTTTTTTTTTTTTCACTTGTCTACAGTTGGTCAACTTGTGCAGAGCCCATCCACAGGAGATGTTTGAGAAATACCAAGTGAATGAATGTGGCAGCATTACTTTATGCTAGCAAAAAAAAGTTTTTAGATATTTTACAGTTACTACCTTATAATAGAATATTCTGTGGTTACAATCTAGGCCTTTCTGAGATCCAGCTCCACACTCTTACACCCTGAAGTGGTCAGCCACTCCTAAATAGGGATTAATTGAGCTATTCAGTATTTACCAGCACTTGTTTTGTTAAACACCTTGTCGTGATATTTACAATGTATTTTGGGGGATGTTTTAGTCATTTTTGGTTCAAAAGTGGAAATCAATAAGCACTGTTTTTGTTAATAGGCATGAGACGTCCTCTCTTGTTTAGTGAGGTGGGGAGTGCTTAATCGAAGAGTAATGTTTGAGATAAAGTTCCAAGGATATATTTGCTAAGCAAACAGTAAGTAAAGTGGGCAATGTTATAGATGTTCCTTTGTTGATAAAGGTACCAGGTGGTCACACAGCAAGCAGGGGGATGCAGACAAGTAGACAAGCTCTACTAATCCTTCTTTGTTCGACATCATCTCTGTTGGGCATTGGAATCTACTTTCCTAATGCAATTCCCACTTGCTTATGATTTAAGAATTTCTAATATGGAATAGAAATGATTAATAGGAGAGGCTTGGCTGGATTAATTTCCTGTGCTGAGCAAGATTAAACTTAAAAAAACAGTTAGGTCCATCCTAAATGCCCAAGATTTAAGAAGGAACTTCATAGTTCAACTGGTATTTGATGAATGTGAATGATTTTGTATTTGATGAGCTCATGAGGACAACATAGTGATGCAGGGGAGTAGGTGTTTGTATATCTGAATTTTCTGGGCTGTCTGTTTCTCATTGTATATGTAATTTATTTGTATACCTATTTGTAGAGTTCATTTTAGTTAGATTATTTGTGCTTTGGTAGCAAAAATACATTTGAAAGGGTAAGTTCTTGAAGTCAGCAGTTTCATGTCTGCTATGAGACATGTATCAGGAAAAGTAGTGTGGGTTCTACTATTTCCATGCTAAAACTTGGATGGTGCTACCTTACCACTTTGGTCCCTTGTTTCAAGGATGTTAGAACTTAGCTTAGACCTCCCTCAGAATCCTTTTGGACTTTGGGCTTCATTTGTTTGGCCTGCCTTGATTTTATTTGGTCGTCCTTCTTGATTCTTTCATACTATTTGTTTACACTTAACTCTGGAATATTTTGGTGGTTGTTTTCAATGTACTCTAGGTCTTTAAATTGGTTTGTAATGAATTATTGAGGAGAATAGCAAGTTGTTGACATTATATCTGACTGTAGTAACATTAGAATATTTCCATTTCAATTCGTTGGGCAATTTGCTCGTGAAAATATAAGATGTTATATTTAGTTCTACCAAAACCAGGATCTCAATATTATTCTTCTGCCAGGTTGCTGTGTGTGTGTGTGTGTGTGTGTGTCTGTCTGTCTTTGATTTTTTTCCTTCATATTTCCCCCTTAATTTGGTGTCAGTCAATACTGTCACTGTTTCACACCCATTGTCACATAAAACCAGTCATCTCATTCTCCCAGGCCCCCGTCCTTGGGAAGGGATGTGCAGTCTGCAGGTATTAGTGATTTTACTTAGCTGCATGAATTGCTGGGAAAGGCCTTGGCTGGATTTATAATGATCTGTGTTTACTGAGCATGATGAAGTAAAGTTCAACATGATTACTCTGAAGTCTGACCAAAAAAAAAATCCTGCTCCTTCACCATACAGATAGGGAAACTGAGGCCCCTCAGGCTGGACTTTAAATCCCCAATTCTACTTTTTCATTTTATTCTAGAAGGTCAGATGAGAGGAAACAGAGCTCTGTCATGGATGACCTCTAAATGTTCCCTGACGGTTCTTAGCATCCTTCTTTCTCTTCCCCTCATTGATCTATTCCTGACTTCTTTTATCTCTTTCAGAGGTATGCCTTCTTTCTTAATAGCCAGGAAGGGTTTCAGAGTCATACTCTCTGGTGTAGAAAGACCTTCAAGGCCAGCTAGCCCAGCTCCCCCTTTTGGTGGGAAGGGGATTGGCATTTATTGAGCACCTATGAAGTGTTAGGTGCTTTTCGATTTTTTGTCTTATTTATTCCTTACTTTAGTCCTATGAGGTTGTGTATTATCCCCATTATACAGATGAATAAACTGAGCCTCAGAGGGATTAGGTATCTTGACCAAGGCAACAAAGATAATAAAGATAATTCAGGATTTGATCTAGGCATGTTTGGTTCCAGGACAGCAGGCTGTTTCTCTGGTATTTGAATTCCTTCTATAGCATTCCTGACAAAGGGTATTCAACCTCTTCTTGACAACCTCCAGTGGCAGCTCACTACCTTCCAAGGCAGGCCACTTGGCCTCTCACTGTCAATATTCAACAGAACATTTCTCTGGAACCCGGTTTTTGTCCCCATATAGCTTTTATCCCTTGATCCAAGTTCTACTCTTAGGGACCCCAGAGCATTGTATTTCTAATTCAGCTGCCTCTAGTGGACAAAGTGGTTGCACTCCATACAGGATGGCTGCAACAGGGACACAACTGGACACTTGTCTGGTCTAGTTGGTGGGAGGTGTTCAGAAGAGCACAGTACTTCAAGGGTTGCTTCGTTCTGCTTTCCTTTCCCCAGCTGCCTGCTTGTTGAGAGCCCAGCCTCTTTCTTCTCTCTTTGTCTCTTTTCTTTTGAGGAGAAGCTAGTCTTCCTCATTTTTCCTGCTCCTATTCTAGGGTCACAGGAGGTGTGGGGTGTGCATGGGCCTCGAAGTGTCTTTAGGAAGCCCCCAAACCCTTGTTAGTAACACATAACTAGGAAACCCTCAAGATGCCTTGGGTATTTGCAAAGGGGTGATGGCATTGCCAACTCTGCTTTTATAGAGCTTGCTGGGAGAGATGAGAGACAGTAATGAGGCAAAAGGAACTAGAGACAACTGTCCTGGGGGTGGGAAGGTGGGGAGTTCTTGGAAATGGGAAGGAAAGGATGTTAAATAAGGAGAAGAGCAGGGAACTCCAGGAACCATTCATCCCTTCATTTATTTGGTCATATTTATGAGCACCTATAAGATGACTTGTCATAGATGAAGAGATCTTCAGCAGGGCACTGTGCCTGGCATACTTTTGCCCTAAGGCAGGGGATGATATAGGACAATGTGGAGAGGGTGCTCCCAGTCTGAGGAGCTTCCAGCTCAGCTTCCTGCAAGGTGCTGAGGGACAGAGGCAGCCAGCTGGCTGTGCAGGTTGTTGAATGATATCATCTTCCCCATTCCAGGAGCAAGGAAGCTATGATCAGACTTAGCCTCCATTTAGGGGGTGGGACCAGTGAGGCTCTGGCAAGAAAGGCTCACTAAAAAGCAGCAAGAGAGATTTTAGAGAGACTCTGAGAACAACTTGCTGTTAGGGTGAGTCAACAGGGAAGGTAGAGAGTTCCTAAATCCAATGCTGAGATCACAGTACTTACTTACAGTAACTGTACTTGTGACTGTAAGTAAGTCACTGTACTTGTGACTGACAGTCACTGTACCTACCACCCCAGGAGAATAAGGGAGGGAAGTTTCTGTTTCACCAATTTTGCTTCAGGGACCCCTTGGTGTTTTTTGTTCATTTCTCCTGCATGAAAGCTTGTTCAGTGCTGGAAGAGAGCACTTGTGGTGACATATGTTCAACAGTGGCTTTGGGAGTAGGGTGTAGGGTGGGGTAGGGGCTGGGAAGCCCTGATTTATAGCCTTTGCTGATTTCCATGATGTCAATGCTTCCACTATGGCTGAATTCAAGCTACCAACACGATGTGACTGGCATGGAATTGGGAGAAATGTTTGGTAGCACATGATTGTATGATATTTCCATGATACAGATATAATGGAGGAAGTAAATAACTTTAAGAGCTTAGGTAATAGTGCACTGTAGTAAAGTCATCAGGAAGTGATGAATTTTGAGTACTTATCAACTTTGTTTTAATATCATTTAGTTATAAATGTATGTAATTTACTTTTTAATCATGGCTGCATTTAACAACTGGCTTGGAAAAGTTAGGTGGACCGTGTCACCCCAGGCAAGCAGAAGGCTGGGTACACAAGTGTTGCCTCAAGCATGGAAATCTCAAGTACATCTTGATTTTTCTCTATTTTTCTAGAGAGATGCAAACAGCACAAAGTTATGCTACTTCTATTAAATACTACCTAAATTGTCCTCATCCTACTTCCTAGTTCCACCTTTTCCATCTCTCCCCCACCTTGCTGGAGCTGAATTCTGGTTCCTCAGGTCACTGAAAAATTACTGAGAGAATTTATATCCCCTTGGTTCTGGGTTTCTCTTTCGGTAGCCATCAGAAACCTGCGTTGGCATCCAAAGAATTTGCATACATTTGTCTCCCAGGGCATCCAGCCATAGGAAATCTATTCAAGAAATGCTTGTGCGTCCTCATTGTCTCAGTTCCTTCTCTGACTCTCTCCCCAGGCTCTAGGAAGTCATCCTCTAGTCGTCTTCTCTTAAGCCCCTAATTCTCAAGACCATGAGTCATATGGAGTCCCAAGGAATTTTCTTCTGTGTGCTCCTCTTTGACTAACTATTACCACGCGTGCTGCTCAATTACATTTCACCTACTCTAGGCCCAGTCAAACTGTGGTGACTCTGGGGAGGGGTTAATAATAATAATAATTATTATTATTTTGCCTCACTGGAAACAAAGGAGTTTTGGGAATTACCCAATCATAATCCTTCCAGAGTTAGAAAAACTACTTCACTCCTATGGGTTTAGGTTGGGGCCTGCCTGGAGGCAGGGGACTGAATCTGTAGCCCTGTCCCCTAAGCTGCCCAGGGAGTCTCCTCATGGCTCGTTTCTCTGATTTGGTGGGAACCTGGGAAACCCCTGCTCTGGAGTTAACAGTTAACACTCTGGAGTTAACTCAACATTCATTCAGCCCATCTGGGGTAACAATTTTATTGATTCCTGGTGTATGGAAACAAAACCGATTCCATTCAGTTCTTTGTAGTTAGGTTGGGAAGAATGTGCAGCAGAGGGGTGCATGGGGGATGTGGGAACTTGCAGACAAGGTGGGGATAGTGGCTGCTTTAGGGAATCTGGAGGAGCTGGGTGTGATCATTGTGGTTGCTGGTGGGGAGTGGACAGGATGGCCTTCTGCCACCCGTCTGTGGCCATTGCCCTCCCCAGTCTTCTTAGATGCATTTTAGCAGGATGGGCAGGATGGGACACTGAGCGCCAAGGAGGAGACTGAAGCCTTGACAAAGGCAGGACATTGAGCAGAGGAGGATGGGGTGAAACTGCTGATCACATTGTCACAGAGGCTGAGTTTGAGGTGATAGCGGACTCCTGTGTAGGTTTCTTGAGGAATTAAAGAAGGGAGGAGGAAGAAAACTTGTAGTACATGTTAGTAAGTTAGCCATGTTCCCATCTGCGAAGAAAAAAAGCCTCAGTTTTGGAGCTAGACAGATGTGAGTTTATAGTTATTTAATAAACTTTCAAAGCCTCAGTTTCTTTGTCTGTAAAATGGAATAGTAATAGGGCTGTTTTGTGTGACAGGCATATTACAGAGCCTGGAACATGCGGCTCAGCAAATGGTTGATCCTCAACCCTCCACATCCCTAGAATGTAATTTCATCTCCCCCTAGAATGTAATTTCATCTCCTACAAGAGGACAGGCCTGGAGGTACGGATCTAACCCCACAGAGGTCAAGGGCAGAGGCTGGGGGAGTGGGTGGTCCACCGGGAGGAGAATAGAGAATGAAGAATGAAGCCTTGGGATTGAACTTGGAGATGGCTCACCATCTTGGGGAAGAGGCAAGGAGTCCAGGAAGCCACCAGTAGAGAAGGAGGAGAACCAGGACTTGCCTCTGAGTCCTGGAATCCACATGCCGGTGTGAATATTGACAGGAATCCTCATTAGTAATAATAATCCTAATGATAACAGGAAGTACCTGAAACACAAGCTCGGCAGGGTCATGGAGTCAGTCTGGGGATAAGCTGCCAGAATCCTCAGGGTGGCCCCCTGGGCCAGGGTGTACCCTCCCGTGCCCTTTCCCATCTGCCTGCCCTCAGTTCCTGGCACTCAGGTCCCCTATGGCCTCCCTCTGGGCCCAGGGCTCACTGTGGTGCCCTCTGTAGCCCTGACTTTGACAACCCCTCCCAGGTGGAGGGTCCCTCCTGAAGGGTTGCCACACAACTTTCCCAGAGCTGAGGAGGGACCTCCCTGGCAGGTGGGAGTTGGGGGACACATAGATTTTCTTCACCGTTTTTGGGAGAATTCATTCAGCCTTGGAAGTGAATTCCTTCAGCCCAATCCAGACCCCACTTCCGGCTTGCCTCTGGCCTGGGAAGCCTCCTCCTGTCAGTCCCCTCAGATGCCTCTAGTCTATGCTCCTCTTCTGCCTGGATGCCATCTGCAGCCTCGTGACTCTTCCCTGCAGTCACTCACCTGAACTGGCTCCTGTGTCTCCCCAAATGTTGGGGTTGTGGCTCCAAGTCCCTGCCTCAGCCCCGTCCCCACCTCACCTCAGCCCTTTGCCAAGGCTGGTCCGTGAAACTCCCGTACCTTTCTCTCCTTGTCCTCTTTCTTCAGAAAGGCAGACTGGCCTTACCCTGTCCTCTTATCCCAGTCTCTTGCCTGCTCTCATACAGTGTTTGTTATCCTCACCCTGTCTTGGGAGTGTCCTGTTGTCCTCCCATCTCCATCAGACTAGAGTTCCCCTGAGAGCAGGGGCCATGTCTCTTCCCTTCTCAACATCTACTTTCTTGAGGGCTCAGAATGCCTCTCTGCGCTGACCTGTCCTAAAATTAGTGTGGTGGAGGAAGTTTGTATTAGAGACTCCTCCCTCAGCTTAGGAGTCTAATGACAATAGTTAATGCCTGTGGTTGCCTCAAGGACATGATGTGGAAAATGCCACATATATCCGCCCAGATCCTTCTCAGAGGTGCATGTGAACATTGCCCTCCCCAAGCGTGTTCATCACCTGGTGAGCAGAGTCAGCAAGGGCCTGGGGAACAGCCTCACTGGTGGTCTGGGCCTCCCAGGGATAGGGCGTGGGCCATGCCAGGCTCAGCTCTATAGGACAGGTCATGGTTTAACAGACTCTGTTGGAAGCTCTTTCCTGTCCCGCACGCAGGCTTCTCACTCACAGTTTACTAAGGACTTAAAGGTAGGCCATGTTTGTGATCACTGCCATAAAAACATTGAGCAACAGATCCTTGGTCAGGAGCCTAACCTGCTATTACAATGTTGTTCCTGTGGGGAAATCTGCTTCTGTCTTTTCAATAAACATTAGCCTTCCCGAGACTGCAGCACACAGTCTGAGAAAGTGAGGAATGAGGATGGGAATAATCTCCTCCCCAGCCCCCCACCACCTCTCTACCTATTCACCTAAAACCTGCATGCCAATAATACCAAAATTTATATACCCAGGCCAGCCCTCTCTCCTGCACTCCACACTCACATACCTGCTTAGATGTTTAACAGATGTCTCAAACGTAGCATGTCCCAGACACTGCCTCTACCCCACCTACTGTCTTCCCTGTCTCAGCTGATGGAGACTCCGTCCTTGTTTAATTCCTTTCTCTATTTCACCATTCCCCCGCCACATCCACTGGGTCAGGAGGCTGAGCAATATATTGGGTTGAATCATATGAAAATTGTCATTTTTGTAAGTTTAAAACACAGTCAAATACAGGTAATTTCATACAATTCAATCTAATAAAGGAAATGTAAGATGACTTGAGGAAGAAAAGTTATCTCTTCTGCTGCTCTGACTCCACCTCCTATAAGGACAACTGGGACATTCCTATAACCTAGTAGATGTTGGCAGAGCTGCTTCAACATGAACCTGGGCATGGAGGGACCACGAAGACAAGAGGACCTCCCACAGCACTCTCAGTCCACACTGGTCGGGGGCCATGGTGTCCTGGTCAGCTTCTCTACCACCTGGACTGAATCCTGCCTGCCCAGCTCCAGAAAGTCCTGAAACATTCAGGAACCAAAGTTCAGAATGGCAGGGAGTGATGGAACTGCCTCAGTAGCCATGGAGAACTGTCCTGATCCCAACCCCTCTGAATCTAATCCACCTCATGCCTTGTCCTACAGCATTCACAGCCCCATATAGATTGTGGAGGTGGAGCCCCTGATGCTGTCTGAGGAGCCTTTCCAAGCAACAGGGGTAGTGACTTGGACAGGCAGGCATGGTCAGACACAGAAGGGCAGTGCATCAGTCACTCCAAAGTTGCTGGCTTCATAGATACCAGATTGTATCTATCGGCTTTGCCTTCATTGCAAATCCAGAAGCAAACCCTTCTCTCCTGTTACCTCTCAGCTCACAGCCACCCTCATCTCTTGCCTGCGTTACAGCAGCAGCATCCCGACTGATTTCCCTGCTTCCTCCCTCCCACCTTCAGTTCATTCTCAGCAGAGAAGCCAGAGGGATAGTCAAATCATTCTTCTGCTCAAACCCCTGAAATGACTTCTTAAGATCAAATTCCTTACACTCGTGCTTCAGGCCATCCATGTCACTTCTCTGACCTAATCGATCATTCTTCTTCCTGGCTGTCTCCCCGGAGCATCACTGGCACCTCATTGTTTCTTGAACACCTTAGGGTCCTTGTTCTGGCTGTTCTCTTTGCCCAGAATGGCTCTCCTCCGGATTTCCCAATGGCTTAATTCTCACCTCCTTCAAATCTTTGCTCAGTTTTCTCCCTCTCAGTAATGCCTACCATGGCCACCTTGTTTAAGATTGCAGTACCCTCCTGCCTGCGCTCGTCATCACACTTATCCACCTCCTACTCTGCTTTTTTTCCTTTAATCTGTAGCACTTATCCTCCTCCAACATGCTATAACATTTATTTGTTACGGTGATTGCTAATTGACTTGTCCCCGCCTTTCTGTAAGCTCCACAAGGAGGGACACAAGGTAGGGATCTTTGTCTGTTTTATTCGCTAATGTACTTAAGCTCCTAAAAAGTGCCAGGCATATGGCATACACTCAATAAATATTGTTTCCAAGAAAGAAAAGGGATGGAGGAGACGGACCAACTGCAGCAGGAAGAGCTAACCCCCATCCCCAGGAGGTGAGACTTTAGTAAGGAGCTGCCTGTCTCCTCCTGTGTGGCCAAGAGGTCCCTAAGAGGTGTAGAAGTTTGTCTGAACCCAGCCGACTGATTATACTGCCTGGAAGGGGAGATGCAGACATGGAATCTCTTGGCCTGAGAGTTTCGCCTTCCTCAGTGGAGGGGATATCTGGAGAATGCCCATTTTGTCCAGCTGCATGTTCCCTAACCTTGAGTTAACCACTTCGTTACAAAGTGTGTTTTGGCGATGTGCTTACTGAGTGTCACCGGTAGGACTGGGTGTTAAACCTGATCCGTCTAGGAACATGGAGCCTTCCAACTGAGATGATTAATCTCCTTTAGAAAAATTAAAGAACAATGGACACAACTGTTGATTCAGGCTCATGCAAAGCTGGGAGAGTTGATGCTAAGAGACCACTTGAGGGAAAGGCTTCTGAGAGGAGGAGTGCCTGGGGCTGGGCCTGGAAGTGTTGGTTGGAGACCAAGATGGATAAAGAAGGATATTCTCAGCTGGGAGGCAGGGGGAAAAGCCTGGTTAAAGGGGCAGAGTGCATGAGTATGTCGGGGCAGGGGACAGACAAGAGCCGAGTCTGTCTGGAATCGAGGGTGCTGAATTGGGGCTGCCAATAGCTGAGTCATCTCCATCTTAAGGTCTCTGAGGTCTCAGGTTGGCTGAAAGGGAAGGAAGTCTTCCAGCTGCTGTGCTCCCCAGCAGGGGTGGGCTGAGGGACAATCACGGTATCTATGAAGCCAGCAACTTTGGAGTGACTGATGCACTGCCCTTCTGTGTCTGACCATGCCTGCCTGTCCAAGTCACTACCCCTGTTGCTTGGAAAGGCTCCTCAGACAGCATCAGGGGCTCCACCTCCACAATCTATATGGGGCTGTGAATGCTGCAGGACAAGGCATGAGGTGGATTAGATTCAGAGGGCTGGGACTGCATGTGACAGTTCTCCATGGCTGAGGCAGTTCCATCACCCCGCCATTCTGAACTCTCTGTCCTGAACAAGCCCAGGACTTTCTGAGCCGGGGCAGCAGATTCAGTCCAGGTGGTAGAAGCTGACCAGGACACCATGGCCCCGCACGTGTGTGGGACTGAGAGTGGAGGTCCTCTGTCTCGCGTGGGTCCCTCCATGCCCAGGTTCATGTTGAAGCAGCTCTGCCAACATCTACTAGGTTATAGGAATGTCCCAGTTGTCCTTATAGGAAGTGGAGTCAGAGCAGCAGAAGAGATGACTTTTCTTCCTCAAGTCATCTTACATTTCCTTTATTAGATTGAATTGTATGAAATCACCTGCATTTGACTATTTTTAAACTTACAAAAATGACAATTTTCATATGATTCAACCCAATATATTGCTCAGCCTCTAAGAATCTGTTCCTTTTAAAGCCCCTCTTCCCTGATAATTAAGGACCAATTAACTTCTGACTTCACCCTAAAACTAACTCTTTTTTTTTTTTTTTTGAGACAGAGTTTTGCTCTTGTTGCCCAGGCTGGAGTGCAATGGCGTGATCTTGGCTCAACACAACCTCCGCCTCCTGGGTTCAAGTGATTCTCCTGCCTCAGCCTCCCAAGTAGCTGGGATTACAGGCATGTGCCACCATGCCTGGCTAATTTTGTATTTTTACTAGAGATGGGGTGTCTCCAGATTGGTCAGGCTGGTCTCGAACTCCTGACCTCAGGTTATACGCCCGCCTCGGCCTCCCAAAGTGCTGGGATTACAGGCACGAGCCACTGTGCCCAGCCAAAACTAACTCTGTATTTCCAGGTTTGGTAAATGGCACCTCCATCTGCCTCTTTACTCATGTCAGAGACCTCAGTGTCATCCTTGACCACTCCCTCAACCAAGGATACTAAGTCTTGTCTATTCTATTCTACCTCCTAAACATGCACTGAAGTCACCCACTTCTCTCCCTTTCTCTCCCCACCTTTATTCCAAGCTATGACAAGCTATGATGGTTTCTTTGTAGGATTCCTGCAATAACTTCATTTTCCTGCCTTCACTCTCGGAACCTTCAATCCATTCTCCACGCAGCTGCCAGCATGATCTTTTAAAATGCAAGTCTGATTGTGTCATTTCCTGTCCTAAAGCTCTTCAGTGGCCGGCTTTTACATTTATAATTAACTTTTAAATTTCTCCATGTCCTATCAGACCCTACATAATCTGACCTCTGCCATCCTCTCCTCCCAGAGTCCCTCCTGCTCATTGCCCTCTGTCCCTGGGGACCTTCCCTCAGATGCTTACAAGGGCAGAGATCTTTCTAGAAGGGCTTTTGTAGATGCTCATTCCCAGCGTGGCAGCTCCCCCACTCTTTGCTTTGCTGACTCCTCCTCTCCCCACTGGCCTCAGCTTGACTCTCCTTCCTCAGGGAGGCCCTTCCCTCTGTCCACCCACCAGCTATATTTTGCTCCCTTGTTATTCTGGCTCTTGGTTTTCAACTATTTTCTTCTATAGAGATTAGCACAGTTTTAATTAAACATTTGTGTACATTTGTACAGTGTCTGTCTCTGCCTGACTAGTCGGCAAGCTTCATGAATGCAGAGACTCGCCTGTCGTGCCCACAGCTCTATTCCTAGTGTGTCTGGCATGGAGTGTGTACTCACTAAAGACGTGCTGAGAGAATGAGTGCCGTGGACCCGTGAATCAGTCCTCCAGGAAATCAGAGCCCGCTGTCCCGAGTGTGATTCCAGACCCACATTGCTGTGCTCATTTTGAGCTGCAGTGAGAGCTGGGGGTTTCCTCTTAGTCATGGGGGAGGTGTCCGGTTCAGGGGGTGGGAAGGAATTATGATGGAAAAAGTCCAGGGGGAGGGGTCCCCATATTGAGGCCCACCGACAACATTTGTAATTATAAGTTGAGTTAACACATTATTACGTAAAATATGTTCTACCCTCCTAGCTTGACAAATATACCTTCACAATGCCTTGGAAGGCTGGGTTTGGATTCAGAAATCTTGGACTCTTTGGGGTTTCATACCAGAACTCCCAGCATAGGAAGAACTGGCTCCCTTGCCCAGGCCTTAAATCGGATCCTTTCTCTTCTCACCTGCAGTTCCAGCCCACACGGCGAAGAGCCTTGTGCCCACAGCTGTGCACATCCCGAGCTTCCTCCACGCCTTGTCCATAAACTGCCCCTCAGCTACCCTCAGACTCAGGGTACACGTAGGCATTTTAACCCATCTTCAGAATTCCCATCTGTATTTCTGAAATGTGATCTAAAAGGGGGAGAGGGAGCTACAGGTGAAAGCACCGTTGTCTCCTTGCCTATGGAGGAGAGCCAGAGCTGCCCTTCTGCAGTACAGGCCAGGGCAGCAGCCTTCTTGCCTTGCTGTAGGGGTGATATTGTCTGTGCTTGTGGCTTCCTGGGGTAATTGGATAGGGAAGGGACCGACAGGCATCCTGTTAGGCTTGTCCTTTCTAGACGCAGCCTACAGAAGAATAAACGCTCCATTAGCAGCTAGCTGGAGCTGGCTGAGGCTCTGGCTAGTGACTCTGGCCTCTGGTGTAGGCTTCCCTCAGATGAGTGCACAGATGAGAGCTCTACCTTCTCCTGACTGCCCAGGCCTCAGGACAACAAGTAAGCCAAGAGCCTCAGGCCTTCCCTTGTACTTCTTGTCCTTCTCCTGGGAGTGACCAGGCCTGCGGTCAGTCCTTCTGCCATCTGCCTCTCTCACGTCCTCAGGCGGAGGCATCCTTACGTGTGGGGATCTGTGCTCCGTGCTCAGGAGGGATCCAGCACCCTGGGTGTGTGTGGGGGTTGTTAGGGATTTTCTGGGACTGTTAGGCTGTCAGGTTTTTATCAGTGAGGGGCAGGAGGGATCCCAAGGTATTTTTGAGCAGGGAAGAGAGAGGTCCAGGCTACCAACTGGTTGTATCTGCTTTGCTGGGGGGTGGGAACGGGGGTAGTGGCTCCCTGGCCTGGGAGCAGGACTGCAGTGAGTATGCTGGAACTCTGAGCTCCTGCAGTTAAGCCAACTGAAGGTGGGCATATGGTTGAGTGGGTCAGCCAGCAGACAGAGCTCCGACCTCTTCATTTTCTCTCTGGTTAGGCTGAGTTCAAATGACTTTACCTGACTTTGGAAGACTCTTGAGGAGGCTAAGCAGGCCCAGCCAGTGGGTACAGGCTTGAAGACCAACAGGGTGGGCTGGCAGACAGGACAGCATCAGCATCTCAATCCAGGTGTCCCAGCCAGGACCACCCCAACCACCACCAGGAGAATGGAACCAGCCCCCAGCCCTTGTGAGCAGCTCTCCCTTTTCTGCACTATCTCAAGGGAAATCTGAAGACAAGCTACCAGCATGAGATGTCCTGGTGTTCAGGCAACACAGTTAAACAAAAGTGTGATGCTGCTGTGGGAAGGCCTGCCCCAGGACACTACCATACCATGCCATCTTCTGTTCCTGCCAGCTGAAGTTTTATTCCCAGGCAATGCTTTCTCCTTTTACCATTTCCCCTGGGACCCTGACTGGCTTTCTTTGGGGACTGAGGTCTTACAGGCCAGGAGGTGCCTTTGAGCTCGTGTTAGGGGCTGTGTCCCTGTGAACTCACTGGAATCCTTTGTTGACACACTGCTTTCTTACCAGTCTGTGAGCTCTTTGAAGGCAGGGCTTGTGGTGCTACTATTTAGTAATTCCTGTATCCCAGTTGGTGCTGACACATAGTAGGTGCATAGTAAGTGCTTATTGAATGAACAGATGGGTGCATTTCCTGTTCTACAGATACCTGTTCAAGCTTTGTTTTGTACTTTATTTTGTTAACCCAGTTAATGCTTCTGACAAGATGTCCTACAACTCCTCCCCACCCCATCAAAAAGGAGGGCCCTTGGCCTCAAATAGGCCAATCAGGCTCCGTTGGTGGGGAGTTGAATCTTCAGTGAGCAACTGGGGAAGATAGAACAGAACTATTTTCGGAGGCCCTGAGGCCTGCATCCTCAAGGCTACCTGGCTTTGTCTTTTCTGAGGCTTGGTCAACATTTTCCTTGGTTCTCTAAGTTACTCACAACTTTCTAATACATTTCCTCTTTTACTTTAGTTAAAACCAGAGTTGGTTTCTATTGCTTGCCTCCAAAGAAACTTGACTGATGTAAGTGTTTTCCTATTATTTTTAAATCTCCTAAAGAACATAAAATTTTTAATGACTATATATGTTATATTCACTTATTTGACTGATTTGCTGGGTTTTTTTCCTGGTAATGGGATTATTACTTTCTATCATCTCTTTTCAATTCTGATACCTTCCCAAAGCAACATACTATAAAAAAGGCACAAGAAGGGAAGCTGGAATAAATTGTCTTTAGAGAAAGCTTGGCTTTTTTTCTGACACCCTAGCAGAATCCTTTCATTGGCCTCTTTTGACCATCTCTTTATTCATTCATTCATTCTTTTTATTTCTTAATTTTAATTATTTATTTCTTTTAGAGATGGGGTCTCACTGTGCTGCCCAGGCTGGTCTTGAACTTCTGGCCTTGAGTGATCCTCCCACTTTAGCCTCCTTAGTAGCTGGGACTACAGGTGTACACCACAGTGCCTGCCCATTCTTTCTTTCATTTATAATTCATTATTCTAAGTCTCTAGTCTACAGTATTGCTCTGAGATGGTTTCTGCTTCAGCAGATTCGTTGAAACAGTTTACTTCATATTTGGATTTTCCCACTTGTCAGAACATTCTTCCTTGGTAATCTAGTGCAGTGGAAGGGACTGGACTGATTTAGATAATCGAAAGGTAATTCTGACTGTGCCTCTAATTATGTAATTTCAGAGGAGTAACATTCTCTTTGGATTTCGGTTTCCACGTGAGAAATAAAACAACTTGAACTGAGTAACTACAGATTTCCTTCCAGCTTTAAGATCCTATTATTCATATGAGTCAATATCTGCCTTTTAGTGATATGTTCCATTGGCCCCAGTTACACAGTCTGGGCTTATGTGATAGCCCTTCAAATATTTGAGAACCTATGCGCCCGTGAGTGTTTTGTTCTAGGCTCAACATAACCAGTTTCTGTAATCATTTCTCATATGGTAAGGTTTTTAGACTTTTCACCATTCTGGTCATTCTCTTCGGGACACTCCAGTTTTTCAGTGTCTGCATGGAAATATGGCTTTGAGACCTGGACCCAGGCTGGTCACGCTGTGGGAGTCTCCCCACTACTTGCCCCTGCACTCAGCCTGCCCCTCCTGGCAGATAATGTTGACTAAGGCACAGCCCAAGGGGAGGCAGCCACTACAACTTTCCTAGATCTAGCAGTAGTTATTTGTTGCCATTTTAGAGGCCCTTCCTTCAGGCTGTATGCAGAACAGATGCAGGTAGCCATGGAGCCAAATCTGGAAGGAGATGGTGCTTCCTCTGAAGATCAGTAAGTAACCAAGAGTGATTAACTGAACAAGTGCTAGTTCTTAATACACATGGAAGGAGGATTTGCTACAGGTGTCATTAATGTTTGCAGCAGCTTTTTTTTTTTTTTTTTAATTGAGACGGAGTCTCACTGTGTTGCCCAGGCTGAAGTGCAGTGGCACAATCTCAGCTCATACAGCAGTTTTTTAAAAAATGAGGCACTGAATGTTCATGTCTCCATTGATGAGAAAAATGTCCTCTCTAACCCTTTTCTTTTGCAATGCCCCTTTCCCATTCTCTCTGATATCATGTCTCATGAGTCCTTTGCCCTAGCAGCTCTTGTATTTGTCTTTTGTACAGGAGAACAGATGCAAAAACTACTGCTCAAGGAAAATAAAATGAAAACAAGGAAAAGCAAAAGCAGATCTGGAGAGGGCTCTGACCGGACCACAGGCGTCCTGGAGCTGTGAAGTAGAGGGTGTTCTGGGGGGAGTCTGATCTCTGGACTCTTGAGGGGTTCTTTCTGTTATTGTCACTCCAACAAAGGGCATTCCGACAAAGTCCCATATGATGCGGCCCCGGGCCGTCTCTCTAGACTCTTGTCCTTGTCCTCGCTCTCCCTTGTGTGGATCCAGCCCCTCTGGCCTCCACTCTCTTCTTTGCAAACACCAACCATGCTGTCACTTTATGGCCTTTGCATTTGCTGGTCTCTTTGTCTGGAACACTCTGCCACTGCATGCTCACTCCTCCACGTCACTGGGCCTCTGTTCAAATGGCACCCCACTGAAGGTGTCATTGATTGCTTTCTCTAAGACAGACCCTGTCTCCCCAACACATTGTTCTGTAGCCCTTTACTCTGCCTTATCTTTCTTAACAGAAACTAACAACATCTGACATATGCTTACTTGTTTATTTATATTATCCAGAACATAAACTCTCAAAGGCAAGGGTTTTGCTTCACTACTGATTCCCAAGTACCAAGAAATGTACCCAGCACATGCAGCACCCTCAATCAGTATTTGTTGTGGTGTGACTTTTTAAGCATCAGTCTCAACGCTTATTAGCACAAGATTGGTCTCACGGAAGCACTTTGTGTTTTTTTGGCAGAGGGTTCATTAGTCCACTAGTTGACAAGTGAGTCATTGAGGATGGGAACTTTATTTGAGCAGTGTGGATCTGCTCAGCAAGGCCCTGGTGCACCACAGTACAAACCACTGTGGAAATGAGGTTGCTAAAAGTCACCTTGTGGAGGGAGAGCTGCGGGTCCCATCTCATCCAGAGCTGCTTTGATCTGAGGTGGGGCCCTGGAGATGAACAGAAGAAAGGTGGGGAGTGCTGTGTTTTTCCCCAGAAACCCACCAGGGCTCCTTGTCAGATCCGGGGCTGAGGCCAGTTTTGCATGATTCAGTGACCAGGCATATGGCATGACTGTAGGTGGCAGGTGGGGACAGCACAAGCTGACAGGTTGAGTGGCCATGGACCCTGTTCAGGTAATCTTGGGGGAAGGTGATAGGAGAGAAGTGCATGTGGGAAAGGGATGAGATTTTGATAAAGCCAGGTTACCAGCAGGGAACGTCTGAGCAGGCCAGGCAGGGAGGATCTGGGAACAATCGAGTGGAGGAGTGGTGATGTGGATCCGGAGGCCAGCTGTGCTGGTCCTTTGTCCAAGGTGAAGTGATTGCCTGGGAACTGGGGAGAAGAGGGAAGGTCCTTGGACAGGACTGACATCCTAGGTGGGGAGATTGAATTCACCCTGGGAAAACAGTACTTCAAACCCACCCCTGTTTCTTCAATACCTCCTTCCTCTCTGTTATCAAGACTTGAGTGAGGCCCCAGAAAAAATCCAGTTACACCTGGGTGAGAGAAACTGTGAACCTTAACGGCTAATAATCCCCAAGGGTAAGTTTAGCTCATTAAGTGTTTTTCCAGTAGCAATCAATACTCCAGAGCTCTTCTAGACACAATCACTCAGGGGCAGAATGTATTTTCCTAAGATGACCACAATAAGAAGTTCGATGGAGTCAGAGTGACCTCTACAGTCCACCTGTTTGGTGGTGGGGCCTTTGTCCCCTCCCCTTGAACTAAGGTAGGTCTGCATTTGCATTGAAAGTGAATGTGGCAGATTCTAGAGTGCCTCAGTACCCTTTCTGTCCATAATGTTCCTTCTGCATAGCGTTTTATAGCTCTTCACTCTCTCAGTTTCAGGGAAGAAGACTCATCCTGAGCTGAGCTGCTTTTCTTGAAGTTGTGCAAGAACGTCCTGCTGGCTGGGGCAAATTCAATAGTTTTTTCCTGGTCACTGCGCTGGAGCGTGAGGAAAGACGCTCCACCCTCACTCCCAGATCCTGCAGGAGGCGTGAGAGTGGAGGGAGATGGTGAGGATGTCTATTAATATGGTGTTTCCTGTAAAACGGTGCCCATTTCAACTATGGGTTGTCAAACATCCTTGGTGTCTACAACTGCAATTTACCTCTGAGGGGCCATGAACTCTGATTACCTGAAAGTCCTTAGGCCAGAAAGAGAAACGCCTGTCCGCCACCTCTCACTTTCACCTGTTTCTAGACCTTTTCTTACAGCAATGCTTTGGCCATCAGGAAGCATCAGAATCTCAAACTGCAGGGTCTGGGGCTGAAGCTGATGCTAGCATGGGTGACTCAGAGTTCCTCTATCAGTTCAAATATCTAATATATTTTAGAGCCTAAGACTCAGGCTGGAGGCAATTCTTTGGTGCCAGTTGGTTAACACTTTATGAATAGTGGTGGGGGAGGGAATGCCTTGAACTATTAATGTCCCCATGGATCTGGATCCTGGAGAACTTCCAGCGTCCTGGAGGGAATGTGCTGCTTGGCTCATCTTGCCCAGAGAAGAGCCAGGATATGAGAAGATGGGAGAGAGAAGGGGGAGGTGCGAAATGTGCTGGTGCTTTCTGTCCTCGTGGTGTGATGGCTGCCCAGATTGCTCCTTCGAGGCAGGACAGGATTCCCATGGGAGGTATGAGGACCATGGTGATTTCCAGGCACCAGTTATGTCCCCGAACATCGCGTGCCTGTGCAGTGCGGTTACTGATGGTCCAGGCATCAGTTCATATTGTCCTTTATGGCAGATCCTGCACAAGGGGGTTCTCTGTCTCTGGACCCACCCTGTCAGCACGGACATCCTTTTTCTTTTTCCCTGGTAAGGACATCAGAAAGAAAGTTACCCCTCCAATGTTTGGAGTCTTGGCATCCTTGGCCTGCCCGCAGGCCTCTGAATCCTCAGTGTGTTAGCCCAAGGTCACCTTAGGGAAAGGAACATTTCTCCCGGTTTTCCAACACCCTGGAAAGGGAGGCTCTTCAAGAATAGGAAATTCTTCCTAATGTCTAACCTTGGCCTGCAACTATGCCGTACGTTTAATTGCAGAAGGTGTGGAAAGTTAGGGCTGTGGTGGACCCAGTTAAATAACTGGACAGAAGCCATGAGGCAGAGCCAGAACCAGCTTCTGGACTCCCTGCGTGGAGCTTTCTACTATCCTAGGTGGTTGGGTCCCTTCTCAGCGGCCAAAGATGCTATTTTATGAGCCTTGAGGACATGACACTAGGTGAAAAAAACCTGGCCAAAGGGCCACATAGTGTATAGTTTTATTTATATGAAATGTCCAGGAAAGACAAAAGCATAGAGGCAGAAAGTAGACTAGTGCTATGGGAGGAATGGGGGAATTGGGAGGTGATGGCTAAGGGGTTATGGGGTTTTGGGGGAGGTAATGGAACTGTTTTAAAATTGGTTGTGGGGATGGATGCACAACTCTGCGAATACACTAAAAGGCATTGAATTGCATACTTTAAATAGGTGACTTGTATGCTATGTGAATTATATCTCAATAAAGCTATTTTTTCCCCTGCTCATTCCTGGCTTCCATTTTCTTATCACAAATCCTGGGGACTCTTGGGGCAGGGGCCAGGGCCACACCCTCCCACAGCAGATGGGGCTTTCAGATGGAGTGCAGCCTCAGCTGATCCCTCTTGCCCTCCTCCCTGCTGGAGAGAATGAACAGGAATCAGCACTGCCTGTCCCCGTGCTTACAGGCTGGACCCAGACCCTGCCTTCTAGGACACACCCATCATAATGAGGCCTCAGTGCCTCCTCCTTGCTGACCCCCTTTCTCCACCTTGGGACAAGCCAGCTCCGACAGCCTGGGATGGAAATGACCACGGAGCCCTGGTCAGTCGGGTAGTTCTTTCAGGGGCAGGGCATCCTGGGGCAGAGGAAGGGACTGAGCTGGATGTAGAGCTTAGAACCTGGTCTGATCTCGGAGTTTCCTCTTCCTTCCTCTTCTCAAGAAGGCAGCCCTATCAGCCACTGGCCAGGGAGTAGCTTCTCTTAAGGAGACATTTTGTAGAACTCTCAGGCAAGAAGGGGTTGGGAGTCGTCTAGACTCCCACTCAACAATGTTTGTCAATGCCAGCTATGTTTCAGGAACCCTTGTGTTCTAGGAACCATTGACATGCCCAGTGGTGACCCAGCATCCTCCTTTTAAGGGCTCAGAATTCAGTGGGGAAGTAAATGTAAGTAGTTCTCTGATTGGGGTAAGCAATGGAGATTAAAGAAAGGACATTAATCAGCCTGAGTGTAGGGGAGGTCAGGGAAGGCTTTCTGGAGCAAGCACACCTTGAAGACTGAGTATGAGTCAGCCACATGAAGCGGGGAGGCTGGGTGGGAAATCATGGAAAGTGTGTTCCAGGCAGAGGGAATATTATGTACAAAGGTCTGCAGATGGATGTGAGGGAACAGTTCATTTGGAGAACCGCAAAAGAAACTTCAAGTAGTTGAGTCTGGTTGGAAACCAAGATATGAGCTAGAGAAGGCCAAGAGATGAGGTGGGAGAGGTAAGAAGGGGCAGACCATCTGAAGCCTAAATAGGAGGAGGTCCAAGACCCCCTCCCCGCCAGGAACTCCACCTCCTCCACCTACCTCCTGCACCTGCAGGATTCCTACCTGAGCAGGGGCCCCAGTGCCAGGCAGAGAAGAGAGTAACCAGCATCAGGAGCAGCGAGACAGGTACCGCCACCAGCAGCACATCTTTGTAGGAGGCCTTCCCTGGTGCTGAACATGGAGGGGTGGAGTCAGAGGTGGACTTGATGCTTCATAAGCCCTCCACCATTGACTGCTGACCCTTGGCATACCTGCTTCATGATGGCAGCTGTCCCAGGGCGTGACTGTGGCCAAGTCCCAGCTGACAGGGTTGGAGACAATGCAGGAATAGGCCACACCTCTGTCTTCTGGTCCCAGGGATACGCTCAGCAGCTGTCCGTCTGTGAAGAGGCTGTGTGGTTCCATACCAAAGTCCATGGTTGTCTCCCGTCGCCAGCTATAGGTTATTTCACTGATGTTGGGGGCCCAACAGGACAAGAAAACCTGGCAGGTTTTGGGGGGCTGAGCATCCCCTCCTACAGCAATGAACACTTGTACCACGGGCCTGGGCACCGCATCTGGGAAAGAAAAGCACAACAGGTATGGGTCCCAGCGATGCTGGGCAGGGCCCATATCTCTGGCTCTGGGATGCACCAGGGTTAGATGCCACCTCTGACTAGGCCTCTCTTGTTCCAAAATCTTGTCTGGCTTTCCACTGCCCACAGGACAGAAGCTGAATTCCTTAGCTTGATATTCAAAACCTTTCAGGAAATGATTCATGCCCATCTCTCCAGCTGTACCTCCTGCTGCTTCTCCCTGCTCATCCTAATTAATTTGCAGTTTTCCCACATATGTCATGCTCTTAAATATCTTTCATGCTTTCACATGGTTCATCTGTGCACATAGATGCCTTTCACCTCTTGTCCTCCCAGAAAACTCCTACCCATCCTTCAAGGCCCGGCTTGAACACATCGCTTAATGCCTTGACTGTGAAGCCTTCCCAGGCATGGCTCTGAGCTCTCCAAGCACTCTATCTCTTTCTGTAGTATTTATCTCACAATATGTCAGCCAGTCAACAAGAGATGACAAGCATTTGTTAAGTCAGGCAAGAAAACAAACACATTCCTAGCCTTCTGGAGCTTACAGTTTGGTGAGAAAGACAAATACTGACAAATGATTATGAATAATTAATAAAATAATTATGAGGGTGCAAAATGCTGTGAAGGAGGGGCCCAGAGGTGGGGTCTCTGTCTTGTTAGCTCAGTAACCTTAGCTGTCTAGTGCTGGCAAATAGTGGGTGCTCGATACCTGGTCACTGAACAAACTGATATCCTGGTGTCCTAGGCCACGGATCCCCCTTCCTATACAGGTTGATGAGTAAATCCTGAGTCTCAGTGGAAATGAGGCCAGTGGGAGAGCATTCTGGTAACAACAGGAGGGCTCAGTCTCTGACAGCATTCCAAAGTCAAGCAGAGAAAAACCTCGTTAATGCCAGTTCAGTCTGGTGGGATTTGTGATATGAAAGAGAAATGATTTGCTGGGCACACTAATAGTATAAACAAAGATTACAGGGGGGATATTTACATCACTTAAGAGGACAAGCTGCTTCCAAACACGATCAAGCACAGTGGAAACACCCATTGACATTTCTAGTAACTGATCTGCTAATTCAAATCATTCTTATCTATTGTCAAAGCAGAGCTCCTAAGGATGGCTGCTTGGCAGCTTCGTGCAATTAGTTCTAATCACGCTATGTATTTGGAAGCAATAAAACAGCAATTTCCTTAAAATCTGTAATTCAGATGCTGAGAACAAGGCATTTTAGAGCTTAGTGGTGTGGGTGCCGCATGTATTATCACATTCAATGTCCTCATTTCACATGTGCGGCAGCTGAGACTTAGACCGGAGGAGGGGCTCCAGGGGCTGACTGTATGGTAGGGTAGGTTATTCACTGCACAAGGACATTGGGCTAAGGGGGTCACAGGGTAACAGGTGGCAGGGGGTGGGGGTGCTGAAATACAGCCAGTACTCTGCTTGCCAAGATGAGGCTCAGGGCTGTGTGCATCCGGAAAGACACCTGCAACGGCATTGGCACCCTGCGTGGCTCGCCCAAGGACAGCCAGTTAGCTGGCCCGGGGGAATTCAAGACACCTCCCCAATTTGCTTACAGCCTTTGTCTCCCTCATGACTACCCTCTTCCAAGCTGCTACCTCTGCTTTCCATTCTTAAAGCTGGACTCCCCCCTCTTCCACTCGATCTAAATTTCTAAGGTTTTACTGAAACAGTGATTTAGGGTCACCCATGCCTCTTTTCTAACCCATTAGGTAGATAAATGAGAGCTGAAAGCCCCTTTTTCTTGACCAGAAGACAAATGATGAAGGTGGTGGAGGTGGCTGTGGTGGAGGTGGAGGTGGAGTTGTTTGGAAACAAGGTCCACCCAGCCCCCAGTCCATGCAGCCAACTGAGGTGCTGAATGTAGCTGTGCGAAGGGCTCTGCAGACCCATGTGAAGCAGAAGTTGCACCCAGCTGGGCCTGCCAACCCACGGAATTATGAGAAGTAAACATCGTCGTTGTTTTCAGTCAGTAAGTTTTGGGATGGTTTGTTTTGCAATGATGAATGACTGAGAGAACCCATGAATCATATATAGTTAAAATCTTTCTAAGAAGCCCTTTTAAGAAATGTGTAAGTTCTATACTTTTAGTCATAGTTTCATTATAATTTGATTTTTAAATAAATCCATTATGTCATAGTCTAGTATGTAACATCATTTTTTTTTTTCCTTTATAGTGGTACATAGACTAGTGGCACATCTTACAGTCTATGATGATCCTTTAGAACTGAGGAAGCACAGGCCAGGCTCTGTCCTGGATGCCACTGCAAATCCCACTGCATTTCACCCTGTGGGTACTCTACATGGTAGTATTACAATGCCCATTTACAAAGGAGAAAGGTGAAGGCCAGGGAGGCTAAGCATTGTGTCTAAGGCCACTGAGCTAAGAAAAGACTGAGCTAGAGTTCAGGCAAGCACTGTGAAATGGCAAAGCCTGGCTGCTGCAGCCACGAGGAATTTTCTTAGACGTGACTACCAGGGAGCAGCTGTTCCCTGAGTCAGCAACATGGTCAGAGACCAGAGCTTTCTGGAACCCAGCTCTCCCTGGCTGCTATGACTCAGGATGCTTGTCTGGTGCTTTGTGGGAGAAGAGGGTCAGGCAGCCAGTGTCAGACACACTCACCGTACACTTTTAGCTGGAGGGTCTGGGTCCAGGTCTGGCCCCTTGTGTCCACCATCAACACGGAGAAGTTGCCGCTGTCTCCAGACTCCAGTGGCCCGAGCTCCAGGCTGAGGTTGCTGTGTAGCTGGGCTCGGCCCAGGAAGCGGGAGTGGTACAGAGTCTCCAGGGAGCCTCGAAAAAATGTGGCCAGGAGCTCCTCTGAAGGCCAGAGAGATCGCCAGATAGCCTCACGGACTTGGAAGCCGGGAGGGCGTGCTGCCACCAGCAGCACCGAGCCCCCGACTTTGCTCAGCACTTGGGCACCAGTAACTGTAATGGGAAGTAGGGCTGAAAGAACAGAGCCCCTGATCACTCTGCCTGCCCCACACTCCTCATCCTTCTTTTGCATGCATCTGAGCTGCTATGGGGTGAACTGGGGCCCCTCCACTGACACTCCCTTCACTCAAGTTGAGGGTACACTGTGCCAGGTACCGGGGATAAAACATATGGAAGATAACCCCAGTGTCTGCATTCATGGAGCTTACAGAGGAAGCCAGACATTCAAGAAAGCAATTAAAATGAATTCTGTTAAATACCATGAAGGGAAAAATGGGATGCCCTGGGAGAACACAGGTAGGGTGACAGGGGACCTCACCCAGCCTTGATGGGCTCAGAAAACAAATTGTTAAGCTGAGCCTTGAAGAGGAATGGGAATCAGCCAGGCCAAGTGGAGGGCGGCCTGGAGCAGGATGGGGAAGTGTCACCGGCAGAGGGCACAGTACTGACAAAGGCCTGGAGGGGGAGAGTTGGTGCCAAGGGGAACTGAGAGTAGTTCTCTGTGTGAGGAGTAGGAAATTACACTGCAGAGTCGGTGGGAGTCAGATCATGCAGGGCCCTGAAAGCAATACTGGAGTTTGAGCTTTATCTGTAGAGCAATGGGGGGTCTCAGGTGGGTTTTAAGCAGGAGCGTAACAGGATTAGATGCATGGTTAGAAAGATCACTCCAGCAGAGATGTGGAGAATGCACTGGAGGTGGGCAGGACTGAGGCTGTTCACATTAGTCCAACGGAGAAGTGATGGCAACTTGAATTGAGGAAGGGAGCAACTGGGATGGAAAGAAGTGGGAGGAATTGAGAAACATGAAGATGGTGTAATCAGTCGGATTTGGTAATAGATTAGCTCTGGGGAGTGAAGGAGAAAAAGGAGTCAAGGATGGCTCCCAGGTCCTTGGGATCCACTGGATATCATTCTCTGTGATCCAGAACAGGAGGAGAAACAGACAGGGGGCGAGATGGCAAGATGCTGTTTTTGGGGACTGTATTTGAGTCAGGGGTGTATAGGAGACACTTCTGCTTGAAATGCCCCTCTGACTCCTTTGCTGACTAATTTCTGCCCACTCTTGTAGCATCACTGCCTCCTCTGACCTCCCCTATCCCTCATAGGTAATGTAACCAAGAGAGATTACATATTCTCTCTTGTGTTCTCACAGTGGCCTGGGGTCACCATGCTGACTACCCTTATCCCTCTATTATTATTGCCTGTTTATGAGTCAGCATCTCCCACTAGACTGTGAGCTCTTTCTCCCCATCGTTGCGCTTCCAGTGCCCACCACCATTTAGGAACAGACTGTGGGAGAAGCCTAGTAAATGGTATTGAATAAATCACCTTCCCTGCTGAGGACTGACCCTATGCCTGTCACTGGCACAGGGTGTAGGGAAGAATAAGAGGTGATGAAGGTTTGGTCAATGAGCCGTGTTCTGGATGGTTGCTCAGTTGGCCATGATAATTCCAGTCCCTCCTCCGCCTCACTGTCCTCCAGGCCCAACAACCTCCTTTCACACTGGAGAAGGCTTCAGTGTTAACGCAGAGTAGGAATGTAACACACAAAGAGCATTGCACTGGATGTCAACCAAGACCTAGCTTCTACCCGCTCCTGGTGCTGCCACGATCAGCTGTGTGGCCTTCTGCACATCAATCACCCCACACCGCCCAGGCTTCAGTACCACTGAAAAATAAGGGATCTTTACCAGGTCAGTCACACAGATCTTTTATCATTAAGGGCCATTTGAAAAATTATTTTTGGGCTGGGTGTGGTGGCTCATGCCTGTAATTCTAGCACTTTGGGAGGCTGAGGAGAGCGGATCACTTGAGGTCAGGAGTTTGAGACCAGCCTGGTCAACATGATAAAACCCCATCTCTACTAAAAACACAAAAATTAGCCGGGTGTGGTGTCAGGGACCTGTAATCCCAGCTACTCGGGAGGCTGAGACAGGAGAAACACTTGAACCCAGGAGGCAGAGGTTACAGTGAGCCAAGATGCACCACTGCACTCCAACCTGGGTGACAAAGCAAGACTCAGTCTCAAAAAAAAAAAAAAAAAAGGCAAATTATTTTTGTCTCACATGTCCGCTGATTTGAAAGATTTTGTGAGCCAAACAGACCGAGGCCTTTTTTGAGGTTAAGGTGTGATTTCCTGCACACGTTTAGAAATGCTGAAGAAATCTGCAGGCTTTGGAGCTCTCAGGGCCAGGAACCCAGGCAGGGAGAAGAGACAAAGCAACCCAAAGTCCCTATGAGCCTCTGATGTACACAATGGCATCTTAATCTTTGCCGCACCCCATAAACCCTCATCCATGGCCTGGCAGTGCTGACCCATGTCACGTTGGCTGCTTGTTGACCGAGGAAGGGAACTCAGGCATCAGATGGATAGAGGGATCGCCCAGTGTGGAGGAGACCCCGTGTGTCAGCCATCCCAACATCACACCACCATCAGCCACCCCCACGTCCACGTGGGCCGTATTTAGCCTCTCTCATGCCTACTTAGTACTTGCCTCCCCTTAAGAAGGCCTGCAGGGAGGGACCTCAGCTCCCCCACAGGCTGCTGAAAACACACTCTGCTGATTGTGGGGAACCCTGCTCTGCCCTGCCCTCTGCTTCTCTCCTCAAACTCTGTAGAGTTTCTGCGTGCTGACACTGCTGGGTCCTCACCATTCTCACAGCCGACTTCCGCTGGCTCCGTTTTTACTGCCCTGGGCCACAAAACAGCTCATGTCTCACAGATAAGAATACCCCTCAAGCTGCCACCTCCTCCCTCCCACGACCCTGCATTTCTTTGTAACTGCCTAGCTTAAAATGTTGCCCGAGAGCTTGTTCTAGTCTTCCCTACCCACCCTCAGCTCCTGGGTTCTCACTCGGGTTGAGGGAGCCCTGCCCAGACGTCTGGCGAAGGCAGCTGGGGAGGGGCCTTCAGCTCTCCAAGGACAGGCTGTCTGCCTGCCCCACTTACCTTCCCAGAGAAGCAGACTCCACAGGGGCCTCATGGCCATCCTTCTCTGGTGAGGCAGGTAAACTCCTTCAATAACCAAAATCCAGAACCTCCCGGGCTGAGTGGGTGCACGGGAGGAGCTGTGGTCCTTCTGGGAAGTCCCATGTTCAGAAGGAGGAATCTTGACTCAGAACAGGATGCCCCAAAAGTGAAAACATCCAGAATAAAGTGGAAGTTGGCCCTGGGCCTCGCTGGGCTTTCAGGAGCAGATTCTTGTAAGTCAGCCTCTTTCACATGTACATGGTTGGCTAACACATGGCGACAACAGCCTCCACACAAGCCACATCCTCCTTGCTGGATCTCACTGGCCTCCCTGCATCCCAGCCTGCCTTGCTGCGATCTGTCCCCCTCAATCTAGCTTAAAATCCTTCTGTGGCCTCCCGTGGCCCTGAGAATGAGGACTAACTCTCTGTTCTTCATGCAGGCCCTCCTGAGTCAGGCCTTCTTCTCCAGGCTGGTCGCCCACAGTTATTCTTCCCTCCAGCCATCCCAAGCCAGAAGGCCTCCTTCTCAGAACTACTGATTTCACACTTCCCTGTGTGGTACTTCCCCCCTTCCCCCGACTAGGCCTGCTGCTCTTTTTATCCTTTTATCCAGAGCGTGGCTGTGCAGTCAGCGAGGATGTCCTTCCAGGCTTCCTGACCACAGGCAGGTGAGAGGCCCTCTCCTTGTGCCCTGTGCATGCCCACACCTCCCTCTTTACTCTTTTTTTTTTTTTTTTTTTTTTTTTGAGACGGAGTCTCGCTGTGCTCCCAGGCTGGAGTGCAGTGGCGTGATCTCGGCTCACTGCAAGCTCCGCCTCCCGGGTTCACGCCATTCTCCCGCCTCAGCCTCCCAAGTAGCTGAGACTACAGGCGCCCGCCACCACGCCCGGCTAGTTTTTTGTATTTTTAGTAGAGACGGGGTTTCACCATGTTAGCCAGGATAGCCTCTTTACTCTTGATGTGTTGTTGATGACAGTTTTCTGGTCTTCACAGACTGTTTAGCCAGCACGGTCTTTTATTCCTTTCTGGGTTGCCCTCAGTGCTCGGCACATTACAGATGTTTCTGAGTATTTGTTAAGTGAGTGAGTACATTCTAGACATGGCTACACGTTTGGCTTTATGTAAGCCTTGCACCTCTTCTCTGAGAGGATCATCTTGTTATCCAGTTAGAAATGGGAAAATGTGAAAACCAGAGTGAGGTTAAGCCCCTTGCAGAGGTCACAGAGGTGCGGAGCTGGAACTTAAACCTCAACCTTTGAAGTGTGGTCTATTTTGCCACAGTCACCCCCTCCTCATCCTGTTTCTCTTCTCACTTCAAGTTTCCTGGTTTCTTGTAAGGGAACGTTTTTAGAGGACGTGTTGCCCCTAAGGAAAATTCCTGCTAGTCTGGAGTGTGGCTCATTGTATCTGGCCCTGCACAGCCTCTCACCTGTCAATCAAACTGGACACTGAGCTTTGGACTCAGCCAGGAACTAGGCATATAGGATGGGGCGGGGGTGGTGGTGAGCAGGAGGATTTTGGGATAAGGTTTTTGCCCTCCAGGCACTCACAACCAAAATGTAGATAGGTACACCAGGGAAAGTGAAGGCTTATCTGCAGACAGACAGCACTTTGTGCAAACAGGTAGTCAGCCCTCAGAAGTGGGTGGGAAAGAGGGCTTCGTGGATCTGGGCAGGGGACCCTTCTTGAGAAGGTGGAATTTGAGCTGTGCCTTGAAGATGGGCATGGTTTAGATAGGATGAGGAAAAGATAGAGCCAGAGGTTGGGGGTGGGCTCTGGGCAGGAGGGGAGAGCACAGCGTACAGGGATGTGGCCGTGGGAAAATACCAAGTAGGCTCCACAGAGGACAAGTGACAGCAGACAGGAATCCTTCAGGGCTGGGTGGGAAGAATGGAAAAGGAGGTTGGGGGCAGATTGTGGAGGCCTTGAAAACTGGGTTAAGTTATTCTGGAGACTAGTGGCTCTCAACCGTGTTCAGCGCTTGGATTCTCAGAGGTGCCATCAGGGTGAGCTAGGGCCCAGAAATCTGTGGTTGTAACAAGCACCCCACTCAGGGTGAGTCTGTGGCTGGTGGACGGGGAGAACGCTCCGGAAGCGCTGCTTGAAGGGAGGGGCTGTTGCATGTTTTAAGTGGGAGTGGGAGGACAGCAGCAGGGCAGGTTGGGAGAAAACAAAGGGGCAGGGGAACCTGAACAGCAGCTACTGTCTGCCCTTTTCTCCTGTGAGAAGGAGAAGGGTCTGCATATGAAGGAAATGTCTGGAGTACCGAGAAAAGGGCAGAACTGGGAAGCTGCCTGGTGTAGGGGTGGAGAGGGCAAGGGAGGGAACTCATTTACAACTCCATTGCCAATTCCATCATTCATTCATCAGGCATTTATTGAGCATCTACTTAGGTGCCAGGACCTAGGGACACAAAGATGAAAGCTTAGCCCCTGACCTTAAGGAGTTCACAGAAGATGGGATATATAAGCCAATAATTATAACCAGTGTAGCAAGAGCAATGTCAGATGTATGCCCTGGAGGCTATGAGAGCCAGAGGACAGATTTGACCCTGCCAGGGCAGGTGAGGGGCTGGGGAGGGCTCTGTGGAGAGGGTGGTGTTTGAGGTGAGACTTAAGAATACAATCAGATGAGGGCAGGAGTTCAGAACTCAAGCATGATTCAGACTTTTTGAGTTCAAATCTTGGCTGTGAAACCTTGAGCAAAGTAACTTCCCTGTGCTTCAGTATCTTCACCTGTGAAATGGGACTCAATAACAATACCTACCTCTTAGTATTGCCAATGAACACATGTGAAGGTTTAAATTGGGGTCGGATGCAGTTAGCACTCAAATACTAACTGTTGCTACTAAATGGCCAGGGAGAAGGAAGCAGGGAAACCTGGGTAAATCAGATAAAGGCATGTTTCAGGCTGGGCAGTCCCCTGTTCTGACTCTCTGCTCCCAGACTGGGAGCTGCATGAGGGGAGGGATCTCCTTCATTTCTGCACCCTGTATATTGCCAAGGACAGGCTTTCGATGAGGCAAAGCCCTCCATGCATCTGTTGGATAGGATTGAATGATTCTAAAATGTCAAAGCCTGGGACTGGGAGGGCTGTGGGATGCAGGTATGGGGTCAACGTGGAGCCAGATCCTGAATTCCTTTGGAGAAGGCAGTGGGCAGTTACATTGCCACTAAGCAGAGTTGGTCACCCATAGTTGTCCATCCAAGCAAGGAATGAATTGCAGTCCTTCCCCCACCTGAAGCCCTTTTCCTTGAGGGGAGTTTTGGGGAAGCTGAGAAAGGGGGTTGGAGGAGGTGGAGGGAAGACTGAAAAATATCGCACCTCCCCAAAGGGAAAAACTCACTGCCCATGTGACCACTGGAGAATGACAAACTAAGGAGGCGGTGATTCTTTCCAGAAGCAGGGAAGGGTTAAGTCTGCGGCAGGCAGGTTCTCTCTACTTGCTAATCACTGGTTCACACCATATTAATTACCCAGCCACAGAGGGGAGTGCACAGGAGTAAATTAGCTGGTGAGTTCAAAGGGGCCACTCCCCACATTCCTTAATTAAGAGAGCAGCTGGCAGCCAGTGCTGCGACTCCACTCCCTGGGGCCTTTCTCAGCTGCATCTGCTGCGTTGGTCGCCGAGGCAGGCATAGTGGCTCCATCTGCCATGTGGAAGAGCCTGCACCCACCATTAGCCCACCTTCACTTCGGGCTGGGGGTGAGGGAGCAGGTGTTGACCAAGGTCACATAAGCTGCCAGAACTCGACCATTAACCCTGAACCGCTTGATGTGGAGTTCCAGGGCAGGGTGGAATTTGGGTGAAGCTTTGTGCCTGCAGGCAGAATGGGGCCACACTTCTCCCAGGAGGAGAGGTGGAGAAGGGAAAGAAAGGTGGGGTGCCTGAGGAGCTGAGAGAGAAGGGGAGCCAGGCAGGAAAGGAGGCAGAGGCAAAGCAGCTGGAAGGAGCGGGCATTTAGCAGGCTTTTCAGGAGCCCAAAGTGGAAGCCAAAGAGGAAGGGTGTTACTAGGGAGTGGGGAGGCCTCTGGGCACTGCTTTGAGGGGGTGGTGTGGGATGGGGACTGAAAGGGGAAGGTAGGACCCCACCTAAGCCCTGTCTTTGTGTCTGCTTTCTGCAGGCACCATGCTACGAGGAGCCACAGACCAAGAGGCTGCCTGGGGCAGCGGAGCCTGTGTGCACCCCTCCCTGGCTAGCCAGCTTAGGCAGCAGTGCCATGACATGGCAGGAAGTCTGGTCTAGAGGGAGAAGACCCTGGAAGGAGCCTGTCTCTGTCACTCCTTAGAAACGCCCACTGTTGCTGAGCCTCTGGAGATGGGAAATGGATGCAAAATGGCCTTATTTCTCATGAGATGGCGCTGGCACCGCTTTGAGCCTAAGTGCCTCCTTAACTTTTGTGCCTGAGGTGCCTCTCTTGTCTCACCCTAATCCTGGCCCTGCTGGGGAGAAGTAGAGGGAGTGGAGTCTTCGATGAACTAGAGGCATGGTGCACACAGCTGGAGAGGGAGAAACTGAGGAGAGAGGAGAGAGGAGAAAGTGAGTGGGATGGAACAGCTTGCAGGAGTCTGGATGGAAGGGGTCTTTGGCTTAGGTCTGTCTGATTTTGAGGCAAAGATACACCTTCCCAGAGATGTGAAGGAAGCCTGCATAAAACAGAAACAAAACCACACTGCGCTCTCTTGAGGTAGAGAGGGGGAAACTGGAAGCTCATGCAGGCATTCACTCACTCATCGAACACCTGGTTCCCATCTTGTGCACACTAATGCATCCAACGAACACTAAAAAGCATCGAGCATGTGTAAGCCTCATGGGGTCAAGAACTCAAGCTGATGGTCCCAGTAATCATAATACTCCTGAGAGGATCAGTCACAATAAGAATCTGTGCCTCATGTGGGAAAGAATTCCAGAACAAGTTCAACATGGGTTCTTCTTCCAAAGAACCTGAGAGAAGGGCCCCTCTGAGCAAAGGCACAGCAAGTGATGAATGCTAAAGGAGCAGACGTGCTGTCGGCTGCCGGTCCTGCCAACGGTAGCCTCTTCAGCAGTGCAGAGGGAGATGTGAACAGGTGGCAGGACACAAAAGATCCCAGTACTGGAGGGAAAAGCCTGGGTCTTTCTCATCTTTACACCCTGTCAGTAGTCACTGTTATCACAGTCGATATGAAGATGAAGGACACAGAGCTATTTGGTGGATGCTTATTTAAATAAAGCCTTACTTCTTAGCCAAATCTAAGAGAACAACTCTGGAACTGAAAGAAATCCCAATGTGTTCAATCTTCCAGGTTTAGAGAAGGGCCACGTTTCATTGTTATTGCTTTTATCTAGATTGTGTATTCACATACAAAACAAGCACCGGTGTCTAATCACATCTTACACTGAAGCCGTCCAGTGAGTGGGTCAGATCAGTATAAGCCAGCGCAAGACCTCAAATACCTGAGAGCGCCACCAGAGGGCAGCCACAAGGCTCCCAGATGGAGGTTTTTTCCTGCTCTCTCACTTAAGGAGTGGCTGCAGGTTGCCTCTCCACCCTCAACCCAGCTAGAGTTCTTTTCTCTCTTTTTACCCTGTAGGTAATGTGACCCCACAGAACCCAGGTCCCTAAGAGGAGGCACAGACAAGTCACTCTGGCTGAATAAGTGTTTGCATTTAGCTTTGACTTGAAGCGAGAAGCAATGTTTCACAGGGCAGACCCTTGAGACTGTGAGGAGGCTACTGGCGGGGAGTCCTGTGGCTAGCATGGCCAGTGGAGCTGTGGCAGGCCAGGAGGGCCATGGAAAAGGGGAAGTAGAGAAGCAACTCTCTGGTCTCCCCAGGGTACCCCTCCTCAGTGTCTGCAGGTCTGTCTCTAGAGAACGGTAGAAGTCCCCATTCTTTCTTGGAGATGGCCCAGCCCACCAGTGTCCTGCAGAGCAGAAGCAGGTTCCTGCTGTGACAACTGAGGACTGGAAATGGGGCTTTGGGACTCCATGGGCTGACATCAGGGGAAACCAGTGAATCTGGGCTGAAGGGCAGGGCCTCCTTTGAAATCTCTTCTTTATGTTATTTTTTGAGATTTTATTTTTCTTCAATTTTCTTAGTAATTGTTCATTTGGAAAAATCCTGGCTCATTCTTTTCTAAACAAAGGGAAAAGGATGTTTTCAGCCATGCAAATAGAGCTGGGTGGAGAGAAGAGGTATTCTAGGCAGAGAGCAAAGTGCCTGAGAGGCCAGGCCAATAGTGTGTGTGTGTGTGTGTGTGTGTGTGTCTGTGTGTGTGTGTGTCTGTGTGTCTGTGTGTAGGATAGGACTTCTCACCTATCTGTCTTGAAGGACCTGTTTTTCTTTTTTATTTCCAATTCATTGCAGGCCTATATTTTTGTAGAGACAATAGAATAAAACTACTAGAAAAATGAAATTAAGAAGACATACAAAATACAAGCCCTGATTTTTATGATTGTATTAAACAAACATAAAATTACTTTGTCAGGTTGCTCTAAAAGCTTCTAAATTCTGGCTTCAGTTTTTCTACTTAACTTGTCATGGACTAATAAAAATCAATTCACAGACTGGAACGAGGCTGTGGACCACACATTGAGTATTACTGGTGTGGGGCAGGGAAGGTGGAGAGATAGGAAAACTCAAGAAGGAGGTGGACTATGGGGACATCTGGAAGGGCTGGTTCCTCCCAAGTCTCCATCATCAGTTTTCCTTCATGAGCTGTCTTGTCTATGTTTTTACTTTTTACAAGGGGGCATTATTTTATAGAGGAAGTGGCAAGGCCTTGGTTTCTGCTGGTACACCCTAACTGACCAGTGAGAACCTTGAGCTTCTAGATTACCTGGCTTGTGCTTCTCAGTCCTCCCAGGGGGGTCTCTGATTATTGACAAATGGGAGGGGCCCTGGGGTATTCTGGACATGGACTGGACATCTATGAGAGAGAGGAAGAGGAGGATGAGGAAGAGAAAGATGAGGATGGGGAGGGGTTGAATGTACTCTGATGAAATTTATATCTTGTAGGTAGACCAATGCTTTTTAAACTTTAAACTTTAATGGGTATATACATTGCCTGGAGATGTTATTGAGATGCAGGTTCTGATTCAGCAGGTCGGAGTTGAGTTTGGGTGTCTGCATTTCTAACGAGCTCCAAGGTGATGTCAACACAGCTGGTCCAGGGGAGATGCTAGATGCCTGCAGCTTCCACGGTGCCAGGAGATCCCTGATCACACTAACATCTCCTTCATCAGCCAGCTGGGTGGGGTCTGATGCAGTCCAGCATCTGTAAGCTGAATCTTACTTTCTCTGCTTCCAGAGCAGGGGCCTATAAAGCTGGAGCCAGGGCCTCATAGGAACAAGTACAACCAATCCTTTATTGACCACCCTCAGTCATCAAGGAGTAAGGACTCCTTGAACAAACCAAATCAAACTATCAGGTATTGCAAATCGTTGATATTGATGAACAATATGAAACCAATTGATAGACCTCTATTAACAAAAAACTAGATGCTACAACCATATACCTTTTTAAACAAGTAAGGGGTAACTGAGTTTTCTGATGTACTCCACATACCAGGGCTTTGGGCAAGCCTCAGTTCTGTCTTTGGTAAACTGGAAAGAATTTGAACAGGAATGGGGCTGTGTGGAAAGGCAGAGCTCTCAGTGCCTGTGAGGCTCTGGCTCTGGTGTCAGGATTCTATGACATTGTCTGGGCCAGGCGCTTTTCTGGCTGACCTTGGTCTTGCTGAACCTCTGAGAGGCTCCTCAGCCCTGCGGTCACTCATGGGCTCAGCAGCAGCTTGGAAGCTGGAAATGCATTCAGAGCTGCCCTGGGCTTAGCCCTCTGGGGTGTGGAGTGATGCTCTTCCTTTTGTTTTTTTAAGTTTGAGAGGTGGGGCGTATCCATTATATAAAACCCTTAATTAAAAAAATTTTTACTGTCGTATCATTTTTTCCTAAGAAGAACAAATTATTTGTTTAGTATTTCAAACACATGTAAGAAGGAAATGACAGGTTTCTTCCACCCGCATGGGGCTTTCACTGATAAGCCCACGGACAGTCCTGGCAGTACCACGGGCTGTTATTGTCACTGGACCACACTGTATTTAGCGCTCACGAGAAATAGCATGCAGGCAATAGTATCAACAGCTATAGGTAAATTTAAAAAACAAAGCAAAAGATAAAACAGAAACAAAACCAACTCTGTAAACTCCAGGTTCACCTGGACTGTAACTTCTCTTGTGACTTTCACAGGAAAGGACAACAGCAGCAACCACCAGACCTCCAGGGTGTTTAAAAAAATCAAATGGTGCTGCACAGCCAGGCCCCGCTCAAGGATGCCAGTGCCATCTTGAACACACCACCATACAGTATAACCGCCTTCAATCACTGGAATTGGGTCTTATGTAACCAACTAGCATGTGGCATTGCAACCTTACAATGATCATGTGGACACCGAACAGTGGTCAATGTTGTCTTAAAAAAACACCCGCCTCAAAGACCACGCAACCCTGAAAATCTCACCGCAGCATCTCTCAGACTGTAGTCGTCAATATCCCAAGAACTGACCTTTAAGAACAAAATAGAGAGAGATTCGAAATGTTTTCCTATTCCTCTGAGAGAACAATGTTTCAGGGTAAACCTGGTGATATTTCCTGCTGGCATAACCACTCGACAACAGTGCCCCTTTCATTCATTTCTTTTCCCTCTCCACCAGTTGGCATTTGGACTGAGAAAGGGGCCAGCAACGAGAAATAAGAGACAGTAAGGCAAAATTACAATGTGAGAAAGTGTATTTGGCTTTTTTTTTTTCTTTTTAAAATAAGTGCATGCAAATACATCTAGAAGCATTTCTGACTTGCCAGGTGCTCTGAAAGGGCAGCAGATGCTCTTTCTTTTCAGGGTCAAGGTAAGCATATTCAAAGGGACTGAGGACCATCATAGAAGCACATGTGCACACACACGTACAGGGATGCATTCTGAGAAATGCGTTGTCAGGAAATTTCATCACTGTACAAACATCATAGTGTGTACTTACACGAAGCCAGATGGTATAGCCTATTACACACCTAGGTTATATGGTATAGCCTGTTCTTTTCTTTTTTTTTTTTTTTTTCATTTTCTTTTTTTGGTATAGCCTATTGCTCCTAGGCTACAAACCTGAATATAGTAGGCAGCTATGATACAACGGTATTTTCATAGTTAACATATCTAAACGCAGAAAAGGTACAGTAAAAATACAATATTAAAGATGAAAAAATATATACCTGTATAGGACATTTACTGTGAATGGAGCTTGCAGGGCTGGGGTTGCTCTGGGTGAGTCAGTGAGTGAGTGGTGAGTGAACGTGAAGGCCTAGAACATTACTGTACACTACTGCAGGCTTTATCAACACTGTATGCTTAGACTACACTAAATTCATGAAAGTATTTTCTTCAGGTCGGGTGCAGTGGCTCATGGCTGTAATGCTAGTACTTTGGGAGGCTGAGGTGGGTGGATCACTTGAGGTCAGGGGTTCGAGACCAGCCTGGCCAACATAGCGAAACCCTGTATCTACCAAAAATACAAAAATTAGGAGGGTGTGGTGGTGCATGCCTGTAATCCCAGCTACTCGGGAGGCTGTGGCAGGAGAATCACTTGAACCCAGGAGGCAAAGGTTGCAGTGACCTGAGATGGCACCATTGCAAATAGTAAATACATAAACCAGTAACATAGTTGTTTGTTATCATTATCAAGTATAGTGTACTGTACATAATTGTATGTGCTATATTTCTATATAACTAGCAGCGCTGTAGCTTATTTGTACCAGCATCACCACAAACGTGTGAGAAATGCATTGTATTATGATGTTAAGGCAGCTATGATATCACTAGGCAGTAGGAAGTTTTCAACTCCATTATAATCTTCTGGGACCGCTGTTGTGTATGCAGTCTATCACTGACTGAAATGCTGTTATGTGGCATATAACTATTTCATATATATATATTTTTTTTCTATTTAAATTTTTAAAAAAAATTTTTAAACTTTTTTTGTTAAAAACTAAGACATAAATAAACACACACATTAACCTAGGTCTACATAGGGTCCGGATCATCAATATTACTGTCTTCCACCACATCATCTTGTCTCACTGGAAGGTCTTCGGGGACAACAACACACATGGAGCTGTCATCTCCTATGATAACAAGGCCTCCTTCTGGATACTTCCTGAAGGATGAGATATATATATATCGGGGGGAAGTAACATGCTTGTATGGAAATAAAATTTCTGTGGCTTCTGTGTCCAGTGTCACTGACTGACCCTAAGTGTGTGTGTTGGTGGGGGTATCTCCCCTCCCATTCCATTGGTTGGTCTTCTGCTAAGAGGAGAACCCAGGGTTCAGGTGCTCCTGACCAGGACAAGGGCTCAGGGGCTCTGTGATGCTGGGTTTGGGAATTGAAGGAGCCCCAGAAAGAGTCGAGGAGCCCGCTGTCCCCCTGAGGAGCACTGGAGACTGGGGGTGGGCGTGTGTTGATAGGAGAACACTGTCACTAGCAGAGAACTTCCTCACAGTCACCAAGGGATTCTTGGAGGGTGTTTCTTATATTCACCTCCTTGGATGAAACCTCACTGGGCTGCAGGCATCTCACCTCTGCATAGATGATAGAACTGTCCTGTGGAAGAGTTGGCTTAGGATGAGGAACCAGATGTAAGACAGCGGGTGAGAAAGGAGCAGGGATCCCAGCTCACCTTTCTCTCCGCGGCAAACTCAGCAGGCCTGGCTGTGGGGAAAGAGTGAGTTCAGGTCAGGTCTCTGTGCTTCACAGCAAGTACATCTCCTTCCCACCCCTCCTGGCTGGTTGTCTTCCTCTAGAGAGCCAGGGAAGCCAGCGGGGGAAATTCCTTTCACTCCTCCTCAATCTGGAATGGGGAGACCTGGGTTCTAGTTCCAGTTGGACTACACACCAGCTGTGTGACCTCAGGTCCTGGGGGAACTGCCCTTCAGTTAAGAGACTCTTTGATTGTTCATTTCCCCTACTGCCATTTATGGGAAGGAGCAGAAACCCTATGCCAATTCAAACCCATTTTTGCAGACTAGGAATTGAACTAGCAGAGCAGATAAGACATTAAAACGACAGCAACAACAAAACTCCCTGTTTTGAACATCTATTACATGTAGACAATTTTTAAGGTTTGTTTCTAGAACCTAGATTCCATTCCTAACAACTTATAGTAATCCTGCAAAGCAGGCATTGTCTCCCCTTTATAGATTAGGCTCAGAGAGGACACCTGACTTGCCAAGTCCACAGTAAGTAAGTACATAGAGTCAGGTTTGAAACTCAGTTCTGAGACTCAGAAACCCAAACTCTTCCCATGATGCCACGTGGCCTATTTCTCTGTTAAAGGACCAGCCTTTCCCCCACCTCTGCCACCTGACTCTGATAGCTGTGGCTGGAGCTCATAGTCTTCTTGACTCCATCTTATAGTGAGGGCTGTCCTGCTTAGACTTAGACTCTGGAGCAAAGGAAGATTACATCATTTTTTCTCTCTTTTCTTTGTCCTTCACATTGCTCAGGAAAGGGCAAAAAACTCCCTGCAGTTATCATGGTAACAGTGGTGGAGGAGATGGTGTTGAGAATGGTGAATGTAGTGGTCATGGTGGTGTCTGTGGTGAGCGTGGTAGTGGAGGAGATAGGTAGTGGTGGTCATGGTAGCATTGATGATGGTGTGAAGGTGAAGGTGGTAGTGAAAGAGGAGATGGTGGTGACAATAATGGAGATAAATACAATGGTCTTGGTGATAGTGGTGGTGGTCACAGTAATGATAAAAGTGGTAATGACAGTGGTAGTGATACTTTCATTGTAGGTCCAAAACTTCTGTTCGTAAAAGTACCATGTTTGGTCTGAGATCACTCACCTTCACTCCTCTTTGAGGTTCTATGCACCACAAAGTAGACAACACCTTCATCTTTCTCTTTCTGGTGATGCACTGAAAGAAGGAATGAGGCTTAAATAGAATCCACCTGACTCTACTACCTCATGCCATAAGTGTCCTGAAGACATGGAGAGAAGCCCATCAGGGGCTCTGTTATGGTGATAAGTGGCAATGGGGGTTGGTCACTAATGTGGGGATAGCTATCATGGCAAGAGGAGTCAGGACCCCTTAGCACTTTTTTTTTTTTTTTTTTTTTTTTTTGCAGCTTCCCTAGCCCTGACACTGTTTAACCCAGAGGTTGACAAACTTTTTCTGTAAAAAAGGTAGTACATATTTTTGGCTTTGTGACCTGTATAATCTCTGTCACCACTATTCAACTCTGTAATATGAAAGCCCTCAAACAAAATAAACAAATGAGCATGTCTGTGTTACAGTAAAACTTTATCTACAAAAACAGGCAGTGTGCTGGGTTTGGCCCATGGGTCATAGGTTTGCCAACCCTTGGTCCAAACCTTCCCTGCCCCGTCTCCTGCAGCCCTGGCTCCCTTCCCACCTCCCTCTCCCACCACGAACTCCATAGCACTCTCTCCTCATGCCCTTTCTAGAAGCTGTTTGTTTTCCTTCCCCAGATGCCTCCAATTCCTGAGACACAGGGCTCAGGAAAGCTCCCTTCTTACTTCCCTTAAGAAGTTCTTCTTGGCCCACATGGGCAGACCACCGTCCTGCTGGAAGTCCTTACCATTGGCATATAGTGGGCACTGCTCTCCACCTGGAGCTGGGGGAGGTATCTGGGATGGAAGGGGCCCTAGGAGATACAAAGGCATGATTCACTGGGTGTCCCTTAGAGGGCAGGTGGGACAGGGGACAGGAAAGCTGTGAACAAGAATGACAGGGAGGCCACTGGAGGTTTGAGGCCAGTTTGATTAGGAGGGCTAATTCACAGGTCTGGACATGGTTGATTTTTCTGGGATGTTTCCTTTGAAAAAATACCCTAGATGGCTCCATGGGAATCATAAACTAGGAGAAAGTAAGGTGAGCAAGAATGGATCACATTTTTGCTCTCCTCCTAGGAGAGGGCCTAGGCTTACCAGTCAAGCTGCTTTTCAGAAGGAAGAAAAGCTAATAACTTTGACCATACACTATATGCCAGACATGGGGCCAGGCAATCCAAATAAAATATAATCTTCCCAGTAAAGCACCTAACCAGTGACCAGCACATAGTTGGATTTCAAAAACACCTCTCTTCCTAATTCTTTGGTATCTAATATTTTTCACAACCATCTTGCAAAGGTTGATATTTTTATCTCCATTTCATAGATGAGGTGACTGGTGCTGGGAGAGGTGACTTATATAAGGTCACAGTAAGTGGTGGAGACAGAATCTTAATCCAGGTTTGTATGCCTTTTCTCCACTAGCACACTGCCTCTGGAACAGCAGGTGCTTCCAGATCTTTAAAGGTAACTCTTGGGATAGGAATTGGGTCACATGTAGATTTTAGAACACTTGGGTCATGCCTGGTGCCCAAGAAATACTCATTACACTAACAGCTAGAAAGCATCAGAATCAGCGGGTAGGATATGTGGAAATGGATTCTCCTGTAAAATCAAGAGGGGATTTATGGAGACTTAGACAGATCCCCAGCGATTAAGCATTTTCCAGTGCTCATTTGTCAGGGCTAAGAAATGAGCCTCAGTTTCTGAGTCTCCATTCAATGAAGAGTTCCATGAGTTTGATAGAACTTTATTTTATGGGATGTGTGACAACAGGTAGTAAAAGGAATGCTTTTAAACAAGCACAGCAGAACCTGTACATGCAGGTGAGTGCTACTTTGAAGTGGACCCCTTGCATGACCATATCCTTGTTCCAGTAACACCATCATTGGTCAAATGTTCTAAAAATTGACTTTGGACATTACATCTGTTGACTGTGTTTGGTGGTGGCATATTTCTCTTTGTTAAAGAACAGCTATGATATTTGGAAATGGTTGTGAGTCTCCCAGAGCTGGATTTGGAGAATAAGGCTATTGATCTGGCTGTTTTTCCTGCGTAGCTATGGAATTGGTCCTGAAAGTGACTTTCTGAGCAATATTCTAGAGAATATTTTGTGCGCCTGAGATTCTGACATATTAAGATCACCACCAGCAGTCCTGTTTGCATGAGAGACAGGCTCCTTAGTAAAATGAAGCCTACCTGCTCCAAGGTTGGCAGTGGGTGTGGTGGTGATGGTCTATAACCTCTACATCAAGAGGACGCTCTTTTGTTCTCTGTGAAAGGCATCTTCTTCTTGAGGATCTTTCAATAGTGGCCACTGTTTCACCATCTTGTTTGGGGCTGGGGAGGGAGGCAGTTGTGCTACATTACTCTGCCATTACTCTGCCTTTAATGCTTTGACTCAGAGGTGAGTGGACAGAAACAGAAACACCTGTATTACTGAGGCCAGGCTAGGCCATTTGGAGGAGACTTCATTAGACACAATGACAGTAGAACTCACAGATCTTTGGTTTGTGGTTCCCTACTTCAGCTGTCTCCCCAATAGCTCTGGGTCTCCTCTCCTTTTCCCCCACTAAGAAGGGATACTTAAAGCAACTCTAGCCTGTAGTGAATCCAAACTCAAGACTAGTGAGAAGGGTAGAGATGGGAAGTTGTATGGACAAAGACTATAAATTCAAAAGGGGAGAGGAAGTTGAAGTCTGGTCCAAGCCCTAACTAGGTGCCTGGTGAGGCAGGGTATTGGACTAGGGCTGGGGAGAGACCCTTTCAGGTACCCTGGTGGATGTAGGAAGGAATGCTTTGAACGTATGACTGGGTGGTCTTCCTTAATTAGCAGGATGGCCTAGCTCCTGGAAAACTCGTCCCAAATTTCTCAACAGAGGGAGCTGCAAGCTTAAATAAGTACATCTGTCTTTGGAGGTCTATGAGAGCAATCACTTTTGTCCCAGACAAGCAGAAAGTAAAAACATTGCCCCTGCAGAGGAGGAAGTGGTGTTGAGTTGAACCTCTGTAGGCAGATTTGAAGCCCTAGGAATGAACCAACACCAGATAGCTTTGGCACTGGTAGCCATTCCTTACATGTGGCCTGAGTCGAGCAAAGGTTAGAGTTGGAATAAACGTGTGGCCACCCAAACTACTTGCTTTGAAAGCCAACATTCATTCTTATGATTGCGACTGAGACAGGAAGAAGAAGAAAGTCTGGAATATCAAAATAAATAGATAACCTGAAATGTCGTTTATCTGATTGTTTTCCTCTACATCAGAATTTTAACCTACCTTTTTATTTTCAGTGACTTTGATTAGAAGCATTAGAGAATGCACAGAGGAGAAAGGGCAGCCTGGGAACCTGCTGGGGCGATCTGCTTAGATTAGAATGAGAATTTACTGAGCACCCACTATGTGCCAGTCTAAGCAGATCAGAGCTCTGCTTAGCAGAGTTCAATGAGAGAGAAAGGAGGAGGTCTTTTTTTTTTTTTTTTTTTTGTCATATTCCTAGCCACAGATTGTCTTTCAAATGTAAAGGATACTGACATACATCACGTTTGGCTTGTAATAGTTCCTTGGTTTATGTTCTATTCATGCCTGAGTGTGCAGTTGTGTGTTTGTGTGCATCTCTGGATGACTGTGAGCGTGTGAGCGAGTGCATGTGTGTATACGTCTTGGAAGCATTAACTGTCCTTCCATGTGCCCCTTTGTGTGACACAGGAAGAGAAGTCCCCCCTCCCACCCCACACCCAGGAGAAGAGAGTGGCTGGCCCTGTCAGATTCTGGCTTTCCAAAGGCTGGGCAGGGCCTCGCACAAGGATTCAGCAGCTAAGAAAGCCAAGAAGAGTTACTGACCAGCTTTTCTCCAGGGTCTCAAATAAACCAGAAGTGCAGCAGCAATGACCATCATGCCAAGCAGGCTCGCAGGCAGCCAAGGAACCAGCCAGTTGCTGCTGGTGGGAGTGGACAAGACTTGAGAACCTGGGAATGGGGAGAAGAAGCTGGCCATGAGCACTGAGGATAAAATTCAGAAATGCATTTCAGCCTGGCATGGAAGAGGCAGAATGACTGGTATTAGAGGAAGCATCTAGCCTGCGGGAGCCTCGTAGATGGGCATGAAGGATGGCTCAGGGGATGGCAGCAAGGATGATGGTGACACCATGAGTGACCAGGTGACTGCTCCCCCCATAATGCTCCCCACTCCATGGACTTCAATATTTCTCTGCCAGGCTCAGTGGACAGATGGACCAATTAAGGTCCGTGCTCGGTCATGCAGTGGCTGCCATGGGTCCAGCACTGTGCCAGGCGTGGTGGGAGGTACACAGAGGGTGAGATCTGACCCCCGTCAGCTTGCTGGGGCTCAAAGCTTTGTTGGAGGACAAAACGCACCCTTCAGAGAGAGCTTCTTGGGCCCACTCCTCTCTCTGGAGACACCGTTCTCAGCCTCGCAGGAGTAGTTCCCAGCATCCTGCTCTGACTTCACTGGGAAGAGGAGGGAGGCGTTTCCACCACAGGGAGCTGAGTGGTTCCCCACAATCTTCTCATCAAGGTAGAACAAGTACAGGATTGGAGGGGAGCCCCTCTGGGCCTCACAGAGGAGCTGCACCATGTCCCCCACAGCAGGGTCAGTGGGTCCGTGGTGCAGAGTGAGCACAGGACGGGACACAGGAGCTGGGATGCATGTGGGGTAGGAGGCTCAGCCTGACCACCCAGGACCCTGGCTCCCTCTTCTCCTGGGGACCTTTCCCCAACTCCTTTCCCCCAAGGGGATCCCATTGCCTGATGCCCAGGTCCCTGGGGGTGTCTCCACTCTCTCGCACACTTACCCTGCACTCTGACCTCCAGCTGGGGGCTCTGCTTCTGGACCTGGCCACCCTCGGGGGCCACCTCACACCAGTAAAGCCCAGAGTCTCCCTCCTTGACTCCTGGGATGCAGAGTTCTGGGTGAGGGCCCCTGTCCTGCAAGGTGTGGCTGTCCTTGTAGAAGGAAAAAAGGAGCCTCAAGGCTGACCTCAGGGGATGCAGCTTTGTCTGACATCTCAGGGTCACCAGGCTACCCTCTCGGGGCTCAGGAGAGGGGGCGGCACTCAGCACAGGAGGTGGGAACAGCTCTGGGGAGATGCAGGCCCAGGGCTCAGGAGGGGAGTCCCGGATGATGAAGCCCCAGGAGGCTGAGGCCTGAGCTTCTACTCATCCCGGGCTGCAGCCTGGGGACACCGATGGGAGGCAGTTTGATCCCCAGGACCTGTCCTCCCGTCCTCATCTACAAGCTCTGAAATGACTCCCACACAGCCAGGTCCTTCTGGAATCTTAGAAGTCAGAGGCAGAGGGGCCCTTCGAGGTCCTCTAGTCCACAGAGGGGAAGGGTGAGCCTGGCTCTTCCCAGTGCCCCTGTTCCAGGAATCTCCCCACTCCTTCCCCTGGCTCCATATGTGCCCCACAGTGGGGAGAGGGGAGTATTGAGACAACATCTTGGGAAACCTCAGGGCCCCATTCATGGGCCCAGCATGAGGGGCAGCCAGAGACGGGGGTCCTGTCCAGAGAGCTACTGGCCTCTAGAGACGGGATCCTTGAGTGGCACCTCCTGCCCCACAAACTCCCAAGCTGGTGACTTACCTTGGACTTGAACCATGGCAGTCTCTGAAGTTGGTGTGAATATCTGTGGAATATACATCACCTGCCCAGTGCAGCTGTACTGGCCACGGCTCTGCACTGTTGCTGCTCCCATGGACAGAGTCTGGCTCTCCTTAGAGAAATGAAGGAATTTTCCATCTCTGTAGAACTTCACCTGAGACAGTGGTGTATTCTTCCGCCCCTGACATTGCAGAGTCAGGGCATCTCCTTCAAACACAGGGTTTGGCCAGGCTTGGAGGTACAGCCAGGCTGCGAGACAGAGGAACAGGGCAGCCCTGGAGTTGCAGGTCCCATCGGTCACTTCTCTCTCTCTGTCCCCCAGCCTAAGGCCTCCCTCTGGGGATGGAGGCCCTTGGATGGCACCAGTGCAGTGTCACTGTCTCCAGTCTTTCATGCCGACCAGAGAAGGGCAGGACCTGGACTTCCTTTACTCCTTTTCCTTCCTTTCCTTCTTCTCTCCTTCCTCTTCCCTCTTTCTCTTTATTCCTTTCTCTTCCCCTCCCCTTCTCTCCTCTCCCTGTGTCTTCTCTCTGGCTTTCCTCCCACCCACCCTCCTTGTCTTCCTTTATATTGCACTTTCCTGTCTGCCTTGCCAAGCTTGGCTTAATTGCATTCATTCTGTTCATTGTCTTGCCTCATTCCTCCTGATTCAATTCCCTCCAGCCTAGATTGGCTTCTCCTCCTCTGGCTACCTAATGTGACACTTTCTGCAACCTTCACTTCTGTTAATAGCAGCATCTGTGTTCACCAGAAAGCAGTTGGTGGGGAGTGTTGGAGGTGCCACAGCCTGAGCTCTCTCCCTCCTGCCTTCCTCATTGGGCTTCTCCAGGCCCAGCCTCCATCTCTACCTCAGCAGGGCATTTCATCTTCCACCACTCTCATGGAAGGGATTTGTTCTCTCTGTCTCTATTCCTAAAATGTATTCTGTGCCCTGATGTGAGCAGGAGAAGAGCTCCCAGGGATCCACTATCACCTGCAGGGCAGCAGCATCATTGCCTGCAGGGCAGGCTGAGCCTGTCCTCAGTCTGTATCTGTCCCCAGGCTGTATCATATCTTTGATAAGCCAGACACCCCCATTCCCAGACAGCCTTCTGAGCCATCCTGATGGCTTGAGACTAATGAAGAGTAACTGTTAGGGAGCCTCAGCATATCCTGCTCTTGTCTAGATCTTGTGGATCCTTAGGACCCACTCTCCTCACCCTGGAAGAAATGATGCTTACCGCATTACTGAATGGCAAGCCTTGCTTCCACTACTGCTTTTCCTAACAGCACTAAGTATTGGTTTGAATTATCTCCCCCTGGAATCACAGGGTATGTCCTTGGAGGTCAAGATTTCATAGATCAGAATTTTTTCCTGTTTGACAGAAAGCTCCATGGAGGTCAGTGTCACTGAATGGGCTGGAGGGAAGGGGATCTGAGGAAGGAAGGAAGGCTGATCAGCAGACAAATGTACCTGCTTCTCTGAACATAAAAGGAAGGAAGGGAGTCCCAGTCTTGTTGAGTTGAGAATATAAGAGCTCCAGAACCACATGGAGAGAAGACAGAGGCCATAGCCACTTTTAAGGGTATAGGATAGAGGCCTAGAACCCCACTGCTGAGGCTTGGGTCACCTTGGGACTACCCTTGGCCTTAGACTAGTGGAGTTCCAGGTTCCTCCTTTTCCTGGGAACTGGCCAAGACACCTGAGGAAGGGGCCTCGTCTGGTGCTGCTCTGCAGATGTTTCTGGGGGATCCCATGGCACTGTCCTGTTCCCATCCAGTAAGTTGTGGCCCATAGACATACTTTGAATTAGAAGAGACATGGACACAACTTACCAGTTTTCCCAACACAGGGAACTGCAAGATAACAAAGTAACATAATTAGGTTAAGTAGCAAAAAGAGCTTTCTGACAAGGAGGCCTGTCACTTCAGCAATTGGGACTTACACCCATTCAACCAACCACCCAGCCACCAAACCGCCCATCCACCCATCCACCCAACCATCCAACCATCCAGTCACCCAGCCATCCTATCATCCAACAACCCAATCATCCAACTATTCAACCACCTAACCACCCAGCCACCAAACCACCCATCCACCCATCCGCCCAACCATCCAACCATCCAGCCACATAGCCACTCAACCACCAAGCAACCCAGCCATCAGACATCCAACCATCCAACTACACAGCCACCCAACCACCCAGCCACCCAGCCATCCCATCATCCAACAACCCAACCATTCAATTATTCAACCACCCAACCAGTCAGCCACTTGACTACTCAATGTTTATGGTGGACCTACTCCCTAGAACTCTTTGCTCTATCTCAGTTCAAATATTGCCTTCTCAAACACGTCTTCCCTGAGACTCCAATCAGAAGAATTTTCCCCAGTCACTAAAACAATGCCCCATTGTATTATCATCAAAGCACTTATCACTATTTGAATTTATCTTATTCATTAAATTGCTTACATGTTATCACCTGTCTGTCTGTCTAGAATGTAAGCTCCACATTAGCAGGGACTCTGCCTATCTTACTCATTACTATATTTCTATGCCTAGGACCTGTGCCTGGAACACAGTCTGCACGAATGCTTTCCTTTGCATCCAGTTGTATGAGGTGGGGAGCAAAAAGTAGAAGACACAGGACTAGACTCTTGCACGAATGTGCCAGAGAACCCATATAGCAAGGGCAGGGCCTGATTCTTGTGGTCCCATCTGTCCACAGAACTCTGGTGAAAAGGGTACAGAAGTGATCAGACTGAGGAGGCCACGTCCCCTGAAAGAGCAATCATCAAAGGATGTGAGACATTGTCAGGCAGCACAGATGAATAAGAGAACTACAAATAAACTGGATGCATCCCACATCATGCTTGCATCTTGGATGTGCTGCATTCATCCTTTTAAATGAGTGGTGTGAGAATAGGTAACCTGGGAAGAGAGGCCAACTCACAAAATGATGACAGATATGGTTAGGTAGGTTTGAATAACCCAAGTAATGGAAGACTCGAAATTGAAGGTCACAGCTGGATATGAAGCAGTGAAGAATCTTCCGGACGTTGGGGCAAGGTGTGAAACAATGAATGAATGTAGGGCTGAGTGCAGTCAGTCCAGCCAATCCTCATACATTTATTTGTGTCCTTCATTGCTGACATGTCCTAGGTATTTTGCATAACACCAAGAAAATGCAAGAATGGCCTTGGGAGGGCTGGGTGAAAACCCTCTAAGAGCAGATGTTTGGCTCTGTCACATGGTGTCATCTTTGTTTTCTACAATACTTTGGACACAGATGGAATCTTTCAGCTCTATTCTCTATTCAGCTCAGGGTCAGCTCAGTCATAAGTTCTCAAGAGTGTGCAGAACAATGAGTCTCTTCCTCATCATCCCTCCATTTCCACCCCAACCCCCATCTATGAGCTTGGTGCAGTGGAAAGCATGCAGGATTTGGAATCAGATGACCTGGACTTGAGTCATGAATGTGACTCTTTCTGTATGACCTTGAACAAGTTGTCTAAATTCCAAGAGCCTTCAATATCTCGTTCTGTCATATCACATAATAGAAATGATAATAGTCATTTTTTTTTTCTTACAGTATAGTTGTGAAGGTTATATTGACCCACTGCCTGGGAAAGTGGTTACTACACTAACTGAAAGCAGAAAGGCGGCCTGACCTCAGAGTGATAGAGACCTTACTCTGTAGTAAGGTCTTCCTTCCCTTCCCCTCCTCACTGGAAAACAATTTTGCAGCTACAAAGTGCTAAACAAGCAGAGTTGAGGCCACTGAAGCCAAAAACAAGACAGAAGGCACCCAGGAAGCATAGATGCACTTAAAATGAGCTCATGCCCCCAAATCCCGATGACTTGCTGCCCATGGTACTGCAAGATCTTGGAGGTGGGATTACAAACTTGCTTTCTGCAATCAAAACAGCAGCCAACTGGGAACATACACAGTGGGTGACACCTGCTCACAGCAGTTTCTGCAATGAGGGCCCAGGGACCTCCATCAGCCATATAGGCCAAAGATGAGGTGACAGTATAATGAGGTGGCCGAGAGCTACTGTCAAACCAAGTTCCATAATAGAGTTCCAAAAAATGAAGGCAGCAGCCCCTGCCAACTCTAGGAGCAGGATAATTTCCTCTTAGAGTTTCTGAGGGATCGGGAGATATTTATCTGGGAAAGATACAACAGAGGAGAGACACAAAATACTTGGTGGGCTAAGCTTAAAAGAAGGGAGCGACTTATTCTGAGTTACTTTATAGGACAGAAATGGAAACTAGAGGGATCAGGGAGGCAGATTTCAGCTCACCATGAAGAACTCTCTCACCACTGAGCTCTACCACTGTGGAACAGGGTGCTGTGCCAAGCCGCAGCAGTCACATTGCTGGGAGCGCTGTGTGGGACCCCATGACACCTCCTATGGACGCTGTGGGAGTATGCAGGGAGCAGGCTCCTGTGGTAGGAGGGAAGTTGGCTAATGTTCAGCTCAGAAGAAAATTAAGCTTAATTTCCCAAACTTTAAGTACATATTTCACGTTCAGCCAGGTCCCAGCATCCTCAATGTCAGGGTTCCTTTCCTGCTGGAGTCCTGACAGCCAATAATAGTAATAGCCACCAATTTATTATGACCACACCCTGCTCTTGAGAAAGGAAACAGCAGCTCTACATGATACATGTTTCTACACACCCAGCCGCAGGGTCTGTGATTTAGGCTGTTTTTCTGGGGTCCCTGATCATCACATGGGACCAAATGTGCTGGTGCTGGGTTCTCCATTACACTGTGCACCAGTCAGCCCATCACTGACTCCCTTCCTCTCCTCCTTTGCTGTCTGTCATCCTTGTCCTGGGTTCCAAGCTGGAACACTCTCAGACTGTATCTAGACAACTCCAAGGGCTGTTCCTTTTACAAGGTAGTGCCATTTGCTCCTGTGAGTCTTGTGCCTGGAGTATATCCAGGCACTGCCTCAGTGTGAGCGTTAGACCTTTCCATTTGTCCAAATGGCCATTCATAAAACACACAGAGTAACACGCTACGCTGGAGAAGGAACATTGACTGGAACAGGCATTTTCCTCAAAGGGTCAAATTCTCACAAACTCTGTCCAGGAAGAGGTTATATTTAGGAACAGTTTTGCTTTTCTAGTTCAATGAAAACAAACAGCAAACAAGCTATTGGGACCAAGAATTGAAAAGTAGGTCCACTTGGAAACTGTAAAGTGAAACAAAATATATGCACAAATTATTTCTTTTAGGTATAAGGGGGGTGATACTGGCTGAGACTGAGCTGGGTCTGGGGGAGCCCAGTCACCCTCCTCGTGCAATCCTCCACCCTTAGACCAGCTCCCTCAGTTACAAGTAACCTGCATGAGGAGGAATGGAGAGAAGAGAGAGAGGCATGGATCAGATAATGAAGCTGATTCTTCAGACCAGCCCCATGGGTCTGAAACAGCCTCCAACAGAGAGAAGATGTACGCGGAAGAGAGACGGTCAATTTGAAAAGGGCTTTGGTTACTCAGGGCACAGGCCTTTCAACCAGGTGAGAGGTCTGATCATTGTTAAGTGGTTCTAAGAAAATGCTGAGGCTCCATAAAAATATGTCACCCTGTAAAATTCCACCTCCCATTGCTGAGCAAAGCGTCTGGGACTGTTATCCCTCATTTCCCTGACTCCTGCCGTGTCGCCCCCAGCGGCCTCTTTCCCTTCTGTAACTTCAATTTCCTTTTGAGACAACTATTATTAGTATTTTAACCTGATATCACAAGGTAGAAATGTCATTGGGAAGTTAGGGGACCTTGTAATGTGATTTTCTGCCTCCCTAATTTATCTCTGACGTATCAAAGGGCTGCCCTGCCAATGACCCAGGACAATGGGATAGGAAACACTGAGGAGTTTCTCCTACCCCAGTGCCCATCTCTCCCAAGCATGCCCAGGTGCACGCACCTGTCTTGAGCTCCGGCCACAAACCCACTGGAATTGGAAAAGGTGTCTCAGGGATGACTTATGGTCCTTAGTGCTCTAGGAGGGGATGCCCAAGCTGGTTGACTTACCAAAGAGCAGCACAGCCGTCCAGAGCAGCATGGGGCCTGTCCTGGCACAGAGGAGGGAACACAGGTCAGAAATAGGCTGGGCGAAGCTGGCAGAGAGCAGTCAGGCCTCAGGATCGAAGGTGGGTGAGTGACCTAAGCTGGGTGGTGCTATAGCTTGATAGTTGAAATAGGAAGTGGGGAAGAAACTTACAAAGCTCTAATTGGTATTTCTTCTTTGGCTGAAGAAGTATTACATGAATAAATTTTCTTGAACACTAAACATGAAGGAGTCAGTAAGTCACTAATAAATCCCTGACATTTTCTGTGGCTTCAACAAGCCTATGCCAGGGAACTAGGATGGAACATGGTTACGGGACACCTCCACTAGAAAGATCCAGAGACGGCCCGAATTTGCTTGTCCTCAGCATCATTCAGCCTGGGAGGCAGCGCAGCACTGGAAAACTAAGATCATCCACCCCTTGACTCCCAAGCGACCTCCCAGCTTCCGAGGCGCTCCTATCTCCAGCGGTAAATGTTTGTGGACGCTGCAATGCGATGGAGAAGTGGAGCCCTGAGGACAGTTCACAGGATCCTCAGTTCAAGAAGGAATCAAGCATCGATGAGTATGGAGTAGAACACAGATGGAGCTTCGGAATCTGAGGCTTTTGAGACTGTCAGGTATTATTTTGAGAAGAACTCTTCCTTAAAAGACACCATTAAGAAAGGGAATAGACGAGTTGTGGTGTGATGAGATAGTTTAAATACATGCGGCTGACAAAGGGCCCACATAAGAAATATAAGAATTTCTGCAAGTCAATAAGAAAAAGACAGACAAATACTAGAAAAATGGGCAAAAATAATTGGATAAGTACTTCACAGAAGCAGATATCCACGTGTCAGATCAACATAGCACAAGGAGCTTGATATCATAAATCACTGGGGGAACGCAAATTTAAACCACAGTAAGATACCACTACACCTTCCGTAAGAATAAGGGAGTGATACCGGCTGAGACTGAGCTGGGTCGGGGGGAGCCCAGTGACCTGCCCCATGCAATCCTCTCCTGAGTATTGGTGAGGATGTGAAGAAACTAGAACTCTTGTACACCACCAGTGGGAATACAAATAGTACAGTCACTAGAAAATGGCTTGGCAGAATCTACCAAAACTAAACACAACGATCCCTGATGGTTCAGCATTTTCACTCTTGGGTAGATGTTGAACAGAAATGTATACATACAGGCATCAAAAAACATGCACACGAGTGCTCATAGCAGCATCATTTGTAATAGATACAAACTGGAAATTATTCAATGTTCCCTCAACAGAGAAAGAGGTCCCACATTCCCATCTCCTCTGTGGACAGAACATGAGAGTTTGTGGTGAAACACGGAGTCAGGCAAAATACTAGGAAGCATTTTCTTTCTTTCTTTCTTTCTTTCTTTCTTTCTTTCTTTCTCTCTCTTTCTTTCTCTTTCTTTCTCTTTCTTTCTCTCTCTCTCTCTTTCTCTTTATTATTTAGAAGGAGTCTCGCTCTGTTGCCCAGGCTGGAGTGTAATCTTGGCTCACTGCAACCTCCGCCTCCCGGGTTCAAGTGATTTTCCTGCCTCTGCCTCCCAAGTAGCTGAGATTACAGGCATGAGCCACCACGCCCGGCTAAGCATTTTCTTATGGTAAAGTTATTCCTGGAAATCTTTAAGTGAGAAGTTCTACACATGGAATTTGATGGAATTTGATGTGCTTATTCCTGAGGCCAGGGATGGAGAGAGAGAATTTTCTAAGTTTTCTTGCCCTAGATTATCTGATTCAGTAGAAGTGGGAAACTAATTTGACACTGCCAGGCATTTTTTTTTTTTTTGGTGACTCAGTTGTTTAGGAAAGGGGTAAAAGTAGTGAGGAAGTAAAGTAGGAAGTAGATCTCTTGTCACTCACCTAAAGATGGCAACATTCATACATTTTCCTCTATCGTTCTCTTTCCAACAGATCTCCTGAGTTGTCTCCAGCTTCGTTCAGCTGCAGGTCCTGTGGTTGTGTGGAGGCCCTGCAGGGCAGCAGCTGGGGCAGGAGAGAGAGGGGATAACCGCAAGTGGTCTAGCTTGCAAACACCTACGGTGGTTTGCACACAGAATGGTTGACGCCTCTGCCCTGGCAACTTCTGCTTTCACTGGGTTCTAGTGGCATGAGAGCGTGAACTGCATCTGACCTTTCACACTTCCCTTGCAGAGTGAGATGCTATTGCGCCTTCAGAGGTATTGGTGAAACCAGCTCTCTGAGCTGAGCTGGCTGCATGTCATTCCCTTGGGGATGAAGGTGACCCTCGGGGAGCAGCAACAGGGCTGCTGCCCAGGTTAGGAATCTTCCAGGACTCAGGCTGACCTTGAACTGATAATGGGATGGGTTAGCGGAGATATTAAAACCCATGATACTAACACTAATACTCTAAGGGAATTCAGGGGCTAAAAGGAGGTGGGAGGAAAATAGAGTGTGGATGAGGATCCAGAAGAGGAGCCAGAAGAGGCTCCAGGCCCAGGTGCTCTCATCGCTCAGAGTCAGTTGTCAGGGCGGCATTAGTCAGGGACAATGGCCGTTGGGGAATAGGATAAGTCATTGCAGCTCCCAGAGGCGAGAGGGGAGAGCAGGAGAGCTTGGGGTAGGGGGACAGCTCTGCATGGTAGGCCCTGGAGCCCAATATCTGCGCTTGAATCCTCATTCTGGATACGAATCTGGTGAGAGACCCTGGGTAAGTTTTTAACCAGTCTGTTCCTCAGGGTCCTTATCTTTAAAGTGGATAAATAATTATACCTGCTTCATAGGGTTGTTATGAAGGTTAAACAAGATTAAAAACATGAGACGCACTCAGACAGCAAGATCTAATAGAACTTTCAGTGATGATGAAATGTTTTCTGGGCTGTCCAGTTTGGTGGCCACGTAGAGCTATTAAGCATTTGAAATCGACTCATGAGATGGAGAAACTGAAGTTTTAATTGTTTTTACTTTAGTTGAAATTTTAAAAAATTTAAACAGCTCCATGTGAAAAGTGTCTGCCTCCTTGGATACTGCAGACTTAGACCAATGCCCGTGAGTAGGAAGTGCTCGGTGAAGGTGAGCTATTGTAAGAAGTGTGGGCCAGGAAGCCTTAACTACTAGAGCCTTCCTCTCAACCTTAGTATTTTGAGTGAATCCCAGAAAGATAAGTACTTTGTGCAAAGGCACTCAGCCAGAAAGTCTGCTGCGATTGGAGTCTCATCCATAGCTGGAACCACAGGCCTATGGAGAAACCTGAGACCATTTCTGAGTTAGGTCTGAAAGACAGAACACATTGGAGAAACATCAAAAGCCTAGAACTTAAGACAGGAGTGGAAATGACCAGGAGTCGGGTGAAGATGGAGCCAGACTGGGCATGAAGCTCTGGGCCTGTCCTACAGAGGGCAGAAAATGCTATGGGGCATCTGGTCACCACCCTCATTTCCTCTCTCCATCCTTACCCCTTCCTTCTGGAAAGCTACTGGAGAGAAAATGGCAGCGCCAGTGGAAAAAAACCTTCTTTTGTGTCAGGTCTGCAGCGACCTCTTGTGGCCACATGAACAACACTTGCCCTAAGGAGGGAATCTTTATTCGTACTATTATTCTCTATCTATCTATCCATCTATCCATCCATCACCATCCAACCATCCATCCATCCATCCATCCATCCATCCATCCATCCATCCATCCAGGTATTTGTATTTCTTTTTAGCCCTTGCTGTATGTCTAGTCCACCCCTGCCTCCATGAGTTCGGGAAGTGATGGGCACATACTTGGGTGTAGTTTTCGCGGTTCCTATTTTCCCCCATGTTTCCATTATTCTATTTATCACACTGTGTTATATTTATTTTAGTGTCTCTCTATACTTTTAGTATATGACTTCTTCAAAGGAAAGAACTGAATCTAGCTCATCTTTGTGTCTCCAGGCCTAGCACCTAAGTATAATTGTTAGGAATTTTGGAGTCAGAGAAATACAGGTTATAGTCCTGGCTATGCAGCTTACTAGGCAAGGAACCTGGGGCAGTGACTTAATCTCACTAAGCTTCAGGTTCTAAATTTGTAACATGGTAATAACGACATTCAATTTCTAGTATTGTGGGGAGAATTACACTTTTGCACACACTATATCTTGTACATTTGACCCTTCACCTGAAATTGGATTCTTTTGTATCTTCTGAGGAGCCTTATACCACCAATGCTATACTACCCTTTTCTCTCTCATGAATCCAGTCCCCCCATCTCAACTGGATTTTTTCCATAGATGCTTCTGAAAGATGCTAAGGTCTTAAAAACTCTTAACGAAACCAAACCAAGCCAGCAAGCTCACCTTGATTCCACACCCCCCTGGGAGCCCCAATTCATAGGCACTCTAGTTGAGAAAGTGGTCTATAGCAGACCTTACCAGTTGGTATTCTGAGACACATTGGTGTATCTCAAATGGCTATAGGTGTTATAAAATATTGATTTCCTTAGCCCTCAGAGCATCTGTGTGGGACCGCACTTCCAGCTGGGAGCAGCCTTGTGCAACTGGCCAATGTCCACTGAGATATAATTTTCTATAAGTTTCACAAAGCAGTAGATTTTGGCAAGCACTGGTGTGTGTTAGCTTACTCCTCACTCATCTTCAACCCATTCCAATTTGGCTTCAGATGTGATTCCTTCACATCTCTGGCCCATCCCATGGATGGGTTTTGTCCTCATTTTGTTTGGGTACATGCTAATGTCATTACTGTGGGTTACTCCCTCCATTTTAAACCACTGTGAAGCAACTGTGTCCTGGTTTTCCTACCATCTCTCCCAGTAACACCTTCCCGTGTTCCTCCGCAGGCTCAGCCTCCCTCCTCTAGCGGCTGTGAAGAAGTTCTTCATCCCCTGGCCCCATGCCCTTTTCTCTTTTCACTTTCCCTTTTAGTGAGAGTATTTCTCTCACTGAGGATGCTCATCTGTGCCATGGTTTAACTTGCTACCTCTGATGCAATAAATCCCAAATGTATCTTTCTAGCCCAAGCCATAAGCCTGAGTTTCAGATATAAGTATCTGACTGCTTACCTGAGAGCTCCATGTGGAGGTCTCAGAAGCTCCTTTTACTCAACCTGTCAAGGCTGAACCCAGCCTCGACCTCCCAACCTGGTCCTTTTCTGTTTCCTACATTATCCAACAGCACCACTAACCCTGATTGTGAGTCTGAGACAGCTTGTCATGACTCTGATTTTCCCCAAAGTGCAAAATAAAGCAGCAACAATGTTCCCATTCACATGACCCTTTAAGATAATAGATACTGTGTATTTGTGGGCACACACATGTGCTTTATGTTTTTCTTGTTTATTATCTCCTGACTGCCTGCCCTCACGGCCAGTCTGGCTAAATCTCGATCAAGTCTTAGATTTAAAAGTTTATGCCAGGCACAGTGGCTCACGCCTGTAATCCCAGCACTTTGGGAGGCTGAGGCATGGATCACGAGGGCTTGTGAGACACCACCCCATAAATATGCTGAAACCTTGTCTCTAAAAATACAGAAAAAAAAAAAAAAAAAAAAAAAAAAAAAAAGAAGAAAATTAGCCATGGTGTGCATGGTGTCTGTAGTCCCAGCTACCTGCAGGCTGAGGCAGGAGAGAATGGCGTGAATTCAGGAGGCAGAGTTTTGCAGTGAGCTGAGATCGTATACCTACCACAGCCTGGGAAACAGAGCGAGACTCTGTCTCAAAAAAACAAAAAACAAAAACAAAAAACAACAAAAAAACAAACAAATAAAAAAAACCAGCTTGACCAACCATTCCTGCAGAAACATTTTCCTGACCACCATTCCCCACCCAGGCTGAGTTAGGTGCACATACATCCCCTGTCTGAGGATTTAGCACTTTTCCCTGGCACTGTGATTGCCTCTTGTGTGCATTTCCCCAAGAGACTGCAAGCTTTCTGAGGGCAAGGGCCATTTCTGTCTTGCCCTTTGCTGTACCCTCAGTGCCTGGAAGCAGGTGTTCGACACATATGTGTGAGATGGAGACTGCAATAAGGCAGAGGTCCCCTTCTCCCTGCAGTGTGATGGCTGCTAACTGCCTTCTCACCTGCCCTCCTTCAGGTCCTCTTACCCTCTCTTATTCATGAATAAGTAGATTTTAGGGTAAGGTTACTTTACTAAAGGTGGTTGGTTGACTCTGAATTAGCTTAGTATCCAAATAACTCAGCACCTATTACTTTCCTTCGTGGCAGTAGGAGAATATCAATTTCTTTGGAGGGACATCAGTTTAATCCATGCTGTTCCTTTGAATCAGAACTCCACACTCCCTCTACTTCCTTACTTTCAATTTCCTACGTACCCACCCCATTCCTCCTCGCATGTGCCATCGTAGGCAGCATGTTATGTTTTCAGTATGCTTCAGATAAAACATCCTTGACTGGAAGTCTGTGGTTATTAAAAACAGCTTTAGAAATCAGGGAATGGCTCCACAGAAGGAACTGAAAATGACTGGAGGCTCATTTTTGGCTGGAGATTGAGGAAGAAAAGCATATATAATTAAAGTGATAAATTGGATTATTTTGGGTTCTCTGTTTACCACTGTCAAACATAATCTATTTCATGCATTTATATAGAATGCATAAAATAGGTCAGATTTAATTTTCTTTAGTTTGCTTATTTTCTCCTCCAGTTCCTTGGGTAGATGCAGAACCCAGATGGAAATGGGAAGACTATAAAACTTGTGTCTTTAGAGGAGATGGTGGTAAAGGATTTAGTGCACTGGACCCTGGGAGTTGGACACTCACGGGTGAGGGAAAGAGGCTCCTAGGAATGAGCATGGTGTGTGAATCAGACAGGCTTGAGTTAGAATCCTGACTTAGCTGAATGAGGCTGCATGGCTTGGATTCCCTACTCATTCCTCTTCTCAAAGTATTCCTTCCTGCATTCATTCCCTCCACTCTTTCCCACCATCAATTTGTCTCTCCACTGGATTTTTTTCATCTGTATATGGACACGCACAGTAACATCCAAAGCAAACTAAACCTCTCCTTTGCCTCACTCATCTTTTTCAGCTTCCTCCCCATCTTTCTCCTCCCTTCCGTTTGGGCCAGAAGACTCACCCACACTCATTCTTTCCTCTTCTGCAATCCCTACTCACTCCCTGATAGTGGGTGATCTGGCCTTAGCTCCCACCACTCCACTGAATTGCTTTTGCTAAAGACACAAAGGCTCCCGTGTTGCTGGCTCCAACAGGGGATTCTCGGCCCTCTGCTGACTTGGCCACTCTGCGTTTGAACCATTGACATTTCATGTTCCACTCTGAAATGCTTTTCTGTCTTGGCATGCATCACGTCCCCTCTCCTAATTCTCCTGCCTCACCAGCCACTCCTTAGTCTGTTTGCCGGATCATCCTCTTTCTCCTGACACTAAATGTAGGGATGTTCAGAGTTTGCTATTTACACTGTCTCCCTATTCTCACGGCTCGAAATAATATGCTGGTGACACCCAACTTTATATCTCCTGATCTGACTCAACCTCTCCTGAGGATCTTGGACCTGAATATGCAATTGCCCAGCTCTACTCCTCCACTTGGGTGGGTCACAATCATCTCGAACTTGACATGCCCAAAATAAAACTCTGTCCCTCTCCTCCTTGCTGGGAACGAGTAAACAGATGCACAAACAATTCTTGTCATGGTTCCTGCTCTCATGCCCACCAGTCTTCTCAGCCGGTAAACAGCACCACCAGTTACTCAAATCCAAACCTCAGAGTCACACTTCACATCTAACCTATTCCCAAGTTCTATTGATTCCTCTTCAAAATATATCTCAAATACACCTTATTCTCTCCATCTTTTCTGCCACCATTACAATGGAGTTCCCCAATGTCCTTTGCCTACATTACTGTAAAGGCCTCTTAATTCTTTTCCTGGCCTCTGCTCCTACCCTCCTTTTTCCATCTTGCACAGAGCAGACAAAAGTGACCTAATCAGTGTAAACAGATCAAGGTAAATACTCCTCTGGCTAAAACCCCTAGCTCCCTATCTCTCCATTCTACTAAGAATAAATCATCACCTCTTTTATAGCACCCTGCATGCCCAGCCCTGTCTCTCTGGCCTGTCCTGAGGCTATGCCCCCCTCTTACTATGTTCTGGCTGATGTTTCAGATCTGCCAACACAGGGAGCACCTTGCTTTCTTACGTGCTCTTCTGTCATTCTCTCTCTCTCTCTCTCTTTTTTTAAGATGGAGTCTCACTATGTTGCCCAGGCTGGAGTGCAGTGGCATGATCTGGGGCTCACTGCAACTTCCTCTTCCCGGGTTCAAGCTCCTTCCTTAGCCTCCTGAGTAGCTGGGATTACAGGCGCCTGCCACCATGCCCAGCTAATTTTTGTATTTTATGTAGAGACAGGGTTTCACCATGTTGGCCAAGCTGGTCTTGAACTCCTGACCTCAAGTGATTCACCCACCTTGGCCCCCCAAAGTGCTGGGATTACAGGTATGAGCCACTGCACCTGGCCGCTCTTCCCTTTGTCTCAGGGGCTCTTCCGCTACCCACCACCTCTCTTCCTGCCCTTTCTAAATAAATAAATAAATATTATTAAATATTCAAAAGTGAAAAGCATATGAAAGAACATAAGAAACATTCGGGTACTCATCACCCAGCACTTTTTAATTCGAAAATGTTGCCATATTTGCTTCAAGTTTTTGTTTTTCTTAAAGAAATAAAATAGCGCAGGCCGGGCGCGGTGGCTCACGCCTGTAATCCTAGCACTTTGGGAGGCCGAGACGGGCGGATCACGAGGTCAGGAGATCGAGACCATCCTGGCTAACACGGTGAAACCCCGTCTCTACTAAAAAATACAAAAAAACTAGCCAGGCGAGGTGGCGGGCGCCTATAGTCCCAGCTACTCGGGAGGCTGAGGCAGGAGAATGGCGTGAACCCGGGAGGCAGAGCTTGCGGTGAGCTGAGATCCGGCCACTGCACTCCAGCCTGGGTGACAGAGCGAGACTCCGTCTCAAAAAAAAAAAAAAAAAAAAAAAAAGCGCAGTATCAGCTGAAGTCCCATATATACTCCTCCCCAATTCTATTCTTTCTCCCTTCCCATAAGTAACACCTGAACCTGGTATTCATCCCTTCCAAGTGTGTTTTCACACTTTCACTACATACACCTGCACTGATCAACAGTATATGGTACTGTTTGGAACAGTTACAATTTTATGTAAATGGTATTTCACTGTGGAGGACTCTGCAACTCACCCTTTTCCTCAGCCTTGTTTGTGAGATGAATTCACACTGACACGTGTGGCTCTCATCATCTCCACGGTGGCATAGTATTTCATTGGATATACATGTCTGATTTTATCTGTTCTTCTAATGATGGATAATGGTGCCATTTTCAATTTTTGGCCATTATAACCAATGCTACAAAGAATATTTGCACATGTCTCCTTGGGCACATGTTTGAGAGTTTCTCCAGGGTAAAACCTTAAAAACAGAATTTCCAAATAATAGAGTATGTGTCTCTTCCACTTTACTAGATAGCGCCAGATTGCTCTTCAAAGTAGTTGGCAAATTTCCACTCCCACGGCAGTGTGGGTGAATTTACGGAGCTCCACACTCTCACTGACTTAGCTGGTGGCGGGGAGGGGGACACAGCAGGCACCCAGCAGCTTGCTGAGATCTAGGGCAGCAGCAGCAGGAGGGGTACTCTGCTCTTCTCTCTCCCAGTCGTCCTGTCCAATGGTCAGGTGGTTGGAGGTCAGGATCCCAGAGGCGCATTTAGAGCAGGCTCCGGCACCTGAGTCACTGGGAGATGGGGTCTTAATCCTCCTCTCCCCTAATTCTTTTCTAAAATTTTAAAGCGATACAAAACAAAAGCTTCCCTACCTTGAACTAAAATGAAAAAGGACCCAACGTGCCACAACAAACATCTGTATGCTTAACATCCTAAATACACACAGCTAACATTTTCATGTATACATTTGCTTCGGATGTTTTCCTTTTAGGAAACAAAGCACATTTCAGTTAAACTTGAAGTTCTCCTTCCTGGTCTTTTCTCTCCTTTCCTGGAGGCAGCTAAGATTCTGAGTTTGATAGGTATCCAAACCATTTGTTTGTGTAACATATGTATGTATCAACACACAATTTACAGTATTGTTTGCTTTTATTCATACAAATAGTATTTTGTATCTGCAAGTTTCTTTCCTACCCACCCAACTTTGTTTCCAAAATACATCTGTGTTGATACTGGTGTCTGTAGTTCAGTGTTTGTCTATTCTCCTAGCAATGTATTTTCAGGTTGTTTTCAGTTTTTGGCTATTTAAACAAGACTATATATACACTCCACGGAGGCAGACATTTTGGCTTTTGTTAACACTCAATTTTTAGACCCTAGAATTGTGCCTGGCATATAGTAGGTGCTCAATACAATATGCATTGGGTTAGTGAATAAGTGAGGCGCCTCATACACGTGGCTAACTTACTCAAATACAGAATTTGTCTGCAAATATATATATATAATATTATGTATAATATATATTATATGTTATTATATATATAAATATATATCGTATATATTATATACATACAACACACATGCAAAGTGAAGTGGCTGGATTTTGGGGTGAACTAATCAACATATCACTCTCCAAGGTTACTATACTGATTTACATATCCTCAGCAGTTTAGGAGCTCCTGTTTCCCCTTAGCCTTGCCAACTTTAGTATTTTGAGATTTGGTGTGTGTGAATGTGTGTGGGTGTGTGTGTGGATGTGCGTGTGTGTGTGTGTGTGTGGGGTGGGTATATGTGTGTCCAATCCTGCTGTATATAAAATCATATCTTATTGTTGTTATTCTTATTTTAATTTGTAATGTCCTGGTTTCTTTCTGATTTGCCTCACCTGGGGATCCCATTGACTTCCTTTGTGGCCTCCAGGTTATTAAAGGAGCAGAGGTGGGTTGGGGTGGGTTGAGGGTCCCTCTCAAGAGTGTGGCCTGACTCCTACATCGACCTGGAACCCTCCATGTCTTCCCAGCCGTCCTTCATCCCTGGAGGGATTTGACCACCGGTGCCAGGGCAGATCTGGGACCACAGGATTGCAGAACACCATGTGGAGACCCAGGCTTGTCCCCCCCGCCCAGTCCCATCTTGGGCTCTGCAGTTCCCTGTGAGGGACAGGAGAGGACTCCCTGGTGCCTGTGCTGGTCTGTGATTTTCTAGGTCTTCAGGTGAACAGTGCTGACCAGGAGATGCCTGAGTTGCCAGACTCAGCTGCCTTGACTTTTCCAGGACCGGGGATGTTCCTCTGTGGGGAGCTGTCTTTGCAGTCCCCAGCTCTTCTCTCCTCAGCACACACCATGCCCTCTGCTTACAGAAAAAAGATACTACCTGATTTGTGTGGCTTTTTAGTACTTGACAAATTGATCACTATTTGGAGAAGAGAAGACAGGTTTGAGGGTAAGTGGACAGATGCAGTGACAGAGAAGGGGAGGGAGTAGGGATGTAACTGAGGCAAAAATTTTGAAGGCTCAGGACACCCCCTGACCTGAGGCAATAGGAAGAAAGGCTGGGCTGAGTTGCAGCCCCTGGGGTCGCTGCCTCTGTGGACCTGTGAATTGGGTCAACTGAGATGTGGCAACATTCCAAGATTTAAAATGTGAATGCAGTGAATCAGGCAGAGCAGTGGGTGTGCAGGAGGCTGTGCCAGCTGCCGTCTGAAAGACATATATTTCTAGCATGCAGGGATGACACTCACTTGAGATCCTTTCCCATTTGAAAAGCATTAAAAAATCATAACCTGCAGGCCCAGAGGGTGAGCACTCTGACTTAACAACCCTTTTACTTTCTTTTGCAAAGCATTAAAGTCATTAACTTCCAGCAAGCAGGAAAAGCAGGTTCTTACTTAACTCTTATCTTCTGAAAAGCCTTAAAAATCAGCAGCTGAGAGACCCTGTCTGTCTTTGGCAACGTTAAATCATAATGCACCGTATTGTGGCTAAGTAATGGAGCCATTCTGTCAGAGTGTAACTTAAGAAAAATTGGACCTAGTGACATGTCCTCTACTCAGAAAACTGTGGTGACTCCACACTGTTGATCAGATATGATCCAAACCTTTTGGCATGAGTTTTGCTGCCCTTTCACTATCTTCACCTAACCATGCGTTTCCTGCTACCCACTGGATGAGGTTTGTACTTCATCTATGCCAATCGACTCCCCATATTTTTCCCTCCCCTCACTGATACCTATTTGTCCCTCTGTCTAAGTCTTCCCATATGGACTCTGCACCCAAAACACAACATTGGTATTTTTAATAACATCTGGCATTTGTATATCCCTTTAGGCTATCCAACCTCACTCTCCACATCTCTTTGAAGGTTCAACTTTTCGAATTTCACTCCTTTTACCTCTTTAATCACTATCCCATTGCTTAAGTATTTATGCATTGCATATTGGCTAATTGTATCCAACTTTGCATTTACACTTAGGAGGGTACATATGTCATGTATTCCTCCACTAGATTATCCATTCCCTAGGTTTATTACTTTCTTCCCATTTATTCACCTATGTGCAGATACCCGGGTAAGTGACAGCACGTCAGTTAGTCAGTCATCATCTGTTTATTGAGTATTTATGTGCCAGGCATTGTACTGTGCTGCAGGTACACACATGGCCCTTAGACTGTAGTAGCATACAGAGAAATATTAAATGCCTAAATGAATTATTATTGGTGAGCAAAAGGCCTCAAAGTAGGAGAGATACTTTGGGAATACATGGGAGCCTGTTGGAAACCTTTTCCTGAAAAAGTGATGTTTAAACTTTTTAAAAAAGTGATGACCAGTAGGGGTCAGTAGGAGTTGAGAACTAGGCAAAGAGTTGGAGAGCGAAGCATCCCACGCACCCAGACTGTCATGTGGAGAGGGCAAAAAGAGTGTGCAGGAAAAGTAGCGTGGAGTAGTGTGCAGTAAAAGATAAACTCAGCAGGCCCGGATTGCCCAAACCCTGCACATTCCAAGGGTCATTGAGACCGCCCTTGATTAGCTTCTGAGACCTCTGAACCCTTGAAATATCCTCAATGGTAAGAGTGTCTTTGTATATCTGAGACCGTGAGCCAGGCCAGATCATTTCTACCAAAAATGTGATTTATGGTGAACACCTGTTTCTATATGCCTAGGTTGCTTTGGGCCCTGTTGTTTCAGTCTGACCTGTGTTGGGGCTGGAGACTGAGTTATGTGAATGCTCCATGCCTATGTGACTGATCCCCCACTACCCCAACAAAACTAAACTAAACTAAAAACAAAATTCTGAACACCAAGGCTCAGGTGAACATCCTTGGTTGGCCATATTTTGTATGTGTTGTCATACATTGTTGCTGGAAGAATTAAGCACTGTCCATGTGACTTCACTGGGAAAGGACAACTGGAAGCTTGTGCCTAGTTTCTTCTGAACTCTGCCCTTCCTTCCCTTCCCTCCTTCCCTCCCTCCCTCCCTCCCTCCCTTCCTTCCTTCCTTCTTTCTTCTCTCTCTCTCTCTCTCTTTTTTTTTTAGACGGAGTCTCACTCTGTCACCCAGGCAGGAGGGCAGGAGGGCAGGAGGGCAGTGGTGTGATCTTGGCTCATTGCAACCTCCACCTCAGGGGTTCAAGAGATTCTCCTGCCTCAGCCTCCTGAGTAGCTGGGACTATAGGCATGTGCCACCACCCTGGCTAATTTTTTGTATTTTTAGTAGAGATGGGGTTTCACCGTGTTAGCCAGGATGGTCTCAATCTCCTGACCTCGTGATCCACTTGCCTCGGCCTCCCAAAATGTTGGGATTACAGGCGTGAGCCACTGCGCCTGGACCGTACCTTTCTTTTTTGTGGATTTTAACCCACTCCCTTTCATTGTAATACACTATAATCGAGAGTATATCAAGACAGGGTAATATTTTGAGAGGAAAAAAAGAGTATAACAGCTTTTCTGAGTTTTGTGAGTCCTTCTAGCAAAATATCCAATCTGAGAGTGGTTCTGGGGACCCCCAACACAGACAGAGAGAAGAGAACAAAGCCTGTGGGAGAGAGGAGTATACGAGGTGAGGAAGGAGATGAAGAAAATGATTGGATTCTTTAGGTCCTTACAGGTCGTGGTCAAGAATGGCATGGTTCTGCCTGTAGGCTTGATCCCAGTGTGGCTACTTTAATTCTATTCCATGGCTCTAGGCTGCACCCAGCCCCAATTAGATCTCATGAAGAGTACCTACGGAAAACATGCAAACCAGTGAATTTCACTGGGGTGGGGGAGCCCAAGGACACACAAAATCTAGTGAAGAAGGTAAGTGGTGTCACCTGTGGGATGGTGCATGGATGAATATTTCCCATGGGGTCCCCTTGAGTTTGGAGTAGAGTCACTAATGCTCAATGTGTATTATTAAAGAAGATACAGTGGTGTGTTTACTGTAAAAGTGAGGACTGACCAGGCACGGTGATTCATGCCTGTAATCCCAGCACTTTGGGAGGCCGAGGCAGGCGGATCACAAGGTCAGGAGATCAAGACCATCCTGGCTAACACAGTGAAATCCCATCTCTACTAAAAATACAAAAAATTAGCTGGGCGTGGTGGCGGGTGCCTTTAGTCCCAGCTACTTGGGAGGCTGAAGCAGGAGAATCACTTGAACCCAGGAGGCGGAGGTTGCAGTGAGCTGAGATCGTGCCACTGCACTCCAGCCTGGGCGACAGGGTGAGACTTCATCTCAAAAAAGAAAAATAAAAACAATAATAATAATTTAAAAAGTGAGGACTAAGCTCTGATTTTTTTTTATCTTGCCCAAATTCCTATCTAAGGGGCCTGGGGAGTCATGACCTCCAAACCACAAATTCTCATCAGATGGGTTATATTTAACCCTATATATTGTGACTTACTTTCCAATGTGACTCTGGCATAACATTACTTGACAAAAAAGAAAGTCAAATTATTTTACCCCAAAAGCATGTTTCTTTGCCATATTTTGAAATGGTCTTGCAAAGCTGTCCTTTGTGGGGGAACGTGTGCATCTGTAAAGAATCTCTAGAAACATAGCTAGATCTTTTTCTTCTAGGCCCCCTTAATCCTGAAGAGATTAAGCAAGAATTTAGCACCTTTTAAAAGCCTGAATAGGAAACATTTGTCATCTATTATCTCTAACAGCAGCCACTATAAGATTTCAAAAGAACTTTAGTATCCATAATCTTTTATCTTTCTTTTTTCTTTTTCTGAGATGGAGTCTTGCCCTGTCGCCCAGGTTGAAGTGCAATGGTGTGATCTCCGCTCACTGCAACCTCCACCTCCCAGGTTCAAACAATTCTCCTGCCTCAGCCTCTTGAGTAGCTTCGATAACAGGCGCATGCCACCATGCCCAGCTAATTTTTATGTTTTTAGTAGAGATGGGGTTTCGCCATATTGGCCAGGCTGGTCTTCAATTCCTGACCTCGTGATCCGCCCACCTTGGCCTCCCAAACTGCTGGGATTACAGGCGTGAGCCACTGTGCCCGGTCTACAATCTTTTATCTTAACCTGAACATTTCCCTTCTATTGATCCCAGATCTTTAGACAAACTCAATCAATTGTCAGTCAGAAAATGTTTAAATTTATCTATAGCCTGGAAGCCCCCTCCCTACCTGCTTTGAGTTGTCCCACCTTTCTGAACCAAATCAATGTATTTCTTAAATGTATTTGATTGATGATTAATGTCTTGTGCCTCCCTAAAATGTATAAAACCAAGCTGTACACCAACCACCTTGGGCACATGTTCTCAGGATCTCCTAAGGGCTGTGTCACGAGCCATGCTCACTCATATTTGACTCAGAGTAAATCTCTTAAAATATTTTAGAGTTTGACTCTTTTCGTTGACAAAAGCTAGTGGGGAAATAATCTCAGAACTGTTTGCCATACTGAATGCCACACACTGAAAACATCACTAATTTGTTTCATGATTATATATCCATGGTGACAGAGTAAGTCAGTGGAAAAATAGGGTGAAAGAGTTGTCAAAGCAATTTAAGCAATTTATTGGCACAAGAAACTCTGTTATCAAGGTTGCAAATAAGTCATCAACTTCAGGCATGGACATGCACCAAAGTGTTTCTTAAATTTCTGCTTGCTTGGACAAGCATGCTGACTTCTCAAGAGCATGCTTCGAATCCATAATAACCTGAGAAAAATTTTAAAGTAATGGAAGAAGTGCTTATGTAATTCATTTCTAAGTCAACAGCGGATTATATTTTAGATGGCGTTGGAGGCTTGAGGCAGAAGCCTGTTAGAGATGATGACTGTGCTGGCAGCCTGCACGCTCCCAAGTCAGAGTTATGCCACTGAACATTGAGCAGCAGGGCTGGGAAAGTCGTGTGATTGGAGAGCTCCACTGATGGCCCTGTGAGTCCAGATGACTCCATTCTGGGGAACACGAGATGCTGTTACATATTTTCTAATTACAACAAAGTCTATTCTCACTGCTCCCAAGAGGGAAGGCGGTTTACAGTTAGATAGCCCTAAGTTTGAATCCGGCTCAACTTGGTGACTGTGGGCAGATCACCTAAACTCTCTGGATCAGTTTATCCATCTGTGCACTGGTTACTGTAATACTTTGTTCATAGGGTTTTTGTTTTGTTTTTTCTTTTTCTTTTTTTTTTGAGGATGGAATGAGATAATGTCTGTAAAGCATTTGGCATAGTGCCTGGCATGCATTAAGGGCTCAAGCAACAAGAACACAGAAAGGGTATTAGGGTTTTCAGTAAATCATCAGACATAAAAAGACATTTTTGAGGACTTGATACCAGACATATATGCCTTAAGACTGTTATGCCAGATAAGGATATCTGTTTGCTTTGAATTAGATAACAGTGGAAGTGACAGAACCACCCTGATAAATCAGTGTCACTATTTTGCTCTTAAATACTCAGGCCACATTTTTAATTTATTTTTTATCATCCAGCCCAAAATGTCACTGGGTCACATTTTAAGGAGAAGCACATAATTCAGGTGCTATTGATGTCAGTGTCAGATGCAGCGTTGTTCTTTGGCTTCCTAAGAAAAATAAAAAGGGTGGTCATTGGAAGCCATGTTGATGAGACGGCCCATGAGGCCAAGCTCTAATCGTGAAGGCAGACTCCTTTGTGGGCTGAAACCAGGAAAAGTCTTGGCAAGTGGGATGCCTGGCCAAAGAAACATGAGCTCTGAAGTTATGACTTGAGTTTGTATCCCAGCTCCATCAACAGTGTGTGGCTTTGGGCATGTTACTTATCTCTCTAAATCTCAGTCCATTCATCTATAAAAAGGGGGAAATACACATGAATTGCAGAGTTGTAAGGATAAAATAATATAACACAATGTATGTAAAACACCTGCTACATGGTAAGCACTTTGTAAATGATGGCAATTATGATCCTATAAGTAAGAGAAGTACGGTCATGACAAAATGTAAAATGCATTTGTGGTAATTGACATTGTTTTGTGACAAAGCAATCCTGTGAGACCAGATTCTCAGAAAGAATGGCAGGATACCGACAGCAGAACATTTGATTTGAAGCTTGGCACACAGGTGCAGTTCATTCTGGGAAATGGTTTGTGGTTTGGATCAAATCTCTGCCCCAGGTAATGTGCTCACCATTGCCCCGGGAAGACTGGCTCTTGGGGATAATGGGGGGCAGTTGGGACCTCCTCAGCCAGAGGAAGAGTGGTGATGAGCCTCCTGTGGACAGGAGCCCCACGTGTTATGAATCGTCAGGATGTAAGGGTGATGACCAAGTATAGCTCCAAGGGAGGTGTGTGCCAGCCTCAGTGTATGCAGTGTGTGGCCTATTTCCCCACTCCAGTCCTCTCTAAAGTAGGACGCCTATGTTGGGATACATGACTTGTGAGGCAGTCATGGAATCTAGAACCCAGAGAGCAAAAGGGCCCCCGTCAGGGAAGGATGAGGAGGAATCTTCTCAAAGAACAGTGTGGCTGGTGCTCCTTCTGACCTGCTTCCAGGTGTTTCTTCTGCATCTGGACAATTTTCTGAAAGAGGAACCCAAGAGGTGACTACTGCAGATATGATATGAAGGGATGTTTTCCAGATAAGAGAAGCCTCTGTTCAGCAGAGAACTCTGATCATGTACCAGAGAATAAACATGAATTAAACGTAAAAAACCATGGGGGTGGGAGTAGATGTTACTGCAGCTGTGCCCATCAGCAGCTCATTGAGAATCAAAGTCTCCTGAATGTGGGAAGTTAGTGGTGTCTATCACTGTCTTGGGAAACCAGCCAGGAAAAAGGCTGAGGGACCAGGGATGGCTACGAGACATTGCTTGAAAAGGTAGGAGGTTTGAGTTGGTCCTTTCTGCCCTATTAAAATGTGTGCATCCACAGGAGACATTACCAAGTATGTTCCCACGTCCACTCCCAGAGGAAATGAAAGCCAATGACCGCATCCAGTGCTTGTTGGTCTGATGCAGTAGTTCTCAGTTGAGGTCGATTTTGCTCCCCCAGGGGACATCTGGCAATGTCTAGAGACATTTTTGGTTGTCACATCTGGGGGGAGGAAGGGCATCCTACTGGCATCTAGTAAATAGAGGCTGGGCAAGCTGCTAAAGATCCAACAACGCACAGACAGCCCCGACAACAAAGAATCACCCACTTTCAAATGTCAGTAGTTGAGAAATCCTGGTTTGAGGCAAATGTTCTTTTTAGATGGTGGCACGGATCATCTAGCTCATCTATCTCGGCGTAGAATGGGGATATAGCTAGTCTGTTACCCCTTATTGGTAGCCATAGACATAAGAGGCCTTGGTGAGAAGACAAACAATTGGGAGTGGAAATGAGCCTAAAGGAAGCCTCAGGCTAACCTCCCAGGTAGATGGAAGGATAAGGGCAGAGTTTTTCATTTCAAGGCAACTCTTACTTACTTAAAAAGCAGTTTCCATAAGCACTTAATTATATGTGTATTTCCCTAAGGAACTCTTGAGGCAGAGGAGACTTGCTTAAATTATGGGGATGGAAGCAGTACACAGGGCTTTAATGGGGTTAGAAAAATTTTTTTCCTTTGAAGGAGCCTTGGGAGGAAGGGAAGGGTATATTCCTCTTCCACAATGCAGAGATGTGGGGAGGATGGAGTGACACAGGAACAAAGTGGCAGAAAGGGCAAGGATTGGTTGTATGGCCTAACAGGTGAGGATCAGAGCGGAGACAGGAACTCAGGGTAGCTTTGTGCCTCACACCCCAATCTCTCAATCCATCCTGGTAATCCCTGACTGTAGGGGAGGGGTTCAGGAAGTGGCCCATTCACACCCTTCATGCCCTACTCCCTTCACATGAAAACACACACACAATCCTTTGGAAGATGTTCTAAACAGAATGGGGCCATACTGTTGGGGGAGGGGTGGATGGGGGAGAGCAGGGTAGACAGAACTTTTGGTGACAGGAGGGTAAGGGTTTCAGTGCATCCTCTATTTGCGTTCTCATTCCTCTGTTGCAGCTGGAATGCCTGGAATGTGTGCGTTTCTTCTCTTTGGGAGACATCCTCACCTGAGTAAGCTAGGTGGGGACTAAGCTTGAAGGAACTATCACTCAGATTTGACAAATAAGGGAAAACTGGGGAGAGGGCATCTTATGGCCTTAGATTGGCAAGACTTCAGCTGATATCCCTTGGTTAAGGTTGAGTTGGACAGGGATGAACTGGGTGGTTAGTAGTGGAAGGTGGAAAGCAGCAGAAAGGACCAGGTGGCTAGGCCTGTCTCTGGTCTATGACACAAAAGATGAGATCTACAGGGGAGCCCTTGACTCCCCCCTCTTCTGTGTCTCCACTGGAACTGGAATGCTTGTCTACAATAGCACCTATTGTCTGTGGTGGACTCTATCTGTGCCCACCTTCTCCAGCAGCCTGAGCTCCCAAGAGCAGGAATCATGTCTCATTCCACTGTGTGGCCTCCGGATCTAACAGGACTCATACAGGTACATACAGGAATTCACACATTTTATGGTGTATTTCTATCTTATTCAGCCTGCTGTTGCAGAAAAGAGCACAGGGATTCAGGCAGATCTACAGCAAAGAGTCCATGGGGTGGATATATGCCATTCTTCCCATCTCTCATAAGTCAAAAGTGTAGTGGTGCTGGCAAAATAGGGCCCAACAGGAGGGCAGAATGGGGTCCAATAGGGGATAACTGGAGATAACATCTGACAAACGTGGGCAAGATTTAGAGCCCTAAAACTCTTCATTTAATTGTTAAATATCTGCTCTGTGTAACTGCCTAGATTGGCTCTGTTCTTGAGTCCTTTGGCCTGAGATTGTGGGGCAGCAGAATGGGCCAGAGAGCCCAGATGAGCTGAGCAGCACCTGAGGTTGGTAAGAGACGCCCAGCCGAGGAGGTGGAGACGGTGGTTATCTGTGAGTGTGACATCCAGGCTGTCTCTACCCCCAGAGAAACAAGGGTGACACGTGTGCAGCAGGTGGGCCTACACGGAGGGGCCTCCTGGCCTGTGAGCATCAAGAGACCTGGGAATGCCAGGAGGCCAGGCTACTCTGGACCTGAATCCTTTTCATTGACTAGCTCCCCCAGAAAACACATCGAATATTGTCAGGGAACAGATACATAGTATTTCAGCATCTTCAAGGGACTGAAGACGTGTGTTGCTGTTTTGGCCCATCCTTCCACTTTCTAGAAGTGTGATGATGGGCCTCTCTGAGCTTTGGCCACCTCATCCAAAGAACAGAGATGGCCCATCTGCCTTTCCTGTATCACAGGGCTACAGTGAGGCTGAAATAATTTGATGTGTGGGAATGCTTTATTTTTTTTTATTTTTTATTTTATTTTTATTTTTATTTTATTTATTTATTTTTTTGAGACGGAGTCTTGCTCTGTAGCCCGGTCTGGAGTGCAGTGGCCGGATCTCAGCTCACTGCAAGCTCCGCCTCCCGGGTTTACGCTATTCTCCTGCCTCAGCCTCCGGAGTAGCTGGGACTACAGGCGCCCGCCACCTCGCCCGGCTAGTTTTTTGTATTTTTAGTAGAGACGGGGTTTCACGGTGTTAGCCAGGATGGTCTCGATCTCCTGACCTCGTGATCCGCCCGTCTCGGCCTCCCAAAGTGCTGGGATTACAGGTTTGAGCCACCACGCCCGGCCTGGGAATGCTTTATAAAGTACCATGCAACGTGCCCTGGTTTGTACAACTCATTTATTCAACAAAAAAGTACAAGCCTCCCCTTCAATCAAGACCTGCCTGCAGGGGTGGGCTACTTCAGTGTCTTGAGCCACTGGGAGCTAAAGGGTTTAATACTTTAGTCCACTTCCCTTCATCTCTGACCCCATCGACAACATGGGGCAGGGGAGTGAGGGCCCGGTAGAAGGATACTGAGGCCCCTTATTTCGTTCGCTGGTAGAACTGGAAGACTGCTTTCTCCTGCTCATAAGTCTCGATGGAGCCGGGTCGTAGTCGTCGGATTTCAGCAATGGCATCTCCTGCAGCCAAGCCCCGCTCCTTTACCAGGTAACAGGCCAGCATGGTGCCAGTGCGGCCAAAGCCCAGGGCACAGTGCACTCCCACAGCCTATGAAGACGGAGCTCGATGGGTTCCGCCCAACTCCCCCAGCCCCAACTGTCTCCTGTCCCTCACTTGGTTCTCCCCACAGCTCCTTCTTCTGTGCCAGGTCCAGGGCTCTGCAGCAAAGTCAGGGAGGGCTGTCCCTGCACTGGGTGGCTAGGAGGCCTCTGCAGTGGCTGGTTCAAGAGCTGCCCGCCTCCGCACAGCCCTCCACCTGTGGTGTTCAATACAGAAACCACTCGCCACGGCTACTGTGGCTACTGTGTACTTGAAATGTGGCTAGTCCAAATTGAGATGTAGTGTGAAAAACGCAACAGGGTATGAAGAGGTAGTGGAAAAAAGAATGAAAATATCTCATTAAGATCACCAAAATTAATTTTATCGCTTCTTTGCTTTTTAAGAATGCGGTTGCTAGAAAAATTAACATTACATGGAGCCACTTACGTTCCGTTATATTTGGGCAGCTTTACTCTAAAAAAAAAAATGGTAAACAGCCTCCACCTGACTTCAACCCCCACCTCTCTCAGGTGTCTGTCCACACCCTTCTCTTTCTCAACTCACAGTATTAGCTGGTTTTCACCGTCTCTCCTCAAGCCCAGTTCGCACTGCTTCGCCCTCTCTTTAGTTCCTTCCGTTTAGCGCCTCCCTCCCCCGCACTGGCTTCCCAGTCTCCCGGCCAGTCTCCCGGCCCTACTGTCTGCCCCCAGTACCTTCCCGAGCCCAGTTAAGTTATTCCAGGCCGGGTCTCCCCAGCTCCGCCCGCGTCCCCGGATGACCTTCCAGGCCCCTCCCTCCCTGCGCTGACCCCGCCCTCTGACCTCTCCCCGTGCGTTGGCCTCGTCCACGATCTGCACGAAGCGGTCGATCTGGTCGGGGGCCGGCGGGCAGAAGTCGGGGATGCGCAGACGGTGCAGGGTGAGGCCGGGGCAGCTGTCGCTGTGTGGGGGCCCGCGCTCCGTCAGGGACACCAGGTGCCGCACGCCCAGGTCCAACAGGAACTGGTAGTGGGCGGGGAGCCGCGGCAGCGCCAGCCCCGCCAGCCGGCCCGGGAGCACCCAGGAGAAGTTGGGGGGCTGCACGCCCATCGCTGGGAGAGGGCACAGAACAGCGGGTCATGGGGGGCGAGGCTGGCCAGCCCCGCTCCGCCCACCCGTCTCCTCGCCCGCTCCGAGCTGGGTAACCCACCGCCTACCTGGCCTCGGCGCCTCCTGGGCCACGTGGTTTGCGGGGCGCCGCCCTCGGGGACGCTCTACCCTGCCGCGGGGATTGGCCCAGACCCTGGGGCGGGGCTGGAACGCGGAACCCAAGCTCTGAGCGACCGAGGGAAGCGCCGCGATACCGCCCCGCCCGAGCAGGTCACGCGGTGATTGGCTGGCTCATCATAATGGGCGGGGTTACTTCCGCGTGGTTCAACCCACTCAGCTAAGAAGGAAGACCTGGAGCGAGTTAGGAATTGTTTGCTGCGGATGGGGCAACCCGGGGTCGGGCTCTGCTGCGCCCTGGCGGCGTGTTGCAGTCATTGCGTCACTAGCGCCTGCCCCTGGCTCCCTGCGGGCCGGCCTAGTTCCACCTCCTTCATGCTGGATGCCCTGGGGTTTAAGAGATGACAAATCGGCTTTCTCCCAGGACTAGGAGTCTGCTCTCTAATGACTGACTGGTAGTTATCAGCGACTTTTTGAACTGTTCCAGTGAGAGGGAATTACTGCTGCGCAGGAGGCTATTCTCATTTTTTCATTGCTGGAACTATTAAAAACTTACCTAGGGTAATAATTATAGTAATAATAACCAGCACCAACAGTCAACCCCCACTTCTGTCAATCCGGTTGCTCCTCAGGCCTTATTGAGCATTTATTATGCGCCAGATAGTCTTCTAAGCACTTAACACATACTCATTTAATCGCCACAGTTATCTTATAAGGTAGGTGATCTAATGAATCCCATTTTATGGATGAAAAAACAGAGGCACTGGAGAGGTTAATAAACTTGACCAAAGGATGATGACTAATGCCTCCAAAATCTTTAATAACACCGCCATTTCCTAAAGTTAAATGGAACATTGTTTTCTCTTCACATAACCCCCTCATGTCCCCAAATATTATCTGGGTTACACGCTTGTGGGTTTTCTTAATTTTTATTAGTATTTCATATTTCTTCATTTTTCAAGGTTTTCTAGTTCTCTGGGTCACTGTCCCCTGAGCAGGCTAGAGTTGATTAGTGTTGTTCTTACAAGGTGGGGGGTCCTAGATCTGAACACCGTTTCCGCTGTCATCTGACCAGTCCATATCCTCATTTGAGTAATGTGCTTGTAGCGATGCAGACTAACTGAATTATGAAAATAGTTAACCCTTACTGAATTTATTTATGTGCCAGGCCCTGTGCCAAGCGCTTTCTGGAAGAACCACATGTGAAAGGCATTTTTGTATCTTTTTTGTACATGAATCATTGGAAGCTTAAAGAAGTTGGTTAACTTGGCCAAGGACACAGTGATCCAAGCCCAGGGCACTTGGCCATGAGGGTGTATTATATTTCCTTCCCTTTGCACCTACCTATGACACACGTTTGACCATTTAAGCCTTTGGCTTCAGCAAGATGGAAAGGAATTTGTCTTCTCCTAAAGATCAAAGCCTGCTCTGACCCTGTGGGAAATACACTTACCGTTTACCCAGACAACTACTTTCCCCAGGTTCCAGGAGCTGCCAAATCTCCCCTTTTGTTCCTTCCAGACAATCACAGCCCTAATTAAGCCCTTCCTGTTTGCACTCTCATTTCCTACATAAATTCCTATCAATCTTACCGGCCCTCCCCAGTTTATTCCTTTCTCTGTTTCCTAGCCATGGTCTCTCAGCCACCAGTCACCTCTTCCCCCCACCCCCTGACCTCCCACTTCTCTTCCCTATCCAACTGCTCTTCAGGATTTCTGGTCGCACTTGTTCTTGTAAGTTAACCTCTTCTTAGTCCCTTTGCCTTGTTCTCCTTTCTTTGCTTCCCCTACTCATCAGGGAGCTTTCCACTTCACTCCCTGCCCTCCTATGTGCCCCGTCTTTGCCTTCTTGATATCCAGCTCAAAGCCCATCTTCTCCAGAAGGAGAAAATTTTTTTGGGAGACCTAGATCTTCCTCTTCCCTGAGTCCCCTAATAGTGATTCTCTCCCTCTTGTGGGTTTCTGCAGGGCTAGCAGTGCACCCATCAAACCACTGGGGCCTCCCTGTGGACAGGCCATTGGCTCCCTTTTTAGGAAGCTCTGCCCTTCCCTTCCAGCAGACCCAGATGGAAAGGGCCCAGGGTCCCTGCCTTAAGCTGTGTCCCATTGTCACGGGTGCCATTTGATGTTTTGTCTTGGGCCCAGGGGGCCTCAAACTGTAAGGAAAAACCCTCTCTGATGGTTTCGTGGCTCGGACTTCTGCAGTTAACGGGACTTCTGCAACTAACCACCTCCTTGTCTGCCCACATACATGATACTGACCTTCTTTTATTTTCTCCTCTGTACAGAGTTACCTGACTCTCAGGAAGATTTGGGCTTTTTTTGTTTGTTTGTTTGTTTTTGTTTTTTTGTACTCCCATCTCACCTTGTATAAATATGTCTTCCCAGTATAGTAATTTCACTGGATTGAGGATATTTGTTTGCACAGGAGGCAAGAATGCATTGTTCCATCTTTGAATTCCACACATCTAATATGGAGCCTGAGCCACAGGGCTCAGAATGTTAAATAAACAAATGAATGGGAAATTAATAAGTAGAATGCATTGGCAAGACTGGGAAGGTACATTTCTAGGAGTGAATGTGAGTCTGTCAGACCACGTGGCAACGTGCGTTTGTAATTCTTTTTAAATGCACAAGTTTGAGGACCGTGTTGAGTATTGGATAGTATCTCTTTGAAGTGTATTTTTTACTTGACTATGCTTTTAAATAAAGAATGGCTGTGTCAGTATGATCTTGGCTATGTCTAATTAGTATTTTTGTGAAATGGGATAAATAAAGCTTGTTCTTTATAGAGCATTGCTCCTGTGGTGTGCATGTGTGTGATGGCATGTATATGTGAGTGTGTTGGAGGGGCCATGTTCCTGGAGAACAATCTATTGACACTGATAGTGGGCTGAGTAATAAGCTTAAGAAATTTCCCTGACTTCAAGGAATTTACAACATCCTTGGGGGGGATTTAGACTCTGATGTAATTATTCTTAGGACATATAATAAAGTATTAAATTGCTCATCAAAGACAATCAGATAATACATATTAAAAAGCCAATTGTGCAGTGAAAACAAGTGCAAAAGAAGTCAGTGGGGGGAAGATAAGCTTGAGATGGAACTACCAGAAATGTCTTATGAAGAGAGGGATTTTTCTTTCCATTTTGTCTACTGTCCAATGAAACGTTCAGCAGACCCAGCAATCCCATTACTGGGTATATACCCAAAGGAATATAAATCATCTATTATAAAGATACATGCACTGTATGTTTATTGCAGCATATTCACAATAGCAAAGACATGGAATCAACCTAAATGCCCATCAGTGATAAAGAAAATGTGGTACATATACACCGTGGAATACAATGCAGCCATAAAAAGCAATGAGATCATTCTTTTGCAGGGATATGGATGGAACTGGAAGCCATTATCCTCAACAAACTAACACAGGAAGAGAAAACCAAACACTGCATGTTCTTACTTATAAGTGGGAGCTGAATGATGAGAACACATGGACACATGGGGATGGGGAACAACAAACACTGGGGCCTGTCTGGGGTGGGGACTGGGGGAGGGAGAACATCATGAAGAATAGCTAATGGATGCTGGGACTAAAACCTAGGGGATGGGATGATCTGTGCAGCAAACCACCATGGCACACTTTTACATATGTAACAAACCTGCACATTCTTCACATGTACCCCTGAACTTAAAAAATAAGGCTCAACAGATCATTTTTAGGGTATCCCAGCTTCCCTTTTTCCAGCTGATAAGAATGTTTTGACTTAGTTCTTGTTCATGTTGAAGCCCCAGTTCCCTGATTGGCTTGATGCTAGTGGCAATTAGGGGTGCAATTGGAATCAGAGACTTTATTCCTCCAGGTAGGTCCCTGTGTTCCACCAATGCAAAGGATTGCTTGGGTCCAGGTTCCTGTGGCCCTTGGACTACAGTCAGAATTCTCAGTGCCCTCAGTGTTCTGAGTTTTTAATGTCTAAACACACTTCACACCTAAGATTCAATGATCTGGAGATTGAACCTAAGAAGAAATCATATGGCAACTAGCTTCCAAGATGGCACCCAATGAGCCTTTTCATGCCTGCGTAGTCCTTTTCCACGTTGATAGGGCTGATTTTTGTAACCAGTAAGATATTGTGGAAATGGTGGTGTGTGACTTCCTAGGCCGCATCAAAAATACTTAATTTTTGCCTTGTTCTCTTTTGGAAAGAAGACCTGCCGTGGGAAGCTTTGGGAAGCTTTGGGAAGAAGCCAGCTGCCATGTTATGAGAACACTCAAGCAGCTGTGTGGAGAGATCCATGTGGTGAAAAACTGAAGCCTCCTACCAACCATCAAGTCAGTGGCTCACTATTGTTGCAGTGAATTCTCCAGCCCATGAAGAGTTTAGATGACTTACCCAACATCTTGATTATAGCCTCATGGATTCCCTGAGCCAGAACAACCCAGCTAAGCTTCTCCTGAATTCCTTACCTATAGAAACTGTGAGATAATAAATATTTATTCTTCTAAGCCATCAAATTTTGGGTAATTTATTATGCAGTAATATGTAGCTAATATAGATAAAATATTCAATTTGAAGGAAAGAAGAAAAATAACTTACAATAAACTCAAGAAGTAAAATAAAATTAAGGTTAATTCAAAAAGGAAGAATTATGCTGTAAGCAGTTGTGGTGTAAGTGTGTATGCAGGGATGTTGTGATAGGTTAATACAAATTTTCCATATTTGGAGAACCATGCTTTGTGGGGGAACCAACCAGAGTAGTCTGGGCATGAATTTTATATGTGTATGGTATTGGAGGTATAGGTTGCTGTAGTATTTGTATGGTTAGAGATGATATACAAATTATTTAACAATTGGTCACGGCACAAGAAGCAAGCAATTAGAATGGAGCCTCTACCAGAACCATTACCCGCAAACAAACAGTGAAGCTACCCTCATGTCAGTTGGATGTGTGTCAGCCTTCGGAGTAGAGGCTCTGAAATGGTCTGGGGTGTGGCCAGATTACCTTGGACATTTTAATATAGGTCTTTCCACAAGATGGCACTGATAGCTTTTCCTTGTTTCTCTTTTTTTTGTCTTGTTGAAAAATTTGTGATTCGTATACTGTTGCAGAACATACCGTAACTGAAATCTCCCAATTTACTAGTTGATTTCTTGTACTTTTGACAAGCCAATTGCCTTTATGGCACTTAAAATTTTGTGTTTTTTTTTTTTTTTTTCTTAGATCATCCCAGGAGCGCATTGAAAGTTTAAGTTGGGGTGTTGGGAATGCTGCCTCGCATCAGATGCTATCATCATGGGAGCTGCAGATGGGGAGGGAGGTGGGGACTAGACTTTGGTTTTTGAAAAGCCATTCAACAAAGGCAGGTGAGAGTGGAATCAAGAGGGAGCACTCAGTTAGGGGAGAGGCACTTCTGTGATCAAAACCATTTTGGTGGACTCTCTCACTTCTGTTCATGCTGCCTTGAGCCTCAGCTGAGCCGTAGCCTGGCCGGCACTTTGATATCAGCCTGAGGAGACCCTGAGCAGAGGTTCAGCTAACCTGTGGCCAACTTCTAACCTACAGAACTGACATCATAAATGGTGTTTCTTTAGCCATTAAGTTTGTGGCAATTTGTTATGCAGCAATAGAAAACCAATACAGTTGCCTTTATTTACTTTGTTTTCTTATCTTCAATATGCTCACCACAGCACTAAACCTTTGAAGTTTCTAAACTGCTGTATTGCTTTTTTTCTTTCCCCTTTGTTTTAAGTTTTGCAGTCTCTGAAACTATAGGCCACATAGGTTCATTTTCCAGTGCAGATGCAACAAATATGATGAACCAGTGGAGCTCACAAACTGTCAGCATCTGGTTTCCTTTTGGCACCTTCGAAACTCCTGGCTGCTCCCTCCACCACCTTTAGACCAGTGCTTCTCAAGGTGTGATCCACAGTTGATGTCACCTGCGAGCCTGTGATAAATGCAGAATCTCAGGCCGTCCGACCTATGAGATCCTCAGGTGGCTCATAAGCACACCTATGACTAAGAAGCCCTGGTGTAAGGCTTGTCTGTCCTGCAGCTCTGTTTTTCCTTTGGTCGTCGGTAGCACCCAGAAAGTGGTCTGGTCACAGAGGTGGTGAGTTGGAGATCTCCAGGTGTCTCTTCTCTGGAGCTGAGAAGTTTTAGCTGAGCAGGGCTATGGGCGGAGGATCTGGTCAGCAGAGAGAGAGGCCTCAAAGGGGCCTAACTGGCCTGGGTGAAAACTTGAAGTCAGTTAGAAACACCTAAGAATGCTGGATTAGAACAACCCATTGGCTTTATCTACAGGTTAGAAAGATGTCCAAGAAAAACATGCTTAATGTACATGTACCTTTCCTGTTTTTTGTTCCAAGGAAGCGCTTGGTTTCCAGATTTCCTTTCTAGAGGAATGCTTGAAACATTGCTTCCTACTCTACCTATCTTTACACTAGTTTCCTTTCCAGGCAGGGCAAAAAGTGCCCCAGTCATTATCCTCCAATTTAAATGTCTCTAGCCTCCCTGTAGTTTAGGGGAAAGAAGGCACCATGGACAACCTTTTTCCACACAAGCCCCTCCTTTCCCCTCTGTAACAGGCCTTCTTCCCACCCAAATCCCATCCCCCGAAAACCTCCTTAGGACCCTTCATCTCTGTAGATCCCTGGACTGGCCTACTCTATTCCGGCCTCTACACATTTCCCCTCTGTGCATCCGCAGACTTCTATAGAGCACAGAAGTTACTTTTCCAGTTCTTCAATAACTCCTTATTGTCTTCAAGAACAACCCCCAAGATTTACAGACTGGCATATCAAGCCCTCCAGGATGAGGCCTCTTGCTTTTTCCTTCAGCCTCACCTTACCTCATTCCTCTGCAGCAGTGCTTTTCCCGTTACACTGAACAATGTGCAGTCAGTCAGAGAAGCAGAGCTCTCCTATGTGCCTGTGCCCATGCTGTGCTTTTTTCCTGCCCTGCTCTTACCTTTGGCCTGCAGCAACACCTCAGCTTCCTTAAGTTTCACTTTGGAAACAGAGCACTTTCTCTAGGAAGCTTTCCCTGCTCCAATTCATGTTTTGTGTCCCTCTTCTGAGCTTCTGCAGTGTGTGTATTAGAATATTTATGACATTATATATTAAACACATATTAAAGCTTTTATTGCTATATTATAAAATAATATGTTTATTGTAAAAGCATTAAAATACGTACACATGCAAAATTTTAAAAATGATCACCTATTACCTATTTATATTAGTTGGTGTTCAATTAGGAAAAGAGAAACCATTCTGTGCTCTCCTAGTAGGAAAGGAAGCAATATAAGGAATTCAGGGTTTACATACCTGGCAGGTGGGCTGATCTGAGCTGGTAACATCTAAATGAGATTCTCTTTAAGATCCTTCCTGGAAGCAATTCCACTGTAAGTCTCAGGAACTTCTGGGAAATTCCCACCAGTTATCTCAGTCTCTGGCACTCATGTGGGGGGTCTCAAGAAATTCACCTGAATGCTGTTTTCAGCCTTTCGTCTGCCTATGCACTTACCTGTCTCTGGCAAATGATGGTCTCTCTTTTCTTTCCAAATCTTACATAGGTGCCTCTCATTGGCACTCAAGATCCATGGGAAGGATTTTGGAAATGTTGCTCCCAGGATCTCCTCTCTGGTACAGAGAGCTTAGTCATGAGTGGCATTGATATTAAGTTTATGAGAAACAAGTCACCTAAAGATAACCACATTTTGGTGCACCACCTTTCACATATATTTGCGTGCATGTATAATGCACATATAAAACTCTCTTTTTAGTGTGCTCTCTCTATATCTATATACATTTCTCCCCTCTGGCTCCTTCAAGGTTTAATGAGCTCTCTTCTCTACTTTGTAGAGTAGGATTCCCAGCACTGGCTTGATGACACCCTGGAGTGTCTTCATTTATCTCAGGGGGTGCCTTGAAATTCACAAAACAAGATTAATTTAAATTCATTTTCATTTAAAAAAGTAAACAGACATTATATAGTAATTACAGGTACAAGTGTGTGTGTTGAAATCAAACTAATAAATGCTTGCCTTAGAGAGAAATTAAGAGGATGGGGGTGGGGTTGGAAGGGACCACAAAGGTGGTTTAGTCTGAATCTTTCCTAAAACATTTCTCCCCACCAATTACTGCCAGGTTGGTATTTCCCCAAAGTAATCATGTTTCTCAAATTGGAAGTCTGGGCTGTTGGGAATGAAAGCCCTCAGTATGTGGGCCTATCTTCTGTGTATACAATGAGCCTGACATAGAGTACACCCTCAGGAAACACATTTGGATTGACTGTGTGTAAGGGTGGGACATGGTGGTGGTGACTAGGGAGGGCGCATGGCGCATGAGAGTTCCAGCTTTGTGGGGTTGGAGGCCATGACACATCAGCACAGATAGTGACCTGGGTAGCAATCCCATTTGGATTCTAGGAGGATATAGTCTCCCAAACAATCAAGGAGACAATCTAGGCCAAGATGTCATTGGCCTTAGGTGACTGTAATTACCTTTCTATTAACAATTTGTGCAAAGCATCAGAAAGTCAGATAGGTCAAATAACATCAAAGCCTATGAGTATCAGTGACATCCTGCTAAGGATACAGTCCCAAGGCCACAGATGTAGGAAAAAATTCTGAATTCTGCTTGAGACCAGTGTCTTTGAAGCAATAGAGTTGGTGGTGGGTTCAAATCCTGGCTCTGCCACTTAAAACTGTTTAACCCCAAATAAATTGCTTTACACCTCAGTGCCCTTCTCTATAAAGTAGAGATAAATCATAATGCCCACCTCAGAGAGTTGTGAGGATTAAATGAGTTAATCCTGTAAAGTGCTTTGAACAATGCTTGGCACAGTGAGGAATCAATAAACCCTGGCTATTGTTATCATCAGCATCACAATAGGCTGCACATACTTATCAGGACCAATTGGTAGCAGGAGTTTCAAATAGAGTATGCATTACTGGCCCCATCTGGTCCCCAAAAATAGGTTCAGGAACCCCTCCTGTTGTTCCCTACGTTGGGGTAGGAACATCATATGCTAGAACTGGAAACTTAGGCAGAGGAGTTATTGTATTACAAGCAAGCAAATAGACAAAATAGAACAGAACAAAATAAAAAAAAGCAGCACATGCAAATTGAGTTCTCAGTGACTCCCCTTGTTACACTTTGATGGGATATTCTGCTTCATGGGAAAAAAATAGTGCAAACATACCTGGATTCTTAGACTCACAATTGGTAGCAAGGGAAGAATGTGTCTTTTAGCGCAGAGTTTTATGGTCTATCAATCCTTGAAAGGAAGATATCATTAATCATGAGTCAGTTTCAAAATGTGCTCATCATTATCCACTACTGTTGATGAAAAACCTCAACCTCTTCTGGAGAAAATGACTGTTAGGAAAAGAACCTTTGAGGCCATTAAAACACAGCCATGATTCTCTTTATTTTAGTGAAAAACTAAATATACCTATATCCTCAGATGGGAAAGACAAATCAAGTCTAGCGTCTAATCTTAGCAAAATTCAAATACTGGGTTTGAAATGCCAGTAATTCTATTTAATTCTTTTTCTCTTGTGCAAATACAGAGGAATCTACATTGTGTGATTATTCAGATGTTCAAACAGTTATTTAGAATGAGAAAATTTGCAAATTCATATAGAATTTATTTCTAGAATAGCTATGACCATGACAGAGACAAGGTTGATGAGTCAGTTATTTATTTGAAAATTATGATACCCTAAATCCCTTTGGTCAGAAAACGTATTTGATTCACAAGAATATGGAAAAATGGTGAAAAAAATGTTTTTTAATGGTTAGCTTTGCTCTATAGTCTTTTGGATTTCCAAAACTACAGTAGTTTCAGCCTTTCTGGTCCTTGTGTTTCTAAAACTTTCTACCTCTTTAATTCAATTAAACAAACATGCCAAATAAGTCCAAGTGAACAAGATATTGGGCTATATACTTGAATAAAGATCCAGATAAAAGCATGAAACTTACATTTTGGTTTTGGAGCAGATTGTTATAGCAATGACCTGAATGGATTAAACCTCCTAGTATCCACACCCTTATATATGCCTCTCCTACATTTGTACTGGACTCAGCCTTGCTCTTGCCTTGGCTAATGTGATATAAACAAATGTGGGCTGGGTGCCGTGGCTCATGCCTGTAATCTCAGCACTTTGGGAGGCCAAGGCAGGTGGATCACTTGAGATCAGGAGTTTGAGACCAGCCTGACCAACATGGTGAAACCCCGTCTCTACTAAAAATACAAAATTAGCTGGGCATGGTGGCACATGCCTGTAATCCCAGCCACTTGGGAGGCTGAGGCAGGAGAATTGCTTGAACCCAGGAGGCGGAGGTTGCAGTGAGCCAAGATGGTACCACTGCACTCCAGCCTGGGCAACAAGAGTGAAACTCTGTCTCAAAAAATAAAATAAAATAAAATAAATTAAAACAAAACAAAACAAAACAAATCTGATAGAAGCAGAGGTTTGATAAGCACTTGCATGTTGGGTCTTGTCATCTTGGAACCCTAAGACCTTTATGCTATAAAGAAGCCCTGGATTATATACCATATAGTAGGAGAGACCAGTTGAGCCCAGTCCCCAGGCTGGATGCAGCTGCATGAATGATCCTAGGTATGACCAGCAGAAGTGTGACCCAGCTAATTCACAGAATCATGAGAAATAGAAATTGCTGTTAAGCCACTAAATTTTGGGGTCATTTACTTCCTAGGAATGGAAAACTGAGAGAGAGAGATATATATATATTTTATTTTTATTTTTATTTTTTGAGATGGAGTCTTGCTCTGTGGCCCATGCTGGAGTACAGTGGCATAATCTCAGATCACTGCAACCTCCACCCTCCAGGTTCATGTGATTTTCCTGCCTCAGCCTCCCAAGTAGCTGGGATTACAGGCGTCTGCCACCATGACTGGCTAATTTTTGTATTTTTATTAGAGACGGGGTTTTGCCATGTTGGCCAGGCTGGTCTCGAACTCCCGATCTTAGGTGATCCGCCTGCCTCGGCCTCCCAAAGTTCTGGGATTACGGTCTTGAGCCACCACGCCCAGCCCGATATAAAAATTTATACCCAGAAATGGTATGTTGCTGTAACAAAAAGCTAAACTATGCGGCATTGGCTTTGGGGTTGAGTGGTTAGCAGAGGCAATAGGTACAGCAAGTAGATTATTAGTGGAGCCCGAGGACCTGAGAGGAAACCACTACTGGAGGCTGATAAAGGGCAAATCACGTTATATAGTAGTAGAATAACTGGCAACACTGTCATCTCCAGAAACTTGGAAGATAAAAAATGTACTTAATGAACTTGTAGATTTGGCTTAAGGAAGTTTCCATTTAGAATGCTGAAGGGGCCAATTAGCTTTTTAAAAGTGATACATACTAGGATATAGGAAGAGAGAGATGAACCAAAAAAAAAAAAAAAAAAAAAAAAAAAAAGAATTGCTCCATTTGCAATCAGACTTTAAAGCAAATATGGAGTGCCCAGGATATGCTAGGTGGGAAATAAAGCTGTCTGACATTGCCAGTCTCTCCTACTGAAAAAAGATTCTCAAAGTTAGAAATGGTCTCAGGGTACAAATCAAATCAAGGGTGTGGCTACAAGACTTTCTTAAGACCACAGAATGATTTAAAATAGTGACTACTAGATTCTCTCAGCTGGGCAAAATGGCTTTTAAGAATTTTAAGGGCATTTTTTCCACAGCACCTTGACATACTGAACCAAAGTAGAGTCCTATCTCAAAAATAGTTGTGGGTACAGCTTTTGTCTAATCAAGTGGACTATCACCTGGCATATAGAAAGCCCACATAGAAAGGTATTGGATTAGTTTAGACTAACTGATGTATAGGAAGGTCAAAATAAATAGAAACAGGAGGTAAGCTGAGAAAATTACTCAGCTGCACACACAGGCTATTTTTATTGAAAACATAGGTCATCTTGGAGAAAGCAGAGGCAACCACTTCCAGAGAATAGAAGTAGGTAAACCAGGCTGTATTCAAGTAGCATTTTCTATACCTAGAATAGAAGGTCCTGCAATATACTCATGACTGGATCTCAGAATTGCTATGGACCAGATGGCTTTGTGGCTTTCTGTTCCTCCCCCTTTTAAATGGGAGTATCTATTGAGTGTACCAGTCTCACAATTGTGTGATGAGTATGCATGGAGGCAATAACTTTTTTTTTTTTTTTAAATTCATGGGTTCTTGAATGATGAGAAGCCACACCTGTGGAGCTGCATGAGGAACTGCACCCAAGTAGCCTCAGCCGCACCTGGACCTGAGACAGATGAGTCTAGACTTGTAGTTCGATGCCATGATTGGATGAGATCTTTGGTGGTTTTGGGATGAGTGATGCATTTTGCAGATGGGAGGGATGTCAGTCATTGGGATCAGAGGGCCAGCTGTGGTACATTGTTACAATAATGATCCTCAGTGAATTGTGCCTCATGGTATTCATGCCCCTAGTTCCCTCCCATAATGATTTGGGGTTTGGCCAAAGGCTTGGGACATAAGCTTGTAAAATGCATGCACTTTGAGGCTTGTTATCTTGGAAGCTGCCCTGAGATCACCATGTTGTAAAAAAACTTGTTATGAAAGACCATGTGTAGAGAGAGACCCTGTTGCCTCAAGCTCTACCTATCCCCAGGTGACCTACCAGCTAAATGCAGCTTTGTGAGTAGGCTTATGTAAGACCAGTGGAAGAATGGCCCAAATGACTGACAGAATCATGATATATAATAAATTGTTGTTGTAAGCAACTAGCTTTGTATTGGTTTATTATGCAATGACAGACAACTGATACAGGTGTTCATTGTCAAGCACCCAGTTACATGTAGAAAATAGTAGAGTGGGGGATACTGTACATTTGGGTTATCTGGATTTCTAGAAGTCATTGGTACTTTTGGCAACTTTGTGTAAAAGATGAAGAGCCTATGCCAGAATAAACAGAATGTGTTACAGGGTTTCATAGCTACATGTAAAGATGCTGAGCAATGGATGACGTCCTTGATGAATGTGTGGCAGAATGAAATGAGAATGGGCTACGAAACAGGAAGATCTGGTGCAAATTATTGTTCTACAAGTTAATCTTAAGTAAGTTACCTAACTTCTCAGAGTCTTTTCATTTTTACCTGTGAAATGGGGATTACACTGTCTATTTGATGGGGTTACTATCAGGATTGACTGAGATAACGGGTAAAAAGTGCTGTGCAATGCCTGGCACATAGTAGGAGTTTGCTACATGTTGATCCCTTTTACTTGAGTTCTTTCTGTTCACCATGGCATATTTTATTGAGGAGTCTACTAGGAAGTTCGTCGTGAGGATCCACGGAACACCAATCCCAGAATCAGGAAAACTCGGGGAACTGGGCCTACGTTTGCAAGGTCTGTAAACCAACTTCAGGGAGGGGGTGGAATTTCTGAATTGATTTGTCTTCAAGGTTCTCTCACGTGTGCTTTCATGGGACTTTCCAACACACTGTGAAGTGTCTTAGTTTTTGGAACACTCTTCCTCTCTCCTATGTCTAAATACTTTGTTCTCACTCCCACTTCCTTAAGGTCCTGTTGAAGAATCTTTATATCTTAGAGACTGCTGTTAAAATATGAATTTTAGGGTCAGTCATGAGTCTCTGGCATAACACAAAGAATAGAATGGAAGGAAAAAGCATTCCCTTTTGTGAGGAAATGATGATCTTACTTCTGGGTCCTGCGTGTGGCCCACCCACCCAAAGGCAATGTTTAGTCACTCAGATGGGATGATCTCAAAAGACTGAGCGGAGGACCCGGCTGGGCACTGCACTCAGGGCACTTCTGGAACAAAGTGCCGGAAAACTTTCCAGTCAGCTGGAAGGGCAACCACTTGCCAATGGTGTGCCTACTTCAGTCCAGTACCCATTTGAACCGTGCCGGCCTCTAGGATGGTTTGTGATAGCAAGAAATGATCAGTATGTACCTTGGGGAAAGTGTTAATTAACCTGAAACATAAAGTGCAAGAAAAAGAAGGAAAGCTGGAGATCTTCCAGGACAGAGAATGAGAAAATTCTCTTAGGTGATTATTTCTTACAGAAGGGAATTTGAGAAAGGATTTCATCCACTATAGAGGTCCTCGAAATGTACATGACCCACAGAAGCCTGGCTGAGACACTTTGTCAACTATTCCTTCATATATGTTTCTAATCTACTTGCTGATTTTCAGGCTGGTCTCACAATGTAAGTCTTTGGTTTCCTTCTGTTGGATTTCCTTTTGAATTTCCATTTCTTAATGACTTGAACAAATCAGGCACTGTGCTAGGTATTTTATATGTATTTTTCTACTTAATCCTTACAACTACTCTACATTGGAAATATTATTTCCTTCACTTTATAAGTGGTTTTTTTTTTTTTTTTTTTTTTTTTTTTTTTTGACAGAGTCTTGCTCTGTCGCCCAGGCTGGAGTGCAGTGGCCGGATCTCAGCTCACTGCAAGCTCCGCCTGCTGGGTTTACACCATTCTCCTGCCTCAGCTTCCCGAGTAGCTGCGACTACAGGTGCCCGCCACCTCGCCTGGCTAGTGTTTTGTATTTTTTAGTAGAGACGGGGTTTCACCGTGTTAGCCAGGATGGTCTTGATCTCCTGACCTCGTGATCCACCCGTCTTGGCCTCCCAAAGTGCTGGGCCTACTTTGAAAGCAGATTTGCCTGAGTTGAAGAATTTTGTTCATTCACTGCACCGTAGAGGTAGCGGGCAGGGTAGCTTCAGGGACTTAACTCCAGGACAACTTCACCTATCTTTGGGATAACAAGTCTATTTGTTGATTGTGTCCTGATATTACTTCCTCATACAGTGCTGTTGATTACAAAGACTTCTTACCACCCGAACTGCTCAAGTTCTGCTCTAATTGAGGGCTAATTTGTTTACTCTTATTAATTTTGTCTGGTTAAACTTTCCTGCCCCCTGTTTTTTTTAAAAGGACAATATTGCTGTGTGAAATCATAGAGTCATTATTTTGGCAGACTTTTCATTTAAATGTTTTTCATAAATTATAGTTCTCATTTTTTTTTTCCGTTAATATTTCCTGAGGAACAGGTTGGATTTAGGTACAATATTCCATTATTAATCATGTTATACTCTTTTTGATGTGCTGGAAAAATCTTTCAGGAATAACTTTAAGATTGCTTATATATTTAATTGATCTTTCTTTGATCTCTGGGCATTAAAAACTAGTAATGAATTTGTGTATCATCAGGGTTTGTAAGGAAACAGTGCACACGATTCGAGTAACTAAGGAGACTTTAATGAAAGGAACTGTATACAGGCCAGGTGCAGTGGCTCATGCTTATAATCCCAGCACTTTGGGATGCTGAGACAGGCGGATCACTTGAGGTCAGGGGTTCGAGACCAACCTGGTCAACATGGTGAAATTCCATCCCCACTAAAAATATTAACACAAAAATTAGCCACGTATGGTGGTGCATGCCTGTAATCCCAGCTCCTCGGGAGGCTGAGGCATGAGAATCAGTTGAACCTGGGAGGCGGAGGTTGCAGTGAGTTGATATTGTGCTGCTGCACTCCAGCCTGGGTGACAGAGCAAGACTCCTTCTAAAAAAAAAAAAAAAAAAAAAAAAAAGGAAAGAAAAAGAAAGAAAGGAACTAGATACAAAGGTGCAGGTAGAGTTGAGGAAAACCTACGAGAGGTGGGTATAGTTCCTTAGGCCAACAATAATAGCAGGGAGCCACTGCAACTCATGGGTGAAAAATCAAAGGAAGTGAGGGGTTACGGGGATTTGGAGAGTGGAGCCATATGAAGAGGACTGCTTGACATCAGCATTTGGGTGAGGAATGCAGCCAACCTACGGTGGCCCAGTAGGGAGGAAGCTGGGGGGGTTAAATTCTCTAACTTCCTATTCTCCCGGTCTCTAATCTCTTGCGGGTACCTCCCATTGACTGAACTCCTTTAGAAGGGGTATGGAGAGGGAGCCCATTGATGCAGCCCATACAAGTCAGCCTCCTGAGACACAGAGCAGGGTAAAGGGTGGAGAGAGGGTGGGGAGGGTGAAGGAGAAGATATGTAATGCAGCTGGGCTGTAAGATCTGATAACTGATGCTTATATGCAGTCTGAGCTTTATACCACAATAAGTGTTCCTGAGAATGGTTTCCTAACAGATCAGATAATTCTGGTCTTTAAAAAATGAAACTGTGTTCTGCCTCTGCTTCCTCCAACTCTTCTTTTTAATTTGTATCTTAATGATTTGAAACAATTTGTGTGTGATCTAACTGCATGTACCCTTATTATAAAAAGTACAAAAATAACTACTGTCTATGCTAGTGATGTAATTTTATTGTCACTAACAAGAAATGGCCTCTTTATCTTACTGGAAAATAGAGTGGCTTGAATTCAACTTTTCTATATTCAAAATCATCGTTTTTGGCAGATAGTATTTGCAATTTAATTGGCTTATATCTAATGATTATATATAGCTGGCCGACTCTTTCAGCTATTTAGGGGTACGTTTTGCAACCATTTTTCTCTGGTGGTTTCAGTAGAAAATGATGCTACTTAAAAGTGGATATTCCTTGGGCATGTTATTGACATTTGTTTGTTTATTTCTGGGACTTGGGAGATTAGTAAAATCTATTTCAATCTTTTTTTTTCAGATGCAAATCATAGCATCCTTGCCTACTCAGTAAATGTTGAATTAAAGAGTGAGGGAATGAACTTTGTAGCTTTGATTTTATTTTTCTTTCCCCCAAATGTTTTGAGAAAACAGTGTGTGAAAGTCTGGAGGAAAATCTTGCCCTTACTGACAGGTCCTTCACTGAAAACCTCCACATGGAGGCAAGGTGGCCAGCGATTTGGGTCTTGGTTAGGAGCCTTCATTTTTTTTCTTCCTTTTTTTATTTTTATTTTTAAAATTTTTAATGACCCCCCCAAAAAAATCTAAAACCACAGCTTTTGGAAGAGCCACTTGTTCTTTTACCTCTCTTTGAATTTGACTTTGGCCTCCCTTTGGGCCTTGTGTTTAAGAGGAGGGTCTCTGAAGACATCCTTGTTGATGACAGTTTTGTCCAAGGGCGTATCCACAGAGTGCCTTGTGGGCATGAGGTGACCACAGTTATAAACTTTCACAAAAGACTTGATCTTTGACCTCTGGGTGCTCTTCTTGCCCATGGCAGCTGTCACGTTTCAAGGATAACAGTCAATTCCAGCCACCAGAGAACAGCTGTAGGGGCATTCTAAGGTGCCATCATCAATGTTCTTCACGATGATGGTTTTTGCATCCAGAGTAGCATCCGGTGTAGTGTCTGGCCCAGACCAACACTACTTTCCCAGGTTTTATGAACTGCCCATTTTGACAGCAATCACCCAGGCCTACCTTCATTTTCTTTAAAGGAAGTGAATCTACCTTCTACTTGGTTGATTTTAAAGGCATATGGACTATCTTATTTTAGCAACACAGATTTCATGCGGTTCATAGTCTTGTCAAATGTTACAATTTGGACATCTCTTTTGCCCAATTCCTACCAAAAGCTTAATTAGAAGACTTAGCAGCTCTAATCGACAGCTGGATATATAGTTTTTTTTTTTTTTTTTCCTTTTAGAGACAAGGTCTTGCTCCGTCACCAGGCTGGAGTGCAGTGACATGATCGTAGCTCACTGGAACCCTGAATTTGTGGGCTCAAGTAATGCTCCCTACACCTCAGCCTCCATTAAGGATATATTGTTCTTTCATCATCCTAGATAAGTGTTTCTCGATAGAACTTTCTGCAGTGATGGAAATGTTCTGTAACTGTGTATCCATCATTAATAGTCACTAGCCATGTGTGGCTATTGAGCATTTGGAATGTGGCTATTAAAACAAAATAATGGTACTGAAAATGTTTAATTTAATTTTAGTGAAGTTTAAATAGCCACTCATGCCAGTGGCTTCCATATTGAACAGCACAACTCTGTAATTCTAAATTTTATCCCTGAATCAAGCTGAAGTATTTCTTCTTTGGCTTTCCAAAGAATAGTGTTTACTGAATAGCAAATTTCTATGTTTTCCTTAATCATGGTTTTAAGACATATTCTCACATTCTTGGACACTCCCCCATCAAAAGATGGAAACTAAAATACCCTTCCCTTGAATACAGGTTGGTCTTAGTGATTTGATTCTAGCAAATGGGTGTGTTAGAAGTGATACTATGTGATTTTTGAGGCTAACCCATAAAAAGTGCGAAAGTTGGCTTGGCTGTCTTCCTCTCAGCACTTGAGCTTCTATGTAAGAGTTCTAGCTGCTCTAACACTGCCATGCTGGAGTCACATGGAGAGACCACCGAGAGATATCTGACGAGGACCAACTGTTCTAGCCTCCAGTTGTTTGAATCTTCCTAGCTTAGGCTCTAGGTTACTTCAGACCCAGTCACTTTGTGACTACAGTTCTGTAAGAGACTCTAAGTGAGAATTGCTTAGCTTAACCCCTTATCTTAGAGATAATAATACACAATGTTGTCACTTTAAGCCACTATTTTGGTGTTGTACAGTGATAGATAACTGGAACACTCTTGTAAAAGGATGCTGCAGGAAATAGTTCTATGAAACTTTCTGGCATATTCATTGTTGGGATTTTTGAGTACAAAGTTTACTACATCAATTTCTCTTGAATTTTAGTAACAGGAAAATCTGTATTTTCTTGAGCAAACAATAGACTTTTACTTTAATACATTTTTGCTTTGGTTGGTAGGAAGCTAAAAGCTAAATTTATGTCCCACTTTGTAAGTAAATAGGACCATCAATAATTTATTTCTGTGTGTTTGCTTTTTGTTTAGCCTTATCTTACTGTTTTTTAAATTTACCTTTTTTCTTTTTAAAGACCTTAATACAGTATATATTTTGTCAAGCTATTTCCAAAAGTGAATGCAAATAATGTTGGGCTTTTGCTGAACCAGTATGAACTGTAAGATCATCCAGTAGATTAGCAATGATGGCTGAGAGGGCTCTGGAATTTGTAACTCTTCAATGACCTTATTTTATAGTAAGAAAATAAGGCTCTGAAGTGACTGCTGAAGTATACAGAGTTAGTGAGCAGCAAAATCTCAGCCCAGGAAAAGCTGTGTCTTACTCCTCATTCAGCCATATAGCACCCATTGGTCAGATACTGATTCTTTATTAAGTGTCAGCTCTGGGCCTGGTTGCTTGAGGATGGGATGGTGGTACAAAGATAAATAAGACTCAGCTGAGGAATTGAAACTCCAGATTATACCTGGTGGGATATAATACATGTGTTTAAATATAAAGTAATATATCACATAAAAGAGGCACAAGTGAAGCTTTTTGAATGTTCAGAGGAATGAGCGATCACTTCCAACTGGGCGATCATGAAAGCTTCAGGAAAAAGTGTTATTGAGCTAGGCCTGGAAGGATGGATGTGCTTCACACATGCAGGTGTTAGGAGAGATGATGGGGTGAAGGAAGAGAAGACTAGTTGCCATGAGTTGAATACTGGGAATTTTAGGCCCTGTGGCATTTGGTGGGGAAGACATTTTGAGCAGGGGGATTGTGATACATCTCAAATTACACCAGGCAAGTAGTTGCTTACTATTCTGTTTACAGGTTCAACCCTGCCAAGGGCATGCGACCTGCAAATGAAATGCGGATGGGAAGGATGAGAGAGAGAGAGAGAGAGAGAGAATGTTAACTAAAGTTTCTACATAGCTGACTGCTCAGAAAACCCAACACATGGGACTATGTCCTGAAGTAACTGCCTAAAACCTTTATCAACAAATAGTTTTTAGGCTTTGGTATGGAGGAAAAAATTCTGGAAGAGACTCTACAACATTTCACAACACTGCAAACAGGGGGCATTTCAGGACGTCCCTGAGGAACACAGCAGCATGCTCAGCTTCCTCTTAGATGGCCTTGAATTTCTTACAGCCTCCTTGTGACCACAGGAGCCTGGTGATCCATGGAACAGTAAGCCCAGCAAAGCCCAAGAGTGGGGCTCTGGAGGGAAAGGTCTGTTGTTCTTTGTAGAGATTGATGGATTTGTTACAATTAGTAATAGGTGGCTTTCCTGGAATTCTGCAATTACCTCTTGAAATAGGGAAAACTCGGATCACATGGGTAGGATATTGCTAAAGAGGTGAAAACTTACTTGGGCCATTTAAACAGGTTCCTGCCAGTTTCCTATAAGTGAAAGTTTAAATAATCCTCCTTTCTCAGTTAGGAAGAGAATCAATATCTGATTACAGCAGAATTCAATGCCATTCTGCCTGATTCTTCTAGGCTTACAAAAACCACAGAAGGCAAGAGCTCAGGTGGATGAACCATGGTGTCCTGACACAGAATGCAACTTCTATTCTGTTTTCCATAGAGTGTTTGCAGCAGTGTAAACCAACAATAATCATAGTTGCTATGTTAGTGTTGTACAATGCTGTACAGGTGATAACTCACTTTAACCAGCATGTCTTATCTAATCTTCATAAAAACTCAATAAGGTGAATATTGCTCTTCTACTTTTACAGAGGAGAAAACTAAGGCACAAGTAACTAAAGCAAATTATCCTAAATCTTTGGATGACCATGTATTAGTGATTAGGGTTTATGTCTGGTCTTAGGAGTAGAAATTAGTTTGTGCTCTTGAGCAAGGTCCAAATATGAGAGGCAGGATTGGGAGCTGTAGGTGTAAGGGTGAGTTCAGAGCTGCATTGGGCAAACATCTGATCACCTAGGGATAGGCTGTCCCCAGATAGGGACAATCTTTTACCAGTCTTCTCTCTGCTTGGGAAGGTAATCAGTGGCAGAGACCCTCACATCTGGGAGTGACCAAAGTTATATGTTCAAATCTTTCATTTTTTCAAATGAGGAAGCTGAGGTTCAGTGAAGTTAGGTGGCTTTCAAAGACTCACACAACTAACTGATGATGAAAATGGGATCATTACCTAGTTTTCTACTCTTTACTGGAATTTCTGCCACTGCACCTCGATGCTCTTCCTGCTTTTCTCTCTCTTCTTTCCATTAGATAGAAGTGTGTTTACAGTGTAAAGTGATTTGACATTTGTTAGGTAAGTAGAATAAAAGTAGCAATTGCTACTATTCATTGAACACCTATGGTGTGCTACAATGTGCGCTAGATACTTCTCATGCATAATTTTTCATCTTCACAAGAACTCTGCAAAGTCTCTCTTCTCTCTCTCTCTCTCTCTCTCTCTCTCTCTCTGTGTGTGTGTGTGTGTGTGTGTGTATATATATATATATATTCGAGATGGAGTCTCACTGGAGTGCAGTGGCATGATCTTAGCTCACTGTAACCTCCACCTCTTGGGTTCAAGCTATTCTCCTGCTTCTGCCTCCTGAGTAGCTGAGATTACAGGTGCCCGCCACCATGCCCAGCTAATTTTTTTTTTGTACTTTTAATAGAGATGGGATTTCGCCATGTTGGTCAGGCTGGTTTTGCACTCCTGACCTCAAGTGATCTGCCCACCTTGGCTTCCCAAAGTGCTGGGATTGTAGGCGTGAGCCACCTTGCCTGGCCCTGCAAAGTCTGTACTTTTATCTCTGTGAGGATACTGGGACCAGCGATGGGGAGGGACTTGCCAAGACAATTTCAAGCCCCTGCTTTTTTTTTTTTTTTTGTGCAGCGTGGCCTCTGCAATAATTTATCTTTTGTCCTAGAAAACAGAAATATTTGAATTTTTTATGTGGTCAAATATCACTTGTTGGAAATCATTAAAATTCAAATTGTCTGTGTTTATTCCTAGAACTATACCTGATTAAAAAGGGAAATAAGGGAGATGAATCAGTTATCGCCTTTAAACAGAGTCTTTAGAAGTCTTGATTAATAAGTATTTTTCAACGTGAAGGAAAACCAACATTTTTTTTTTACAACTATAATTCAAGTTGTATGTTTAAGTAATTTTTTTTTAAATAGAGATGTTTTGTTTTTAACCCTTATTCCTCTAGCATGCTGGCGCAGAGTTCTAGAGGCACTTTTGTATTAATTAGTTCTTTCCTTCAAATTGAAATACCTTCAGGAGAGCTAAGGATATTTATCATTTAAACTCAGAGTTTGATACACTTGCTTCCTCTTAGCATCTGTGATATGCCTTCCAAATTGAAAAAAAAAGAAGCATTTTTTTTTTCTTTCACTTGGAAGACTTTAGGATATGGGAAAGTCTGAGCACTGTGCCTCCCAGGAAGAATTTGGATCACTGATGGGCAGTATGAAATTTCCTGGGCTTGGGAATCAGAAGGGAAAGGGTGCCAGGAGGTGGAAAAATGGTACTGACAGGGATGTGGCTGTTCCTGGCCAGCGTGCCCTGAAATCCTGACGTGACATAGGTGGTTAATTACTGCACTGTCTAGAGGTGTCATGATGCATCCTTCAGCATGATTCCAGACACAGCGCCTCTGTCATTTGACTCCAGTCTTTTAACATGGATCCTCGGCTTCCATCTGCACAACCTCGCATGGTCGTATCTCCCACAGAAATGAAGGAAGAACCTTCTTCCCTGAAACAGCAGGGACTTTGGTGAAGTTCATCATGATGGTGCTTTTTAATTGACTGTCTTGGCCTTTTACTTGTTTTCTGACCCTTGGACTTGCATTGCTCCTTTTCTGACCCTTGGACTTGCCTGTGGGTTTCCTGGTTTCTGACTGCTGGCTTGGTTTTTAACCTACGCACTTAACCTGAACTCCTGATATGCATGTGATTTCTGACTGCTCATTTTGCTTGAAGCCTTATTGACTTTTCCTGTTCCCAGCTCTGCCTGTAATTCTTAAACTCGTTGTATTTTTCTATCTGGCTTCCCATCTTGGCTCTAGGACTCTTTGTCAACACCAGTCTTGATCCAATAGAGAGACTCAATCTCATTGGGCAACCAGGTAAACAAGAGGACTGGTGAAGGGGTTGACAAACTTACATCTTTATCTAGCATTTGGCACAATTCTCATGGCCTTTCTGATCATGGAGTTGACTTCATGTAATGAAAGTTCAAAGAAGGCTTGAACAGAAAAAAATTTTGTAATCAAGAGACAGTAATCGTTATCCTTTCCAGTTGTTGAGTTAGCTACTCCTCTGTAAATTGTAACATAGAATTCCAAATTTATATTGAATTCCTGCGGTGTCCTGAAATTGGGGTCAGTCTACCTTTCCAAAGAAGACCAGACGTATTTCTGTGACACAGGATCTTTTACATAGGGTTCGTGGGTAATAATTTCTGCTGCTCCTTCCTTATTCCAAAAGTGAGCAAAAGTCAGTTTTTCACACAGGTAAAGTTACTAAAGTTGTGTGCAATCCTAATTTATCTCATTAGGATATTATTAAAGGAAGAAGAATGTCCACATTCAAGATAACTAATCCAAATCAAGATCTTCAGTTGGGAAAATCAGACTCAATAATATCAGATCCTGGCATAGCTCCAGCACGTTGTCTTGCAGGTATGTTGAGAGTATACAACTATGGGTAACCTCTTGGGCAAAGCAGCTCAAGATTAATTTCTTGTCATTTTCCACAAATGTATCAATGCATCTACAAAGTAAAATGGGATGGGTTCTCAACTGTCAGTTCTTTCGAACCATTGTTCTTAAGAATTCACGTTGAGTTTATTTCTAGAATTTTAACTGCTCATGACAGATAAGTCTATGAGTCATTGTCATCTCTTAGACACTCATGATGGTTTTAAGGGCATGTTGCAACCACTTCTCTGTCCAAAATAAAGCAATTTCAGGTGTGGCCCATAAGCAGTTAATTCCACAATGTTGCATTTTTTACGCTCCACTTGCAGCTGATTTGTGAACTGTAGGGTTTGGTGGGGTTGGGAATGTTGACCTCAGGAAGGATTTGGGAGAGTGCTTGGCAATCAGGTGACACACCAGCAGTTCCTTCCCATCATTAACTTGGCATTGACTGGACAAGCAACAGGGCACCATTCCAGGTGTGTGTCTTTTGAACTCCTAAGCAACAATTTCCTCCCATTGTGCAACTCAAGAAGTCTGATAAACAGTGTGTTTGGCATTCTGTTCCTGGAAATGTCTCTTATAGAGGCCACCTATAGGTGTTCTAGAGTTGACTGAGGGATAGTTAGTGTTGGATGATGCCACAGTGGCTACCAACTAAGTCTGTGTGGCAATAAAACACATCCTATATAAGCAGAGACAGAGATGAGCAGGGGAAAAATCCAAGCAGGATGTAGAAACAAATCAAAGGATGTATCACTCAGGCAACCAAGGTCATGGAGAGCAGAATAGAGCACCAAGAAAAGAGTTCCTGATAAACCAGTGCACTAATTGGAAGTGTTTGTGGTGATGGGAAGAAGGCCTCTGGAGGCCTCCAGGGTGAGTTAAGGCAAGCAATCAACATGTCAAGGTAATTTGTTAGCAGTACTGGCTTTGGGTTAAGGTGTATAAACCTGCCTGCTGTGATGTATGAAGCCTGCTAACCGGAGGAAACTTGGTCATAGAAGGACAGCAGCAAAGTGGCACCTGCTTGGAACTGACAAGAGGAATCACCTGCACCTGTATCTGTACCTGTATCAACTGCCCCATGAAGGCAGGCCCTAATTACAAACCACTTATCTAGATGGAGGGGTGGGCATGGCCTCTCTATATGACCACAGGATATTTCCAAGTTTCTCTGATCTTGCTGAGTAGTTCTTATGAAAGGATGCTCTCAAAGAGCTGCAAAAGAGAAATAAAGGCTTTAATGAAGGTGCATTTCTAGAGGCCAACCAGACACTAATTTGCCCTCTGAATTCATACCAGTTGTGCACACCTCTCACCAACTCATTCAGACCATGTTGGTTGTGCACATTGACCCTGCAGTGACTCTGCTTTACATTTGAATGATCCCACGAACCCAGACTGACTGTGCACAGCCTCACCTTCCCACTGAGCCCCCATAGGTTATACACCACACACTACATTGTCACTCTCACAGTTGGCTCTGTACATTTCTTACTCTTCTGCTAAGCTCGCACCCTTCACCATCTTAGTGATTTCTTATCCACTCTGCTCAGCTGAGATCACATGGCCCATCACATTGACTTCACACAGATTATACAATACTATGACAGCACCCACTCTTTGGTCACCCAATATCTGTTTTTCTATTCTTCCTAGAAATAAACCCTGGTTTTACTTTATGCACAGCTAAGAGACAGCATTTCCTAGCCTCCCTTGCATTCTTATAACATTTTGTTATGTGATTAAGTTCTAGCTAATGAAATTTGAACAGACAGGTTTGGGTGGGACTTCTGAGAGTGTTCCTTGAAGTGAGACGAAATTCTGGGGTCTCATCTTTTGACCTTAGTCTTTCCATTTTCCCTCCCCCACCAGCCCCTTTAGTTTTGAAAACAGATGGATTGGCCAGATTTCATCAGTCATCTTGTGACTTTGAAAATGGAAGCCACCTAATAAGAATGGTAGGTCCATAAGTTGGAGGGGACCTGAGATCTTGATAACTTTATGGGGCAACAAAACCACTTCCTGGGCCTTCTATCTTGACTTCTTTTATGGAAGAAGATGAGCCCCTAGTTCTGCTTAAGCCACTGTATTTGGGTCTCTGATACTACAGGTGAATGCATTTTTTTTTTTTTTTTTTTTTGAGATGGAGTTTCACACTTGTTGCCCAGGCTGGAGTGCAATGGCTTGATCTTGGCTCACCACAACCTCCGCCTCCCGGGTTCAAGTGATTCTCCTGCCTCAGCCTCCCAAGTAGCTGGGATTACAGGCATGCGCCACCACACGCGACTGATTTTGTATTTTTAGTAGAGACGGGCTTTCTCTGTGTTGGTCAGGCTGGTCTTGAACTCTTGACCTCAGGTGATCCACAGGCCTTGGCCTCCCAAAGTGCTGGGATTACAGGCGTGAGCCACTGTGCCCGGCCAGGTGAATGCAATTCTTACTGATGCAACCCCTCACCATTCTACTGAGCTCACCCTGAGTATGCATGTGCTTGTCATCCCCTCAGTCTATATGTACTCTATATATTGTCATTTGACTGGGATGGTGCATATGTGGAACAGCTGTCTTTTACTTTTTTGAATGCTAAGAATAGTCTTTGCACTTTTCTTTTGACTTAGTCATATAAAATAAGATGGATCAGACTCTCTGAGGTCCATAAATCACATTCTGTAAATGTTAATGGGGAGAGGCTAACACAGTACAACACAAGTTGTACACAGGAATCAATACTCAGGTGGTGCAGAGAGATTTTGGGATCAATGGTTCTTCCTTCCCTGAGTCAGCACCAAACCATGTCATGGTGATTACTTGTGCATTATGGAGGCTGGGATAGGGTCTTCAATGGCAGATGTTGCCATTCCTTAGTGTAAATCTGAGTCTCACCCACTACACTTCCCAAAAGACTATATTTGAAAAAAATTTGCACATTAATATATTTTCCTTACCTTGCACTTTTCCCTATAAAAATCAAAGGGAACAAAACTCAAGGTAGGGAGATAGCAACTGGAAAGCAGGAAGTAGAAAGATGGGCTCACACGAGGGCTGCCCAGTACAGGAATATGGTGTGAATGGTGCCCCCTGAGGGTGCAAAGCAGTGTTTCAGCTTATTCCCACCTCCACCTCATCTTCCATCCCAGCTGCTGTCAGAGTCTTTGGACATGGCCATGGTGACTCTGGTTCCAGCGCCTCCTTATCCTTTTGGGAAAAGCCCATTCCCCAGGTGTTAGCATGGTGGAACAGAGGGAGGGGTCCTATCGAAGGACAAGTTTTCAGATAAATGGTTACCACAGCAAGGACTCTTCAGGATGCAAAAAACAAACTTGAGAAGAGCGTGCTTGAAATCTTTAGATAGGAAGCTGATACCTGGGCATAAAAATCACGTTTTCTTGTTTCATCACAACTAAGAGGCATGACTTAAAACCTTTAAGAGTAGATTTAGTATAAAAATGAAATGACATTATGTGAAACAAGGCATTCTTAGGTTCCTGGACTCTGCACTTCTAGGCCTCTGCCCTTCTTTACTAGTTGAGGTACCAGAGGAACCATAGGATGTAACTCAATGACTCCTTTTGTAAGACTCTTAATGACTGGCTATGACTGGCAGGTGGGGGCTTGTGACTCTTTGGCAGCCTCAAGGTGGTTTGTCATACTTGGGGCTCAGAGGAAGTCACATATGTGAGTCACAGTCACCCCCTATTTTGCTCTTTATGGATTCTACTTGGATTGGGCATTCATACAGCTATCATTTCTCTAATAAATAAACCATGCTAATTTTTCAGTGATGGACTTCACATCTCCTTAACCTCGGTAGGCCTACTTTCTGCCCACTTTGCCTATTGCAGGCTTTGTGTATTATTTTTATCTTTTTTATTTTCATGCCGTCCTCTATAATAAAGAAGTTGCTGCTTCAGTCTTCGTTCTTTCCAGTCTGGCCCATATTGTCACCTGTGGGTAAGAACAAGTTACTTAGCCCTTGGAGCTTCAGTTTCCTCATCTGTAAAATGAAGGTAAAGTGTGGCCTGAGGACAAGTAGCTCAAGTAAGTCACCAGCTGATAAGTGATTAAGTCCAGGTCTGCATCTAGGTTTCCTGGTCCCCTCTCCAGTCTTTCCTGTGACACCAGTAACTCACAGCTTGTTGTGAAATCAGATTAGATAATGTGCTGAAAGGCATTTATGCTCTGAAAAGTGACATAAAGATCTTTGCAATTATTGCTAGGGATTTATGCTCTTTAACAATCCTAGTGACAGTGTGAGGCCTCTGCTCTTAGAGAAAATTACTTTCTTTCACTGTTTTGTTTCTCCCACAAACCTCAGGGGAGGAGTGGCTTTCATCTTTGTAAAGAGTCAACTAAGACTTAAGAGGCTGTAAACTACAATTGAAGAAGCTGCTGTTGGCCTTTCCCAGTGTCTGAATCTTCTCCGATCTCACAGTGAGCTGGAATTTGTTCTCCTTTGCCACCAGGGACCACAGTAATAATGGCATCCCCTTTAGATCTTTCTCTCTCCCCCTGTCAAGAGTCACAAGGCTTGCATGCTCCTATTTTATATCTGTATGGCTCAGAGCCAAGCTCAGATATTGTTGATTTCTGATGAATGAAAGCCCCCCAGGGAGGAAGATCCTGAAGAAAGAATAGTTTGGGCTGGGCACAGTGGTTCACGCCTGTAATCCCAGCACTTCGGGAGGCTGAGGCAGGCGGATTACTTGAGGTCAGGAGTTCAAGACTAGCCTGGCCAACATGGCGAAATCCCATCTCTACTAAAAGTACAAAAATTTGCCAAGTGTGGTAGCAGGCACCTGTAATCCCAGCTACTTAGGAGGCTGAGGCAAGAGAATGGCTTGAACCCAGGAGGCGAAGGTTGCAGTGAGCCGAGATCGCGCCACTGCATTCCAACCTGAGTGACAGAGAGAGACTCCATCTCAAAAAAAAAAAAAAAAAAAAAGAAGAGACAGAGGCAAAGATGATCTTAGAGCACAGGGCAGGAACAGCACTCCTTCAGTGGGGACTTCATGAAGAACTAGTTTATGGAAGGAGATAATGGAGATACTAGCAGGAGAGGCATTGTGTTGTCACAGAGGGATTAACACTATCCATGTTGTGAGGCCTTCAGTTCTAGTGTCCTAGGCTGGTGGGTGCTGATGAAGTATTTCCCAAACCCCAGATGTGGCACTGGGGTCCAGAGCAGGGTCCCATGGTGCCTCCTGGGGATGCCCCTCCTATTTGTCTCAGGTCCTGGCACCATACCAGTGCTGTCTACATGGAAGCGCTGGCTCTTTCTGCTCTCTTTCTATCCGACCCAGGAACACTTCGGGGGATCTAAGCAAGTTCTTGAGAGGAATGAGCTTCGTTAAGAGGGTTTGGCCAGTAGAAATAAGAAAATTGTAGGATTTTTAAAACCAAAGAAGTCCTCAGAAACCTTATAATTGAAAGCTCTTGTTTTATAGAAGACAATAGAGGCTCAGAGAGGTTGAGTGACTTGTTGAGGCTTTTGCAGCAAAACAGTACCTGTATGAGGATGATAATGCAGGTTTCTTGATTTCTAATTAAATGCTCTTTCCTACTGAATCTTTTTGTGATCGGGAGGAAGACAGGCTTTTGATGAATATAAGAGGATTAGGGCAAATTCAAGAATTACCTGATTTAATATTTGGCAGTAGTAGCCATTTTAAAAGAAAATGACTCTGAGATAGTTTTCAGAAATGATCAGGGTCACAAAAATGCACATATAAATTGTAATGTCCCTGTCTGCCTCTCCCAGTGCTCTTCATTTCTCTTCCTGTTTATGATCTCATCTTCTTTATAAACCGAAGAGCACAAGGAAATACCCACAGCAACCTCCCTCGCATGATGACCTTTCTTCTTCTCCTTTTATTTTGATTCACAGACATGGGTTCTAATGAAAGCTCAGAAAGGAAGAGAATAGTAAGGCACATTTTCTTCATCTTAATCTCTGCTGCCTGATTTCCTTTGTGGCCAGGGAATATGGGCCTGGGCTTATTTCCAAGGCTATGTGTAACCAAGAACTAGAAATGGAAATCTTAGCATGTGTTCAACAGTTTTCTTCTTTTATTTTGAAGTATAATCTATTTAAAAGTATAATTGAAATAAATTCAATTAGCATATGAAGTTATAATATTAATGCACATTTTCACCCAGTAGTGTATTGAAGGTGACCCATATGGGCTCACGAGAATGAATTGTTATTTGGTAATTATTAGGAGCCTGTTAAATTCTCTGTGGGTTGAAATCAGACATAGTGGTATAGAGCATTTACACCACAGAAATCAGCAAATGCTATAAATCAGGGCCTTTTTTTTTTTTAATCAGTGAGCCAGCTTGCCAGCAGAAAACGTTTGGCATGAGAGAATTTCCACTGCTTAGAAGTAATCACTGTTAATTTTAGATGTAAACATCTAGAAAAATGATTATTTACATACTAGCGGACATGCATGTATTATTATAATTCATTTATACAAAAGATTCATGTTTTAGAAAGTGTTTTGAGATCTTTCCATGTCAACACATGTGGATCTAATTCACTGTTTAAAATTATTGTATAGTAAGCAATTATATGTTATGCCATAGTTTATTTAACCAATTTCTTGATGATGAATGTCCTTCTTTGAGTTTCTACAAAAGTAGACTGAGACATGGGCTTGGGTACAGACAGTTTATTTGTTTGTTTGTTTATTTATTTATTTATTTATTTATCTTGAGACGGAGTTTTACTCTTGTTGCCAGGTTGGAGTGCAATGGTATGATCTTGGCTCACTGCAATCTCTGTCTCCCGGGTTCAAGCAATTCTCCTGTCTCAGCCTCCTGAGTAGCTGGGATTACAGTTGCATGCCACCACTCCCAGCTAACTTTTGTATTTTTAGTAGAGATGGGGTTTCATCATATTGGTCAGGCTGGTCTTGAACTCCTGACCTCAGGTGATCTACCCGCCTCGGCCTCAGAAAGTGCTGGGATTACAGGAATAAGCCACTGTGCCCTGCCAGACAGTTTACTTGGACTGTGAACCTGGGAAGCACAAGTGAGACATTGAGTAAAGTGAGACAGGGAATTTTGCTTCTCTAAATCAGGGTCCAAACAAGGTCCTCACATTTCATAGGTTTATATGTCTCCTAAATCACCTTTAATTTACTCACCATTTGTCACTTATTTCCTTGAAATTTATGGAAGAAACTGGGTCATTTTACTGATTGGATCTCCATGACATCATTTAACATGCTCCCATAAATTATTCTTGAATCTCAAGGTAAAATTTTTCCCAGTTCAATAATCGTAATAAAATAATGATATTGATTGTTAAGTTCCATTTATTTTTATTCACACTATTTTTATAATAGATTTTATGTTTTAGAACAGTTTTAGATTTACACAAAAATTGAGAACTTAGTACAGGGAGTTCCCATATACCACCTCAGCCCCTCCTTCTGACAATTTCACCTCTCCTGAACATTTTACTTTAGTGTGGTACATTTGTTATAGTGAGTGAATTAAAACTGATAAAATGTTATGAACTAAAGTCTGTAATTTATTCAGATTTCCTTAGTTTTTACCTAATATCCCTTTTGTGTTCCAAAATGATATTCAGGATGCCACATTACATTTAGTTGTCAATTTTCCTTAAGCCTCTCTTGGCTGTGACTGCTTCTCAGGCTTTCCCTGATGACCTTGGCATTTTTTTTTGAGACAGAGTCTTGCTCTGTCACCCAGGCTGGAGTGCAGTGGCAAAATCTCAGCTCACCGCAACTTCCGCCTCCCGGATTCAAGCGGTTCTTCTGCCTCAGCCTCCCGAGTAGCTGGGACTACAGGCAGGTGCCACCAGGCCCGGCTAATTTGGTAGAGACAGGGTTTCACCATATTGGCCAGTCTGGTCTCAAACTCCTGACCTTGAGATCCACACGCCTCAGCTTCCCAAAGTGCTGGGATTACAGGTGTAAGCCACAGTGCCCAGCCAACCTTGGTGGTTTTAAAGAATATTGGTTAGGTAGGTTGTAGGACATCCTCCTATTATGATTTACCTTATGTTTTTCTTATGATTAGACTTGGGTAAGGGTTTCTAGTAGGAAGGTACAGAGGTAAGTGTCATTTTCATCACATGACACCAAAAGGACAACCTATCAGCATGGTTTATGACTGTTGATATTGACCCTGACCACCTGGTTGAGATGATGTTTGTCAGGTCTCTTTACTCTAAAGTTCCTCTTCTCGCCCCTCTTCTCCTTACTTCTGCACTCCTTGGAAGAATGTCCGTGTGTGCAGCTCACACCTAAGGAGTGGGAGTTTCCCCTCCTTGCTAACTGACCCTCCTTGGAGATTAGGTGTGTACATAAATTATTTGGAGCTCTGTAGTGGATATTTGTCTCTTCTCTCCATTTGTTTATTCAATCCTGTATTTATATCAATACTGATCATGGATATTTATCTTATATGTTGGATTATAATTAAATAGTACTTTATTTCATTGCTTGGTTTTGGTCAGTGGGAGATCTTTTAGTTGGCTTATCCCTTTGATAAACCCTATCAATGCAGGTTTTTTTTAAAAAAATATTTCCTTAATTTCTGGGCTCTGTTGGTTTTAAGGAATAGAAACTTACTCTATCTCATGTGAGTGAGGGGGGAATATTAACTTTTATGGTAGGAAGTACATATTTACTTCTCTTTTGTGATGGCTATTGTTGCTTGACTTCTTAAAATCACTGGAGTCAACAACATCCCACCCTCCCTTTTAGAAATGCTTCTTCCTCAACAATTGTTAATTGAGGCATCTAGTTTTTACATTGGTCTTATTTTTCTAACCAAGGCTAAATTTAAAAAAAAGCATGACTTATACTTTTATGTTTCCATACTATTTCAGTGACGATGTAGCACTCTGATGGTCTTGGCTTTGTGTGTGTGTGTGTGTGTGTGTGTGTGTATGTGTGTGTGTGTGTGTAGGCAGTTAGGTCTCAGTTCCCACTCCACACAAGGTCTTGTCTCCTGACCCTGAAGCCAAGACCTGGACAAGTAAGATAACCCCATGCTCTTATTATCTTTCACTGTGGCTTTCCTACTCATTTTTGTATTGTCTCTTGGGGCTTTCCTTTGCCATTTTGTAGATTAACAATGCATTTAAAATTATGGTTATTTTTTTACCAGTACTTGTAAACCTTCTATAGTTTGAATTTTTCCAGTGTATTATATTGACAGAAATGCAAGTCCTATTCTTTGCTTCCATTTTTAAAATCCAATTTTTTTATTTTGAGAAATAAAAAATAAAAACTACAAAATATTATTTCAAATACATTTTATCCTACACCCAGAACTGGAAACACTTTGATTTATTCCATGAATATTTATGTGCCATACACTGTTCTAGAAACTTGGGATAAATCAGCGAAGAAAACAAAAATCTCTCTTTCCGTAAAGCTTATATTCTATCAGAAGAAAAACACAATGAATAATAAACATAATATACAATTATATTATGTGGTCTGTAAAAGGGGATAAATACTCTGGAGAAATAAAAACAAAATGACTAGAGCAGGATTTGGGAATGAAGAGTGTGAAAAAAAGACTGACTTTTTTTTTTCCTTTTAAAATAAGGTGATCCCCAACAGTAGACAAGCAGAGAGCCAAATCATGAGTCAGCTCCCATTCACAATTGCTACAAAGAGAATAAAATACCTAGGAATACAACTTACAATGGATGTGAAGAACCTCTTCAAAGAGAACTACAAACCACTGCTCAAGGGAATAAGAGAGGACACAAACAAATGGAAGAACATTCCACGCTCATGGATAGCAGGAATCAATATTGTGAAAATGGCCATACTGTTCAAAGTAATTTATAGATTCAATGCTGTTCCCATCAAGCTACCAGTGACTTTCTTCACAGAATTAGAAAAAACTACTTTAAATTTCATATGGAACCAAAAAAGAGCCCGTGTAGCCAAGACAGTCCTATGCAAAAAGAGCAAAACTGGAGGCATCATGCTACCTGACTTCAAACTATACTACAAGGCTACAGTAACCAAAACAGCATGGTACTGCTAAAAACAAAAACAAAAACAAAAACAAAAAAAACCAGACATATAGACCAAGTTCCTCAAAGAACAGAGACCTCAGAAATAATACCACACATCTACAACTATCTGATCCTTGATAAATATGACAAAAACAAGCAATGGGGAAAGGATTCCCTATTTAATAAATAGTACTGGGAAAACTGGCTAGCCATATGCAGAAAACTGAAACTGGATCCCTTCCTTACACCTTATACAAAAATTAACTCAAGATGGATTAACGACTTAAATGTAAAGCTCAAAACCATAAAAATCCTAGAAGAAAACGTAGGCAATACCATTCAGGACATAGGAATGGGCAAAGTCTTCATGACTAAAACACCAAAAACAATTGCAACAAAAGCCAAAATTGACAAATGGGATCTAATCAAACTAAAGGGCTTCTGCACGGCAAAATAAACTATCATCAGAGTAAACAGGCAACCTACAGAATGGGAGAAAATGTTTGCAAGTTACCCATCTGACAAAGGTCTAATATCCAGAATCTAAAAGGAACTTAAACAAATTTACAAGAAAAAATTGAATGACCCCATCAAAAAGTGGGCAAAGGATATGAACAGACACCTCTCAAAATAAGACATTTATGCTGCCAACAAACATATGAATAAAAGCTCATCATCACTGGACATTAGAGAAATGCACATCAAAACCACAATGAGGTACCATCTCGTGCCAGTTAGAATGGCGATTATTAAAAAGTCAGGAAACAACAGATGCTGGTGAGGCTGTGGAGAAATAGGAAGGTTTTTATACTGTTGGTGGGACTGTAAATCAGTTCAACCATTGTGGAAGACAGTGTGGCGATTCCTCAAGGATCTAGAACCAGAAATACCATTTGACCCAGCAATCCCATTTCTGGGTATATACCTGAAGGATTATAAATCATTCTACTATAAGGATACATGCACATGTATGTTTACTGCAGCACTATTTACAATAGCAAAGACTTGGAGCCAACCCAGATGCTCATCAATGATAGACTGCATAAAGAAAATGTGACACATATACACCATGGAATACTATACAGCCATAAAAAAGAATGAACTCATGTCCTTTGCAGGGACATGGATGAAGCTGGAAGTCATCATTCTCATCAAACTAACATAGGAGCAGAAAACCAAACACCACATTTTCTCACTCATAAGTGGGAACTGAACAATGAGAACACATGGACACAGCGAGGGAAATATCATACACTGGGGCCTGTCAGGGGCTGGGAGGCAAGGGGAGGGAGAGCATTAGAACAAATGCCTAGTGCACGTGGGTCTTAAAACCTAGATGATGGGTTGACAGGTGCAGCAAACCACCATGGCACATGTAAACCTATGTAACAAACCTGCACATTCTGTACATGTATCCCAGAACTTAAAGTAAAAAAAAAAAAAAAAAAAAAAAAAAAAAAGATGGTCCTTGCAGGCCCCATTGAAACAATGACATTTGGGTAAACTTGATGGAGATGAAGGAGATGACCAGGTAGATTTCTTGGGGAAGAACATTCCAGGCAGGGGGAATAGCTAGTGCAAAGGCCTTAAGGTGGGAGTGTGCCTGATGGGTTTGAGGAAAAGCAAGAAAACCTGTGTCACTAGAGCAGATTAAGGGTAAAAATCCAGAGAAATGGGGCACAATAGAGGAAAATCATGGAGGGAATTGAAGGCCACTATAGAAGATTTTGGCCGAGTGACATGGAAGTCATTGAAGGTAATTATTTTTTTCCCTTAAGAATAATAGAAAGAACTTTCTGTTTTATGAAGCATTTAAGGATAAGTTGCCGATGTGATACCCTATTACTTGTGCTATGGTTTGAATGTATGTGTCCCCCCCAAATTCGTATGTTGGAATCTAAGACCCTGTGTGATGGTATTAAGAGGTTGGGCTTTTAGGGGGTGATTAAGTCATAAGGGCTCCATCCTCAAGAATAGATTACTGACCTTATAAAAGGGGTCAAGAGAATTAGCTAGGCCTGTTCCCTTTTCCATTTCTCCTGCCATGTGATGACACCATGTTTGGGGCACCATCTTGGAAGTAGAGACTGGGCCCTCACCAGATACTAAACCTTCTGCCACCTTGATCTGGTACTTCTCTCCCAGCCTCTAGAGCTGAGATAAATACATTTCTATTATTTATAAATTACCTAGTTTTTGGTATTTCCATTTCAACAGGAATGGAAACTCAGACTGCTCATGGCACTGCGTGTCTAAGACAACCCTCAAACACTTTAATGTATAATTTCTACAAGCAAGGATATTTTCCTTTACAACTACATAACAACAATCAAAATTAAAAAAATTAGCACCAGTATATTAGTACCATCTTATCCCCAGACCCTCTGCAAATTCACTAATTGTTCCAAATATGTCCTTTTAAAGCAAAAGTACCCAATATAGATCACACATTGCATTTAGTTAACCATGTCTCTTTAGACTCCTTCATTCTGAAAGAGTTCTTCAAATTGTCTTGACGTTCATGACATTGGCACTTCTGCAGATTACAGGCCAATTGCTTTGGAGAATGTTCCTCTTTTGGGGTTTGTTGGGGTGCTCCTTTGTGATTAGAATCAGGTGAGGTATTTTTTGGCAGTAATGTCACAGAGTAGTTGCATTTTTATCCTCATTACATCTAGTCAGTGTTACACAATTTGAATTTGTCCTATTATTACAAACGAATGCACATCTGGACGCTTGCTGCTTGCAGAATCCAATTAACAAGAGTATGGTCTGGAAGAAAGAAAGTGGTTTTATTAACCAAAACTAGTACTGGGGAGGTGGCCAGATTTCCAACCAAAGCAACCACTTTGAACTTCTGGGGAGAAGGCAGGGTTTCAAAATGAAGGGACTTGACAGGGGAGACATACAGGAGTTGTGCTGAGCTCAGGTCCTGTGTGTCTTGTTTCAATGGCTATCTTTGGTCTCAGTCTACCTGGAGCGTGGGCTGGCATCATCTCAACAATGGCCATGTTGTTGACTAGCTGCCTTGAGTTAATCGCTGGAATTCTGCAGCTGGATTTCTAGGCTTTGTCTGTCTGAAGATTAGCCCCTGGAACTTCTAAGTAAGCATATAATTAGACACAAGCATACAGTTAGATAAATGTGCATGGTGTAAGAGTGTATGGTGAGAAAGGGAGCAACCTGGTGTTTTAAAGAAAGTACACTTCAAGGCTGTATGTTAAGACTAAGGAGAAGAAAAACAAGGTTTCTACTGTAAGCTTCAAGGTTGCATCTTGTGACCTAAGAAAAAGAAAAAGAAAAGTTTTAAAAATCCATTTTGAAGTTAAGCTGCCTGATTATGTTATTGACGATACTAAATTTGATCACTTAACTAATGTGGTATCTGCTAGGTTTCACCACTCTAAAGTTATACATTTCCTCTTTGTAATTAACAAGGATTTTGGGGGAGATACCTTAAGAGTATGTAAATCTTTTCCTCGTCAGACTTTCACTGACTAGTTTTATTCATTTTCCAACTACAGGTGACCCTTGAACAATGTGGGAGTTAGGTCCCCACCCCATACCCCTATAGTCAAAAATTTGCATATAACTTTTTACTTCCCAGAAACTTAACTATTGACAGCCTACTATTGACCAGAAGGCTTTCAATAATGTAAATAATTGCTTAACATGTATCTTGTATGTTATATGTATTATATACTGTATCCCTACAATAAAGTAAGTTCGAGAAAAGAAAATGTTATTAAGAAATTAATAAAGAGGGCTGGGCACGGTGGCTCACGCCTGTAATCCCAGCACTTTGGGAGGCCGAGGCGGGCGGATCACGAGGTCAGGAGATGGAGACCGTCCTGGCTAACACGGTGAAACCCCGTCTCTACAAAAAATACAAAAATTAGCTGAGTGTGGTGGCGGGTGCCTGTAGTCCCAGCTACTCCGGAGGCTGAGGCAGGAGAATGGATGAACCATGGAGGTGGAGGTTGCAGTGAGCTGAGATCACGCCATTGCACTTCAACCTGGGTGACAGAGCAAGACTCCATCTCAAAAAAAAAAAAAAGGGGGAAAAAAAGAGAAAATGTATTTACTATTCATTAAGTGGAGGTGGATCATTGCAAAGGTCTTCATCCTCACTATCTTCATGTTGAATAGACTGAGGAAGAGGAGGAAGGGGAGGGATTGGTTTTGTCTCAGGGGTGACAGAGGTGGAAGAAAATCTGTGTATAATTGTACCTACACAGTACAACCCCCTGCTATTCAAGGGTGAACCATAGTTTATATGTCTGTACATGGATATTGCTTATAGCAGTGATGAGCTGCATTCAACATCAGTTTTATTTTCTTCTCCTCTCTAAAAAATGTAATTGCTGAGAAATCTTGTTCATGTGAAGAAGTAGATGGCATCAGAACAATTATGCTAGTTCCTTTGCTTAATTCTTTGAAATCCTTCCAGGTTATATGGCCCAAATTATAAATTCTCTATCATAAAAGTTACATATAATATTCTATCAGGGACAGATTTTCTACATTTGCTGAAAACAAAGAAATAAAAAGCCACGTGACTTGCAAAAAGATGTTTTCCAAATTTTGATTTTTTGGAATTATGTTGATAACAGTTTACCAAGACTTAGCAAATGACCCTTAAACTTATTAAAATCTATTAGATGGCCTTTCATTTTTGTTTACTGCCTTTTAGAGGTAACTGTTTAACCTTGAAGGTTTAACAAAATTTAGATACAAATTTTAATATACCTTTGCTAATATAATATTTTGATAATATACATTTCTTATGTACTTTTTTGGGGAGCAGTGAAAAATCTGAGATCTAGGGATTTAACTCAATGTTTGGAAATTATCTACTATTTAATTTAGTGATGGTGGGTTACTAATTATGCCAGGACAACAGACAAACCTCGACTGCCCTGGGAAAACTGAGACATATGTTTACCTTATTTAATGAGCAAAGCCACTATTCATTGTCAAAGTAGTCAGCCAAATCAACTTCTTTTCTGTCAGAAAAAGTCTGACTCTGACTTCATATTCAATCCAAATAAACATGCTATTATGCATCCCCATGACAACCATCTTATTTCTGAATGCAGCAACTAGCTGGAGATCAGATGATCCCACTTCCTCACATATCAATTTAAAAAGATGCAAGTTTAACTCCCTTGATTTTGTAATATTTACAATTTAAATGGCAACATCCAATACTCCCTACAAGTCAAAACTCTACTTTTTGCAACCAAAGCTTGTTTATCAATAAAATCATGTTCTCAAGCTAAAACAAGTTTTCAAGCATGGGCAAAAGACATAAAACTTCATCCTTGCACAGTCATTGTAACAATCAGGACCAATTACAGAATTCGTGGGGCCCAGTATGAAATGAAAATGTAACAGTTTTTTGTTAAAAAAATTTAAGTCTTTCAAGATGGTGACAACTGAGTATTAAAGTCAGCATGGAATCTTTTAAGCACAAGGACCTTCTAAGAGCAGGGCTGGGTGTGTAACTGTATTGCTCTCATAGCCACAAAGCTGGCCTGGGCAACTATTTTGTTTATAGAGACCGTTAGTCCCATTTCTAGTGTAAGCCAAATAAATGTGAATAAAGGTTTTAAAAATTTAAAAATAATATCATGAAGTACTCTTTGCATGCAGTTTCTTCTCTATAAATATAAATACAATTAACTGGGAATGTTTGGAAACATCTGTGGATTTTCCTACTGGTAAGGCATACTTTGTCTACCACAATCTTTATTATAATCTGGTGAGCAATTTCTCAGTGCCACAGTTTCCTCATCTGTAAAATGGAGATAATGTTGTATTTACTTCCAGTTGGAAGGATTATTTGGGTTAATATGAGAATGCATGTAGAACAATGTCTGGCATGTGGTTAGTGCTATAGAACTGTTTGCTGTTGTCATTATTATCATCATTACAATTATTATTTGGTTATTTCATTCATTATTTAAACTACAATAATGTCAGAAAAGGGAATGTATATAAGGACAATGTAAAATTGCAGTTGGCATGTAAAATCTTTTCCCCTATCAACAGTGTAGTAGCTATTATCATAGTTTCCACATTTATGTAAAATTTTGTTTTTTAGTAGGAAAATGGTGAAACTAGTTAGCAATGCTAATCTTTATGAGGCTAAGCCAACCCCAATAATCGAATTTAAATGTTAAGCTTACTGATAATTTTTCTAGTGCCCTTAGCTTTCCTCACAAAGAATTAATTGATTTAATTTTAGAATCTGAACATTCTGTAAATAAATTACTGTATATTACATTAGAGATATTTCTCATAGTATTGTTTGACAATATTTTGTGTGAAGAACACAAGTAGAATGGTGATTATTAGAAAGAATAACATGTTCTATGTAATATTCGCTGTGTTTAGTATTGGTGTTTTGCTTTCAGTTCTACTTTGGTAGTCCTTGGAACTTTGAAAAACTTTCCTTGTGTTTTTATTAGAACTTGATGCTTGTTTTTGTCTTGAGAAAAATTTAATAATTGAATAATTAAATTAGTAAATCAAATCACCATTTTCCATAATGATTCTAATAACTAGTATATATTTTATACAAAATAAGTCAATTGTTTTCTCCAGCATTACTGAGGTATAATTGACAAATACAAAATGAATATATTTAAGGTATACAAGGTGATTTTTTAAAATTATACTTTAAGTTCTAGGGTACATGTGCACAATGTGCAGGTTTGTTTCCTATGTATACATGTGCCATATGGTGTGCTGCACCCACTAACTCGTCATTTACATTAGGTATATCTCCTAATGCTATCCCTCCCCGTTTCCCCCACCCCATGACAGGCCCAAGTGTGTGATGTTCCCCACCCTGTGTCCAAGTGTTCTCATTGTTCAATTCCCACCTATGATTGAGAACATGCAGTGTTTGGTTTTCTGTCCTTGCGATAGTTTGCTCAGAATGATAGTTTCCAGCTTCATCCATGTCCCTACAAAGGACATGAACTCATCCTTTTTTATGGCTGCATAGTTTTCCATGGTGTATATGTGCCACATTTTCTTAATCCAGTCTATTATTGATGGACATTTGGGTTGGTTCCAAGTCTTTGCTATTGTGAACAGCACCGCAGTAAACATATGTGTGCATGTGTCTTTATAGCAGCATGATTTATAATCCTTTGGGTATATGCCCAGTAATGGGATCGCTGGGTCAAATGGTATTTCTAGTTCTAGATCCTTGAGGAATTGCTACACTGTCTTCCCCAATGACTGAACTAATTTACACTCCCACCAACAGTGTAAAAGTGTTCCTATTTCTCCACATCCTCTCCAGCACCTGTTGTTTCCTGACCTTTTAATGATCGCCATTCTAACTAGCATGAGATGGTATCTCATTGTCATTTTGATTTGCATTTCTCTGATGGCCAGTGATGATGAGCATTTTTCCATGTGTCTGTTGGCTGCATAAATGTCTTCTTTTGAGAAGTGTCTGTTCATATCCTTTGCCCACTTTTTGATGGGATTGTTTGATTTTTTCTTGTAAATTTGTTTAAGTTCTTTGTAGATTCTGGATGTTAGCCCTTTGTCAGATGGGTAGATTGTAAAAATTTTCTCCCATTCTGTAGGTTGCCCATTCACTCTGATAGTAGTTTCTTTTGCTGTGCCAAAGCTCTTTAGTTTAATTAGATCCCATTTGTCAATTTTGGCTTTTGTTGCCATTGCTTTTGGTGTTTTAGTCATAAAGTCCTTGCCCATGACTATGTCCTGAATGGTATTGCCTAGGTTTTCTTCTAGGGTTTTTATGGTTTTAGGTCTAACATTTAAGTCTTTAATCCACCTTGAATTAATTTTTGTATAAGGTTTAAGGAAGGGATCCAGTTTCAACTTTCTACATATGGCTAGCCAATTTTCCCAGCACCATTTATTAAATAGGAAATCCTTTCCACATTTCTTGTTTTCGTCAGGTTTGTCAAAGATCAGATGGTTGTAGATGTGTGGTATTATTTCTGAGGGCTCTGTTCTGTTCCATGGGTCTGTATCTCTGTTTTGGTACCAGTACCATGCTGTTTTGGTTACTGTAGCCTTGTAGTATAGTTTGAAACCAGGTAGCAGGATGCCTCCAGCTTTGTTCTTTTGGCTTAGGATTGTCTTGGAAATGCAGGCTTTTTTTTGGTTTCATATGAACTTTAAAGTAGTTTTTTCCAATTCTGAAGAAAGTCATTGGTAGCTTGATGGGGATTGGCATTGAACCTATAAATTACATTGAGCAGTATGGCCATTTTCACGATATTGATTCTTCCTATCCATGAGCATGGAATGCTCTTCCACTTCTTTGTGTCCTCTTTTGTTTTGTTGAGCAGTGGTTTGTAGTTCTCCTTGAAGAGGTCCTTCACATCCCTTGTAAGTTGGATTCCTAGGTATTTTATTCTCTTTGAAGCTATTGTGAATGGGAGTTCACTCATGATTTGGCACTCTGTTTGTCTGTTACTGGTGTATAGGAATGCTTGTGATTTTTTCGCATTGATTTTGTATCCTGAGACTTTGCTAAGTTGCTTATCAGCTTAAGGAGATTTTGGGCTGAGATGAAGGGGTTTTCTAAATATACAATGATGTCATCTGCAAACAGGGACAATTTGACTTCCTCTTTTCCTACTTGAATACCCTTTATTTCTTTCTGATTGCCCTGGCCAGAACTTCCCACATTATGTTGATTAGGAGTGGTGAGAGAGGGCATCCCTGTCTTATGCCCATTTTCAAAGGGAATGCTTCCAGTTTTTGCCCATTCAGTATGATACTGGCTGTGGGTTTGTCATAAATAGCTCTTATTATTTTGAAATATGTCCCATCAATACCTAGTTTATTGAGAGTTTTTAGCATGAAGTGCTGTTGAATTTTGTCAAAGGCCTTCTCTTTATCTATTGAGATAGTCATGTGGTTTTTGTCTTTGGTTCTGTTTATATGATGGATTATGCTTACTGATTTGTGTATGTTGAACCAGCCTTGCATCCCAGAGATGAAGCCAGCTTGATTGTGATGGATAAGCTTTTTGATGTGCTGCTGGATTCAGTTTGCCAGTATTTTATTGAGGATTTTTGCATCAATGCTCATCAGGGATATTGGTCTAAAATTCTCTTTTTTTGTTGTGTCTCTGTCAGGCTTTGGTATCAGGATGATGTTGGCCTCATAAAATGAGTTAGGGAGGATTCCCTCTTTTCCTATTGATTGGAATAGTTTCAGAAGGAATGGTACCAGATCCTGGTTGTACCTCTGGTAGAATTCGGCTGTGAATCTATCTGGTCCTCGACTTTTTTTGGTTGACAGGCTATTAATTATTGCCTCAATTTCAGAGCCTGTTATTAGTCTCTTCAGATGTTCAACTTCTTCCTGGTTTATTCTTGGGAGGCTGTATGTGTCCAGGAATTTATCCATTTTTTCTAGATTTTCTAGCTTATTTGCGTAGAGGTGTTTATAGTATTCTCTGATGGTATTTTGTATTTCTGTGGGATCAGTAGTGATATCCCCTTTATCATTTTTTATTGCATCTATTTGATTCTTCTCTCTTTTCTTCTGTATTAGTCTTGCTAGTGGTTTATCAATTTTGTTGATCTTTTCAAAAAACCAGCTCCTGGATTCATTGATTTTTTTGAAGGGTTTTTTGTGTCTCTGTCTTCTTCAGTTCTGCTCTGATCTTAGTTATTTCTTGCCTTCTGCTAGCTTTTGAATGTGTTTGCACTTGCTTCTCTAGTTCTTTTAATTGTGATGTTAAGGTGTCAATATTAGATCTTTCCTGCTTTCTCTTGTGGGCATTTAGTGCTATAAATTTCCCTCTACACCCAGAGATTCTGGTACGTTGTGTCTTTGTTCTCATTGGTTTCAAAGAACATCTTTATTTCTGCCTTCATTTCGTTATGTACCTGGTAGTCATTCAGGAGCAGGTTGTTCAGTTTCCATGTAGTTGAGTGGTTTTGAGTGAGTTTCTTAATCCAGAGTTCTAGTTTGATTGCACTGTGGTCTGAAAGACAGTTGCGACAGTTGGTTATAATTTCTGTTCTTTTACATTTGCTGAGGAGTGCTTTACTTCCAACTATGTGGTCAATTTAGGAACAAGTGTGATATGGTGCTGAGAAGAATGTATATTCTGTTGATTTGGGGTGGAGAGTTCTGTAGACAACTATTAGGTCCACTTGGTGCAGAGCTGAGTTCAATTCCTGGATATCCTTGTTAACTTTCTGTCTCTTTGATCGTCTAATGTTGACAGGGGGGTGTTAAAGTCTCCCATTATTATTGTGTGGGAGTCTAAGTCTCTTTGTAGGTCTCTAAGGACTTGCTTTATGAATCTAGGTGCTACTGTGTTGGGTGCATATATATTTAGGATAGTTAGCTCTTCTTATTGAGTTGATCCCTTTACCTTTATGTAATGGCCTTGTCTCTTTTGATCTTTGTTGGTTTAAAGTCTGTTTTATCAAAGACTAGCATTGCAACCCCTGCTTTTTTTTGTTTTCCATTTGCTTGGTAGATCTTCCTCCATCCCTTTATTTTGAGCCTATGTGTGTCTCTGCACATGAGATGGATCTCCTGAATATAGCACACTGATGGGTCTTGACTCTTTATCCAATTTGCCAGTCTGTATCTTTTAATTGGATCATTTAGCCCATTTACATTTAAGGTTAATATTGTTATGTGTGAATATGATCCTGTCATTATGATGTTAGCTGGTTATTTTGCTCATTAGTTGATGCATTTCTTCATAGCATCGATGGTCTTTACAATTTGGCATGTTTTTGCAGTGGCTGGTACCGGTTATTACTTTCCATGTTTAGTGCTTCCTTCAGGAGCTCTTTTAAGGGAGCCCTGGGGGTGACAAAATCTCTCAGCATTTGCTTGTCTTGTAAAGGATTTTATTTCTCCTTCACTTATGAAGCTTAGTTTGGCTGGTTATGAAATTCTGGCTTGAAAATGCTTTTCTTTAAGAATGTTGAATATTGGCCCCGCTCTCTTCTGGCTTGTAGAGTTTCTGCCGAGAGATCTGCTGTTAGTCTGATGGACTTCCCTTTGTGGGTAACCCAACCTTTCTCTCTGGCTGCTCTTAATATTTTTTGCTTCATTTCAACTTTGGTGAATCTGGCAATTATGTGTCTTGGAGTTGCTCTTCTCAAGGAATATCTTTGTGGCATTCTCTGTATTTCCTGAATTTGAATGTTGGCCTGCCTTGCTAGGTTGGGGAAGTTCTCCTGGATAATATCCTGAAAAATATTTTCCAACTTGGTTCCATTCTCCCCGTCACTTTCAGGTACATCAATCAGACATATATTTGGTCTTTTCACATCGTCCCATATTTCTTGGAGGCTTTGTTCATTTCTTTTTACTCTTTTTTCTCTAAACTTCTCTTCTCACTTCATTTCATTCATTTGATTTTCAATCACTGATACCCTTTTTTCCACTTGATCAAATCAGCTACTGAAGCTTGTGCATGCATCACGTAGTTCTCGTGCCATGGTTTTCGGCTCCATCAGATCATTTAAAGTCTTCTCTACACTGTTTATTCTAGTTAACCATTTGTCTAATCTTTTTTCAAAGTTTTTAGCTTCTTTGTGATGGATTCGAACATCCTCCTTTAGCTCAGAGAAGTTTGTTATTATCGATTGTTTGAAACTTTCTTCTCTCAACTTGTCAAAGTTGTTCTCCATCCAGCTTTGTTCCATTGCTGGCGAGGAGCTGCTTTCCTTTGGAGAAGGTGCTCTGATTTTCAGAATTTTCAGCTTTTCTGCTCTGGTTTCTCCCTATCTTTGTGGTTTTATCTACCTTTGGTCTTTGATGATAGTGACATACAGATGGGGTTTTGGTGTCGATGCCCTTTCTGTTTGTTAGTTTTCCTTCTAACAGTTAGGACCATCAGCTGCAGGTCTGTTGGAGTTTGCTGGAAGTCCACTCCAGACCCTGTTTGTGTGGGTATCACCAGGAGAGGCTGCAGAACAGCAAATATTGCAGAATGGAAAATATTGCTGCCTGATCCTTCCTCTGGAAGCTTCATCTCAGAGGGGCACTGGGCTGTATGAGGTGTCAGTAGGCCCCTACTGGGAGGTGCCTCCCAGTTAGTCCACTTGGGGGTCAGGGACCACTTGAGGAGGCAGTCCATCCGTTTTCAGATCTCAAACTCCATGCTGGGAGAACCATTACTCTCTTCAAAGCTGTCAGACAGGGACGTTTAAGTCTGCAGAAGTTTCTGCTGCCTTTGGTTCAGCTATGCCTTGCCTCCAGAGGTGAAGTCTACAGAGGCAGGCAGGTCTCCTTGAGCTGCGGTGGGCTCCACCCAGTTTGAGCTTCCCAGCAGCTTTGTTTACCTACTCAAACCTCAGCAATGGCGGACACCCCTCCCCCAGCCTCGCTGCCACCTTGCAGTTGGATCTTAGACTCCTGTGCTGGCAGTAAGCAAGGCTCCATGGGCGTGGGATCCTCTGAGCCAGGCACGGAATATAATCTCCTGGTGTGCTGTTTGCTAAGACTGTTGGAAAAGTGCAGTATTAGGGTGGGAGTGTCCCGATTTTCCAGGTACCATCAGTCACAGCTTCCCTTGGCTAGGAAAGAGAATTCCCGGACCCCTTCCGCTTCCTGGGTGAAGTGATGCCCCACCCTGCTTCGTCTCATGCTCCGTGGGCTGCATCCACTGTCTGACAAGCCCCAGTGAGATGAACCTGCTACCTCAGTTGGGAATGCAGAAATCACCCGTCTTCTGCATTGCTCACACTGGGAGCTGTAGACTGGAGCTGTTCCTATTCAGCCATCTTGGAACCTCCCTACCAGAACTTGACTCTTTTATAAAACCCCAAACTGCTGCTTTTTGTCATGTCCAGGAGAATCCTCATGTCTGTTTTCTTCAACACCTTGGTTTTTTCTTGTTGGGATCTTAGCTACAGATTGGCACATTTTAAAACATTTAAATCTTATATAATGTAAACTCCTCTGACTAGAAAATGACAGTGCACTTCAAATTTGCAATCAAATTTGTGTGAAATGTATCTGTATTAGAAAACAAAGTACCACAAACAGTGGCTTAAAACAACAGAAATTAATTTTCTCACAGGCTAGAAATCTGAAATCAAGATGTGAGCAGGGCCATGCCTCCTCTGAAGGCTGTAGGGAAATCCTTCCTTGTGTTTTTCTAGCTTTTAGTGGCTTGCTGGCAATCTTTGGCATTCCAGCAGCCTCGCTCCAATTGCTGCCTTTATTGTCACATGGTGTTCTCCCTGTGTCCCTGTGTCTTCCCGTCACCATCTTCCTATGAGAACACCAGTCATATTGGATTGGGGCCCACTCTACTTCAGTATGACCTCATCTTAACTAATTACATTGGTAACAATTCTATATCCAGATAGGCTCACATTCTGAAGTACTGGAGGTTAGAATTTTAATATCTATTTTTAAAGGACCTAGTTCAACCCATCAAAACTCCTAATTCAATTTTTTTTGATGTGGAGTCTCACTCTTGTTGCCCAGGCTAGAATGCGTTGGTGTGATCTCAGCTCACTGCAACCTTCTCCTCCCAGGTTCAAGCAATTCTCCAGTCTCAGTCTCCCGAGTACCTGGAATTACAGGGACCCACCATCATGCCCGGCTAATTTTTTTATTTTTAGTAGAGATGAGATTTCACCGTGTTGGCCTGGCTGGTCTCGAACTCCTGACCTCAGGTGATCCACCTGCTTCAGCCTCCCAAAGTGCTGGGATTACAGGTGTGAGCCACTGCATCTGGCTGCAAAAATGTGTATATCAAAAAATAAATTTTGCTACAGAATGTTAGTAGCATTAAATTATTCAAATATTGGAAATACATCACAATATTTTTCATTATAACTAAATATACAAAAGAATTTTGTTGATGAATACTTAATTTTATATTTTCAAAGAATGCATCTTAGTAATTAGATTTGCACTTCCAAAGACTATTATGAAAACCACTAAGTTATAAATTATGGAAAGAATCTTGTGCATAGGTTATTAAAATCAGCAAAGTCCGAATTAAAATGATACAGGTAGAAATTTATAAAATTATAAAAAATGACATACAAATTTTGCTCTTTCTTGTTACTTAATTTATGTGATGTGAGGCTAAAACTTTAGGAAGCAAGATGTACCATAAAAAGCATGATATTTCTTCAGAAAATGTATGTGAACACATATATCTAATTCTGGAGTTTGGCTTTTGAGTGTAAGTAAATCGGAATTATGTATTAATATCAGAAATCGTCCCACTAACTTTATTAGACATTGTGTTTGAGCTTTATCCATTTGAAGAGAAAGGCATATGCTCTTAAGGCTAAGTAATCTGAAAGCTACCATTGGTTGTGTTTTGTTTTTTTTAATAGTAGAGTGAGAGAAAGGTCATCAAGAAACAGGAGCAAGGGAAGAACAGCTTCTGAGAAGGCTTAGGAACAGATGTGTGCTCAGATGGCTCAGTTCTGGAAACAAGTTACATGGAATCCAAGGATCTAGAAATGGATTTCCAACTGGATTTGGAAATTCTTTGTGCATCCAAATATCATTTGAGTGTCTTTGCTTAGCTAAACCTATGTCACATGTGGAGCTTTAGCAGCAAAAGTTCTGGGCAATGTAGTTTTTAACTTTGCAAGTATGACAGATTAGGAGGGTAAGCTAGAGGAGAATGTGGTCTTGAGTGAACCAAATTAGTTTACAGAATTTGCCACCTTGGACTTCCAGGGGAATTACCAACAAAGTTGCCCTGTGCTTCATGCCGTACAGGCTCAACACTAAGTCTGTGGTGTGTATCTGATACAGAACACTGTGCTTTATAAATCTCCTGGAATTGGAGTAGCTTGGCCATGGGTATATAGTCTAAGTCCCCCTTCCTGTGAAGGATGTAAGATGACTCTTGAATCCTATAGCCAGAGGTGATGAAATGACCCTGATATGGTTTGGCTTTGTGTCCACCCAAATCTCATCTCGAATTGTAATCTTCACATGTTGGGGGAGTGACCTGGTGGGGGTGACTGAATCATGCGGGCAGATTTCCACCTTGTTGTTCTCGTGATAGAACTCTGATGAGATCTGGTTGTTTGATAAGTGTGTGGCCCTCTTCCTTTGCTCTTCATGTAAGATGTGCCTTGCTTTCCTTTCATTTTTTGTCTTGATTGTGTTTCCTGAGGCCTCCCCAGCCATGTGGAACTGTGGGCCAATTAAACCCCTTTTCTTTATAAATTACCCAGTCTCAGCTAGTTCTTTATAGCAGTGTGAAAATGAACCAATACAGACCTTATTGGTGAGTATAAGACTAAATCATAAAACTAGTAAAGAATGATGCCTGCAAATGACATTTGAAAAAATCCAGACAACTCTTTCTATGAGGGCTTTATCAGATTTCACGACACTTCTCAGGTTAGTTATTTTTATTTTCTTATGTCTATTTCATTGGAACTTATTGCAGAAACCAAAACCAAAAACAACATTTAAAGTGAAAATGTCTACGAATTTACTTGGAGGAGCAACAGCAAATAAGTGGAGTGGAACTAACGAGACACAGTGATTCTGTAGCTGATCGAGTGAGAAGCCCAGGAGACTGAGTAGGTCTTTGAAGAAGAGAGAGAACAGCTCAATCCAGAGTCTGCAAGGGGAATGTCAGGATTGTTGGTGTCTTAGGTCATCAATTATAAATAAGAGCATTGGGCAGGATGGTTGCAAAGCAGGCTTTCATCTGCTATTTATTAGTGAGCATTCCCTCATCATCACTGTTCTGGCAGATCTTCTGATCCCCACTATAGTGGATGTATTTCACGTGTCTTTTTGGACCTTTTTTTCTCATAACAGATCCCCTACGCAACATCCAAGGGTGGTTTCTGGCAGCCGTGTTTCTATGATGTGTTCTTAAATCCTGATGACAGCTGATTAGATCAACGGTGATCTCCTGACCTAATCTGGATGGGTGGATTATTCCTCTATTTATAATTTTGAATTAAAACTGAGAGGTTCTCCTTCAGTTTCAGCAGGATTGAAAGATGGAGAGAGAATTTCTTGTATTCCCAGTTCTAGTTCCTCATAAGAAATATCCTTTCAGTAAACCCTTTCAGATTTATGTAATCTGCTGCTCAAATTTCTACTATACAATATTTCTACCATGGCAGTCTACCACTAAGAGACTTACATTAGCAGTTTCAGGTGAAATAGCTGTTTGTTGAGGATTTCCAGGAATCCAACCTTTTTTCTGTAGATAGTTTCATGTCAGAATCTGGCATATGTTTTTCACCAGATCTTAAAGACAGAAAACCACTTGTAAGTGATCTCATAAGATTTGAAGTCTCTTTGGGAAAATTTCTCAATGCCAGCGTTTCTGCTATAACATAGCATGTTATGAAGTAACCTCTTGTTCTCCAAAGTTATGTAAAAGATAGCAGGTGTTATGGTTTGGAACGTATCGTTCAAAACTTATGCAATGATGTAACTGGAGCAGTTTCAAAAATAGCAATTATCTTGATAAAGCTATTATCATGAATAAGTTAAGACATAATACACCAAATATTGAACTTTATCTTAAAAAAGAACAGGTAAATCTCACCTGATAGGCATGTAAAGAAAGATTGAGTGATGGAGACATAAGGCCAGATATATCATGGTCAGAGGGTACAGCATGGTAGTTACTTCTAAGATGGAGCTCATGGCCAGATGGTCGGAGACGAAGAATATTCAGTTCCGTATTTCTCCAGCTGTCTGTGTTCCCCAGTATTAGTGTATTTTGTGATCATTGCTGGTACTTGGTTGTGGAAAATAGAAACTGGCTGAGAAAACAAAGATGCAATGTCTGTGTCACACTGCTCTCATCCCCCCACCTACCAGTCATAACTGACTTGTTTCATGTTACACAGAAACAAGTGCTATGGCCGAATAGAATATAGTGAAGACCAACAGGAGGTACTAGGGGGTCTTATCTTGAAGCTACATTTGAGTAGTAAGCACATTTTATTTATTTATTTTTTATTTAAATGGAGTCATCCCCTCCAGAACTGACTCTGGCTCTGTTAATAATATAAGAAAATGATGTAGAAGAAAGAAATGCTGCTCTAGAGAGTTCCCAGATGCCCTTCACCAAACTTTCCCTAATATTAACATCTGATCTTACCGTGGTACATTTGTCAAAACTGAAAAACAGCATTGGTACATTACTATGAACCAAACTCCAGTCTTTTTCCAGTTTTTACACTCACGTCCTTTACCTGTTTTAGGATTCAATCCAGGATACCGCATTACGTTTAGTCATTATGTGACTTCTGGTGTGTGACAGTTTCTCAGTCTTTCCTTGTTTTTTCATAACCTTGATAATTTTGAGGAGTACTGGTCAGGTATTTTGTAGAAAGTCAATTTGGGTTTCTCTGATGTTTGTCTTCTTATTAGACTGAAGTTGTGTTTTGGGGGATGAATTATCTGTTGTTTTAAATACCCATAAATGTAATAGATACATAGATAGATATTTAGATATGCTATATAATCTTGTTTTGAATTTTAAAAGCCAACTATGAGATACCATTTAAATAACTTTTTATAACTTATATTTTAAATTCAATATTGTTTTTGAGATATATCCTTTTGGAATTTTTTTGCTATAATGTGATACATGTGTTCCTGAAAATTCTCATCTTCTGCATAATCATGCACTAAAAATAACAGAGCTTGTGGGATAATTAGACCCATAGATAATTAGGTCTATAGATAACTAGGGACAGACCACTCAAAACCTATTCATTAAGACACCAGAGGGCCAACATGAACAGTAAAAATCCCACTGAAATTATTAGCATTATGAAGACTTCTCAGATATGTTCACCAACCTCACAACGAGTCACACTTTTGCAGCCTTCAGCCCAGGGCTCCCACAACCTCTTTTGAAGTGTATGCCTTTTGAGGGATATCACTTCTAATAGAGGCTGGCTTCACCAAAATTTAAAATCTGATAATGAGTGTAGCTTTAGTCATCAATAAAACAAAATTTTAACACAGAGAGAAATGTCATGGCAACTCTTTCATCAGCACTTGCAGCATCACAATAAAGCTTAACACCGTGTAATGCATAATAATTTCTGAAGCCATTAAACTATCTACTGTATGCACTAACAGTACTAGGTAGAATTTTCAGCCTTTATATTAAAATACTTACATATTACTAAGGATTTTTCTTTAATTGTGAGAAAGTGTGAACTTTATTTCTTTACTACATTACCTGTTAGGGAAGATGGTATATGAATAAATATAACTTATATGTTATACTGGCACTATTGTTTTATTTATGTAAGTTTTTATTTTCATATTTTAATTATGCATGGACTAATTTGCATCCAAACCCTTGTATTTGTTGGAGGGCAGGATATATACATATCTTTTCTATCCTTTTTAACTGTGGTACACCATTCCTTCATATGAATATGCATTTCCCAACTGAACAACATTTGAATTCCTTCTATTTGTTTTCCCAGTAACAAGCAGTGCTGCAAAGAATTTCCTTGTATATGTCTCTGAGGGAATTTTTATAGGTTATATTCCTAGAAGTAGAATTACTGGATCATAGGGTATGAATATATTTAATGGAACATATACATTAATTTGGGGAACATTAACACTATTATGTTGCTGGGTCACTCAATGGATGTGGTCTAGGTCTCCGTTTATTCATTTTTATGTTCTTTAGTAATATAATATCATATTTTATAAAAGTGTTGCACATTTCTGTAAGACCTACTTCCAGGTGCTCTATGAGTTTTATTGATAACGTGACTGGGATCTCTTATATGTTTTATTTTCCAGTTGGTTTCTGCTATAAAAATGAGTATCTTAGTGTGTTTTATGATTACCTTATACCAACACAAATGGTGAATTCCTGTTGATTCTAATAGTTTATGTGTAGATTTTCTAGGATTTTTAATATAGACCATCATATGTGTAAATTATTGTACACTTTTCTTCTTTTCTGATCATCAGACCACTTTTTTTTTCTCATATTGCTGCATTGGATTGGACAATGCAGTAGATTGATAGTAGGCATCTTGCCATACCCTTAACTCTAAAGGGAAGTTTCTAAAATTTCATTTTAAGTATGATATTTGCTGTAGGTTTTTAGTAGAAATTCTTTTTACTCTTAATTTAGTAAGAATGGAGAAATGATAAATTTAAAAACTTTGGCATCTATTGGAATGGTCTTATGATGTTGCTATTTAAGTCTGTCAAAGAAATACAAATTACATTGGTAGGTTTTTCTTATCTGAAACTATCCCTACATTTCTGAGGAAAACCCTTGAGATGTAAGTGCTAATTATTTTACTTTTTCCAAGATGACCCTCTGTAGCTGGCTACACAGAAAAGGTACTGGAATACTGTAAATCACAATGTAAACGGCTCAGGCAAACAATCCTTGTCAATCACAACACTTAGACACTTAGCCCTCAGTCACATCAGGGGATGGCTGTTGACTCTTGCTATGAATGTTTTTGTGCTTCATCCTTTCTAAGCTTGCCGAGTCATTTAGCTGCAACTGCAAGGTTTGGATCTCAGCCCCCAGCCACACCAGGGAAGGGCAGATGCCCCCTCAAACTATGAATGCTAGGTTGTCACACCGTATTGCTATGGTTTCATGGACTATGGTCACACCAGGGAAGAAGCCAGTACTTCTCTAATCTTGCAGCTTCATAGCTCAAGGATAGGGATCCCTCTCCTAGAGTCTGATATTCTGTGTTACCAGATCCCTGAGCGTGGCCCTAGAATGTGATGGTTTTTGAGGGCCTCTCACAGCTCTAGCTGTGAGTGTGCCCAGTAACTGCTGCTCCAGTGGGCATGTGAGTGTTGCCTAGACATTTTCTCTTGTTTGCTTAACAACTCTACTTAGTTATAACGTTTCAAATTTTTTACACATAGATTTGACTTGCTTATACTTTATGTAGGATTTTTGCATCTATGTTTATCAATGAGAATGGCTTCTCATTTTCTTTTTTTTGTACCATTTTTGTTTGGGTTTTGTGTTAACTTGTTACTGGATTCTTTTTTTTTTTTTTTTTGAGACGGAGTCTCGCTCTGTCGCCCAGGCTGGAGCGCAGTGGCCGGATCTCAGCTCACTGCAAGCTCCGCCTCCCGGGTTAACGCCATTCTCCTGCCTCAGCCTCCCGAGTAGCTGGGAGTACAGGCGCCCGCCACCTAGCCCAGCTAATTTTTTGTATTTTTTAATAGAAACGGGGTTTCACCGTGTTAGCCAGGATGGTCTCGATCTCCTGACCTCGTGATCCGCCCGTCTTGGCCTCCCAAAGTGCTGGGATTACAGGCTTGAGCCACCGCGCCCGGCCTGGATTCTTAAAATAAGTCAGGTAGTTTTATCTTCTTTGCTCGTTTTTAATTATCTATCTTTTTCTTGATACTTTTCTAACACCTGTTGATTCTCATTCCTTTCTAGTACACATATACATGCTACCTGGAGATTTTTCCAATTTTTCGCTGTACCCTAATTATCAAAGTCCTTGCCATTGTTTAGACACGGATCTTTTTAATACCTGCTTGGTGCTCTGTAGCTCTTTTGATCTGATCACTTACTTTTGTTAGCTACTCTAAGATGTTTTTGTATTATTTCTTTGATTATTTTCCTACCTCCAATCTCAATGTTTTCTTTCTCTGAAATCCTTTTTCTGAGTATCATAGTTTTGATTCTCAAGATTTTTGTCTTATTTATTTTTTGTCTAAACTTTGTATACTCTGATTATATTGATTATACTTCTCAACAAAAACTTCTCTATTTGCTCTTATACTCTGTTTCCTATCATTGTATTTGTTGAATGAGGTGCCCACTTTTCATGGTATTAATTCTCTCAGCATTTCTATGGATGCCATTCCTGTTTTCTGTAGCCTATCTCTAGGGATTATGAGGAATGAGCCAGAAGTGCTGGCAGGGTATACCACTAATTTGTCTTTTGGATGTGGGAGCATGGGGTTTCCTCCTGGGTGTCTTTGGACTCCTTGGGCAAGGTCCCACCTGTCAGGCCAAAGGACTCTGATTGCTTCAGGCTAAGAGCAAATGCCTCTGCAGCTTAATGTTTGGCCCAGAGGCATGGTAGCAGTGACCCCTTAATCAATCTCTCCAATACTTTGTGCCACTTGTTTCCATTGTCCCTTTCTTTCAAGATTCCCTGAAACACTTCAAATTTTTATAGTGGACCTTCCTCTGCATACGTTCTGGGTTATGGTTTCTTCTATTAATATAATTTATCTGCTTTCTGACTTCCAGAGATTCTTCTATTTATTTCTGTTGAATGAAACTTTTTTTTTTTCTGGCCCTACATTAACTTATATTAAAAAATGCTTTTTTTGTTATTCATAGGAATTGAAGTGGGAAGATGATATTAGTGTTAGTGCTCAGTCCACCATTGATGAAATTTGTCTTCCATGCTTTTTCTGCCATTCCTTCAGTTATTCCTTTATCTATTCACCCCACAGCACTACTGAGCACCAACTCTGTGCCAGGCTTTGCAATAGGCTGGCTTTCAAGAAACAAATGCTATTATCCATAAATAAAAGAGTCTGACTTTCCTCTCATTTTTTTCTAATAGAGATGATGATGCTGTATTTGCATCAATCTATCTGTACAGTTATTCTTGACCTTAGATTATCTTTCTCAGTTGCCTAGCCAAGGTTAGAGTTGTAATGTTTGACCACCAAATAAGTAAAATCAACTGGTCTATGCACCAATAATCAAATCTTCTTGGCCTCATTCACATAGTGTTTGACATAGGAGTACTAGCTACATAACTTTGAACACTGCTCTGTATAGCTCCATATTTGATCAGTTTTTGATTTCTATGAATTTTCTTACTGACATACCTCTTACGTTCATCCTCTTCTCTGCATTCCTACTGCTTCTGTGCTAGTTTTGAGTCCTATTATCTTTTTTGTTTGCTTGTTTCCTTGAGACGGAGTCTCTGTCTGTCACCTAGACTGGAGTGCAGTGGCACGATCTCGGCTCACTGCAACTCTGCCTTCCAGGTTCAAGTGTTAAATCACATTATCTTTAACATAATTTGTCTAGTTAACTGGCTTATTGCCTGATCCCTAGAAAATGTTCCTAAGATATGTCTTGGTTGAATTAATGAACTAAGACCCACAAAGTGGTCTACCAATTTATAATCTCTCTCACACCAATATATTATTCATATTGCTGCCAATAAAAATTCTAAAACACTGATCTGACTCTACTCTTTCTTTGTTCAAGAAATCTTCAAAGTCTCTCACTTGCTTCATGTGAAAGACCATAGGCCCAAATTTTCTATAGATTATTTTAGTAATAAGTTTATAGAAATATTGGCAACAGAGACAAACAGCAATATGTTACAAGTACAAATGTAACTATTTTGCTGATAAAGCAGAACAGCAATTCTAATAGTGATTAAGAAGTAGTAAATACCAAGTAGAAGCTACACTAATAAATTAAGTAGGATAGAGTCTGAATAAAAGAATGACTTGGTACAAACTGTGGAGTAGGATATCTTAGAATTTTGTCTTGCAAATTCATACAATTTTAGACTGGAAAGATACTAATTTATTAATGTGGACAATCACAGTTATAGAGATTCAAATAAGTTTTTCAGAGTTTGTGTACAAAACAATAGAAGATGAAATTTGGCGGTAACCATGCTCATATTATTCTCTTAGTTTTGAACCTCCCACTTCAATTTTTGTGACTCAGTTTAAATGCTTCCCCTTGCATAAAACCTGTGCTTCTGTGGAAGGATTCTGGTGGCAAGGATACCAGCGTATGTATTATTTCAGGGCAAGTGATGATTGGTTTGGACACACAATGTCCTGGATTCAGGGTGTTGTTAGGAAGGCATTTCTATTTGTCAAAAGTTAGTCAAATGTAAGTATCATAATACCTGCTGAAATGTGTACAGTAAGTAAAAAGGGAGTTTATTGACTAATGAAACTCAGAAGACGTGAGGTGAAGCTGGCATCAGGTGAGACTGGATTCAGAGACTCAAACAGTGTTATTGAGACACGGTCTATCTCTCAGCTCTACTTGTGAGTCAAGGATGGTGTATTAATTGTTTTTCACACTACTGTAAATAACTACCTGAGTATGGGTAATTTATACACAAAAGAAAATTTTAATGAACTCACAGTTCCACATGTTTGAGGGAGGACTCAGGAAACTTACTATCATGGTGGAAGGTGAAGGGGAAGCAGGCATTTTCTTCACAAGGCAACGAGAGAGAGAGTGAGGGGGGAACTGCCAAGCACTTTCATTTAAATCATCGGACCTCGTGAGAACTCATTCACTACCATGAGAACAGCATGGGCAAAACTACCTCCATGATCCAATCTTCTCCCGCCATATCCCTCCCTCGACTCATGGGGATTACAATTTGAGATGACATTTGAGTGGGAACACAGAACCAAGCCATATCACTCCACCTCTGGCTCCTCCAAAATCTCATATTCTTTTCACATTTCAAAACCAATCATGCCTTCCCAACAGTCACCCAAACTTAACTCATTTCAGCATTAACTCAAAAGTCCAAGTCTAAAGTTTCATCTGAGACAAGGCAAGTCACTTATGCCTATTAGCCTAGTAAAATAAAAAACAAGTTAGTTACTTCCAAGATACAGAGGGGGTATAGGCATTGGGTAAATGTTCCTGTTCCAAATGGGGGAAATTGGCCAAAACAAAGGGGCCACAGGCCCCATGTAAGTCTCAAATTTGGCACGGCACTCATGAAATCTTAAAGCTCCAAAATAATCTCTTTTGATTTCATGTCTCACATCCAGGGCATGTTGATGCCAGCGGTAGGCTTCCATGGCCTTGGGCAGCTCCATACTTGTGGCTCTGCAGGGTACAGCCCCTGTGGCTGCTTTCACGGGCTGGCATTGAACACTTGCAGCTTTTCTAAGCACAGGTGTAAGCTGTCAGTGGATCTAACATTCTGGGGTCTGGAGGACAGTGGCCCTCTTCTCACAGCTCCACCAGGCAGTGCCCCAGTGGGAACTCTGTGTGGGCACTCCAACCCCACATTTCCCTGCAGCATTGCCCTAGTAGAGGTTTTCCATGAGGGCTCCATGCCTGTAGAAGACTTCTGCCTGAACATCCAGGTGTTTCTATGTATCTTCTGAAATCTAGACAGAAGCTCTCAAAGCTCAACTCTTGTCTTCTGTGCACCTGCATCCTCAACACCACTTGGAAGCCACAAAGGCTTGGGGTTTGCACCTTCTGAAGCAATGGCCTGAGCTATATACATTGACCCCTTTTAGGCATGGCTGGAGCTGGAGCAGCTGGCACACAAGATGCCATGTTCCTAGGCTGCACAGAGCAGCGGGGGTCTGGGCCTGGCCCACGAAACCATTATTTCCTCCTAGGCTTTTGGACCTGTGATGGGAGGGGGTGCTATGAAGATCTCTGGAATGACCTGAAGACATTTTCCTCATTATTTAGGCTATCAACATTCAACTCCTCATTACTTATGCGAAGTTCTGCAGCCAGCTTGAATTCTTCCCCAGAAAATGGGTTTTTCTTTTCTACCACATGGTCAGGCTGCACATTTTCCAAACTTTTATGCTCTTTTTCCCTTTTAAATGTAAGTTCCAATTTCAGATCATCTTTTTGTGAACACATATGATTGTATGTTTTCAGAAAAAGCCAGGTCACTTCTTGAATGCTGTGGTGCTTAGAAATTTCTTCTGCCAGATACTATAAATCATGTCTCTTAAAAGTTCCACAGATCTCTAGGGCATGGGCAAAGTGCCACCAGTGTCTTTGTTAAAGCATAGCGAGAGTGACTTTTACTTCCGTTCCCAATAAGTTCCTCATCTCCATCTGAGGACACCTCTGCATGAACTTCATTGTCCATATCATTATCAGCATTTTGGTCAAAACTGTTCAACAAAACTCAGGAAGTTCCAAGCTTTTCCACATCTTCCTGTCTTCTTCTGAGCCCCTCAAACTGTTCCAGCCTCTGCCCATAGCTAGTTCCAAAGTTGCTTCCACATTTTTAGGAATCTTTATAGCAGTATTCCACTATCCTGGTACCAATTTTCTGTATTAGTTTGTTTTTACACTGCTATAAAGAGCTACCTGAGACTGAGTAATTTATAAACAAAAGAGGTTTAATTGACTCACAGTTCTGCATGGCTGGGGAGGCCTCAAGAAACTTACAATTATGGCAGAAGGCAAAGGGGAAGCAGGTACCTTCTTCACAAGGTGGCAGGAGAGACAGAGGGTGGGGAGGAACTGCCAAACACTTTTAAACCATCAGATCTTGTGAGAACCCACTCACTAACATGAGAACAGCATAGGGGAAACTGCTTTTATGATCCATCCACCTCCCACCAGGTCCCTCCCTTGACATGTGGGGATTGCAATTCAAGATGAGATCTGGGTGAGGACACAGAGCCAAACCATATCAGATAGAGAGTGGTGGGACAGAAGACCACTTCTTTTAGGCATAAAGCCTTGAAATTATTTCACTTTTAAACTAGGAGCAAGAATTCAGGAGGAAGTTGGTCAGACATGATGGCTAATGTCTGTAATCCCAGCACTTTGGGAGGCTGAGATGGGCAGATCGCGAGGTCAGGAGATTGAGACCATCCTGGCTAACATGATGAAACCCTATCTCTACTAAAAATATAAAAAATTAGCTGGGCATGGTGGCACGTGCCTATAATCCCAGCTACTCGGGAGGCTGAGGCAGGAAAATCACTTGAATGCAGGAAGTGGAGGTTGCAGTGAGCTGAGATTGTGTCACTGCACTCCAGTCTGGGTGACAGAGAGAGACTCCATCTCACACACACACACAAATAAGAATTCAGGAGAAAGTTATAAACTGTGTTGAATGTTGCCAAGAAGCTGGGTAAAATAAGAACAGAAAATTCATTATTGAATTTAATGAGAGAGGTGTTTGTTTATGTTGGCTTCACTAGAGTGGTGAAGGCCAATGTCTGATTTCCATGGATTGAGGAGGGAACAGGAGATTGGAAAATAGAGGTTGTAAACTCCCATAAACCTTTCCTTCCTTCCTCCCTCTCTCCCTCCCATCCTTCCTTTTTTCTCTTTTCTTTCTTCTTTCTCTAAAATATTAAATTTATTATAGTATGGTTTTATGGAAATGATCAAGTAAAGATGAATAAATTAATAATGCAGAAGATAGGATACCTATAGGAGCAAAATCCCTTGTGTGGTCGACAGAGTCTGGGATTCACTGAAGAAGTGCAAGGGTTGGCCTTAGATGTAATACAGGGAGAGCTCATCACTTTTAATAGAGGAAGACAGAAAGGCTGGTACACTGGGTTGTAGGAGGATGTATAAGGATATCAGTTAGGTGTTAAGAACAGAAAGACTGAGTTCAAAGTGATTTAACAAAAGAAGAGAATATTTCTCCTTTAAGTAAATGTTCAGGTAGGCAGTCTACAGCTGATACAGTGGCTCCATACTCAATTATCCAGGCTCCATCTATCTTGTTGCCATGCCAACCTCAACATGCAGCTTACACTTGCTGGCCTGCAAGTGAACTGTTCCATCTCCTGCTATCATGACTGAATACTAGCCAAAGGGAAAAAGGGGGAAGTGGGAGGGGAAAGCATATACCTTTCTTAAAGAGCACAACCTAGAGATTGTCCCTATTCTGTTCATATCTCATTGGCCTTAATTTAATCACATCATCACTGCAATCTACAGTGGGGGCTGGGAAATTTGGTGTTTGAGGGGATGACCAAGCGCCCAACTGAAAATGTTATTCTTATCTTATGAGAAGTAGAGAATGGATGTGAGGGAATGGCTAGAAACCTCTGCTACAAAGGATATGGTGGTTCTTTTCTGATTGCTTCTAACTTCTCAATGAAAGGTGAGTTCATCAGCTGAGTAAAAGAATGAATGAGATTTTGGGGACTTGAGGAGCAAGGAGAAGGAGTATAATAGTCATTTTGAAGAGTGAGTTAAGTAGGGAACTGTAGTAAGATGGACAGACAGTGTGGAGAGATTACTTGAATCTTGTGGACAGAGGAAAGAGTAGAATCAGATTATCCTGACTCCTGCCTGAAGCTTTACATATTCAGAGAAAAATGTTGGAAGAAACTCTGACATAATGCTATGTCTGTCATCAGCACACATTTCATAGGACTTTTACTGTCAGGGCTGTCATTTAGTGCCAAGATGTTTAGAGAGCTCTTAATAAGTATAATCAGTTGGCTAAGAAAATGTGTCCATGACTCAGGGAAGGGCATATTTGTTTTCCTCATTTCCCAATCTGTAAATAAGCAAATTCTGAAAGAGGTTAGTGAAAATATCCATATCCAGAAGCTGTCAGCTTTCCTTCGTCAAACTCTATGACTTGGGCTGAAGTGGGTGTTGGAGAGGCAGCTACCATGTGCACCCAGATGACCACTCATTTAATATGTTACTATTTCCCGTTATTTTCTCAGGATAGATAGCCAAAGTGGAACCCTGGGAGATTTCTTCATTTTTCCTGTCACAAAGAATTGGTAATTCAGTAGTCATAGGAGTTTGTAATAAATAACCCACATTGATTTCTTTGTTCTGGAATAATTTTGCTTCTCCTCTTCCCGAAGCTCTGACACTTGCCCCAACAGGCAATGATGGAAAATTATTTACAAAGTGGCACAAACTCCCTTACTGCTTTGGATATAAATCCAGGCAGGAGGGGATAGCTCTGAGGCAAGAGATCTAGGACTTCTAGCCCCTGAACTTTCAGCCGAATACATCTTTTCCAAAGGAGTGAATTCAGGTCCTCGTATCACTGGCAGCAGGGCGTGACCATGGAGAAACTGTTGTGTTTCTTGGTCTTGACCAGCCTCTCTCATGCTTTTGGCCAGACAGGTAAGGGCCACCCCAGGCTATGGGAGAGATTTGATCTGAGGTATGGGGATGGGGTCTAAGACTGTATGAACAGAACAGTGGAGCACCCATCATGATGTGCGTGTGTGTGTGTGATGTGTGTGTGTAACTGCAGAAGGGGTCAGTCTGTTTCTCAACTTTAAACTCTATACGTAAGTGAGGGGATAGATCTTTGTGATCTGAGAAATCTCTCATATTTGCTTGTTTTTCTGGCTCACAGACATGTCGATGAAGGCTTTTGTGTTTCCCAAAGAGTCGGATAATTCCTATGTAACCCTCAAAGCACGGTTAACGAAGCCTCTCAAAGCCTTCACTGTGTGCCTCCACTTCTACACAGAACTGTCCTCAACCCGTGGGTACAGTATTTTCTCTTATGCCACCAAGAGACAAAGTAATGAGATTCTCATATTTTGGTCTAAGGATATAGGATACAGTTTTACAGTGGGTGGATCTGAAATATTATTCGAAGTTCCTGAAGTCACAGTAGCTCCAGTACACATTTGTACAAGCTGGGAGTCCACCTCGGGGATCGTGGAGTTCTGGGTGAATGGAAAGCCCAGGGTAAGGAAGAGTCTGAAGAGGGGATACACTGTGGGGGAAGATGCAAGCATCATCTTGGGGCAGGAGCAGGATTCCTTCGGTGGGAGCTTTGAAACACAGCAGTCCCTGGTGGGAGACATTGGAAATGTGAACATGTGGGACTTTGTGCTGTCACCAGATGAGATTAGCACCGTCTATCTTGGCGGGCCCTTCAGTCCTAATGTCCTGGACTGGGGGGCACTGAAGTATGAAGTGCAAGGTGAAGTGTTCATTAAACCCCAGCTGTGGTCCTGATGGTACCTCCCGGTTTTTTACACCGCACGCGCCCCATGTCTCTGTCTCTAGTACCTCCCGGTTTTTCACACTGCCTGGTTCCCATGTGGCTGTCTCTGGGCCTTTGTTCCCCTGTATGCATTGCAGGCCTGCTCCACCCTCCTCGCACCTGAGAATGGAGGTAAAGTGTCTGGTCTGGGAGCTCGTTAACTATGCTGGGAAACTTTGTCCAAAAGAATCAGAATTTGAGGTGTTTTGTTTTCATTTTTATTTCTTTTTAAGTTAGACAGATCTTGGAGATAATGTCTTACCCTCACATAGATGAAAAAACTGACACCCAGAAAGGAGAAATGATGTTTTAAAAAATGTCACAAGGCAAGAACTGAGAAGGAAGTGCTGGTCTTCTATTTAATTCCCCGCCCAGGACCCCCAGAAAGCAGGAGGGCATTGCCCACATTCACAGGGCTCTTCAGTCTCAGAATCAGGACATTGGCCAGGTCTCTGGTTTGGGTCTAGAGTGCTCATGATCATGCCATGGAACTGCTGGACCCAGGTCTCCTGAAATGGGAAGCCCAGCAATACTGCACAGTTCCTCCATTTTTCTCAAAGCACACTGGAAAGGCCGTTAGAATTGCCCTAGCAGAGAAGGTCTGCTTTTTTTCCAGAGCAAAATGAGGCACTAGGTATAAATATGTTGTTACTGCCAAGAACTTACATAACAATAGTTTTTGTTTGCTCGCAGTGCTTTCTTAATTTTATGGCTCTTCTGGGAAACTCCTCCCCTTTTGCACATGAACCTTGTGGGGCTGTGAATTCCTTCTTCAACCCCTCATTCCCAATATACCCAGGCCACAAGAGTGGACATGAACCACAGGGTGTCCTGTCAGAGTAGCCCATCTCCCATCTCCCTAGCTCCCTATCTGGAGGATAGTTGGATAGTTATGTGTTCCCAGCAGGACCAATTATAGCCTTTCCAAGGATTGAGTTACGGCCTTTGGGAGTGAGACATCTTCTTGCTGCTGGATTTCCAAGCTGAGAAGACATGAACCTGGGACCACCAGTAGCCATTTTGTTTGCCACATGGAGAGAGACTGAGGACAGAAGCCAAACTGGAAGTGGAGGAGCCAAGGGATTGACAAACAACAGAGCCTTGACCACATGGAGTCTCTGAATCAGCCTTTTCCAGAACCAGATCTATACCTGGACTGCCCAGGTCCATAAGCCAATAAAGCCCGTGTTTACGTGAGCAAGTGCAAGCTGTTTTCTGATGGTTGCTGTAGAGGTTGTGACTAACTTCTCTAAGGGCCTTTGAAACCAAGTCCCTGTAACTTTACACTGCCCATTACACAACATATCCATGGCACTTCAACCTGTCCCCGAGAGTCCCCTGAAGGGATTCCCTCTGACAAGCACATCCCTCTTTTGAGACAGCTGGCCATTCATGTATGGCCAGTTGTGGGGGTTTTAATACTCTCATTCTATCATTGTTCCAATTTGGGAGCAAAAACTAAAGATCATTGAGATCCATGAATCTGATGCCAGGTTCAGTGACTAGAATGCACTTGCCCCAGTTGGTTCCGGTTCTTTGTAGAAACAGACCACTCAAAGATGACAGCGGCTGGCTTCCTCCAGAAGTGTCCTTCAACACGGTCTTTCAGTACTAAGTGACCAGTAGAAGTTACTCCATAAAGACCACAGCCAGGAATGAATCATGGGGCTTCCTGCATATCAAATGGTTACCTAGGGAAGGCATATGGTAAACTAGTTAAGCCCAGAGGTTCTGGAATCAGACTGCCTAGGTTCAAATCCTGGCTTTACAACTTACTAGCTATGTGACCTTAGGTAATATAACCTCTTTATGTCTCAGTTTTCTTACCTACAAAGCAGGAGAAATAATAGTAAGTAGCTCAAAGGATTGCAATAAGAATCAAAGAAAATCATGCAAGCAAAGCACTTACTACAGTGCCTGGCACGTAGTAAGCTCTTATAACAGTTTTCTGCTCTTATTCTTATTAAGCCATTTTGTATTATATCCATAAACATAGATTCATTATACGCCATAAAAATACAACTTGGTAGAATTTATCTCGGTTGGCAGCAGCTGAAGTTTCTCATTTGCTAAGAATTAAGTTTGGAATGTTAGAAGGATGAATAACAAATCTTTGAAGCCGTTATTTATATGAATATTGACTTCTCTAATTGACTTTTGATAACCATTTGTAAGCACAGAAGTTAAGGATACATTCTCAGACAAAAAGGAGAGTGCAAATATTCTCTGTTGTCCAGTTAGGGCAGATCCATCCATCCTCACATTCAGCTAAGCAGAAGAGAGGATGGATACTCTTTTCTAGTTAAATAATCCAGATATGTCTTAATTATAAAAGGCCATCCCAACTCCCCAGGGATGTGGGTTGAGCTAATATTTTCTTCAGAATTCAATTGCTTGCATCTTACTATACATAGTGTAGTAGACAGCCTCTGGCCTTAATAATTTGAGCCAGGAAAATTTTAACACCTGGTATTTGCATTCAGAGAACATTAACAAATCTTAACAAAGCATTCGTAGGATGTTTAAATTTAAGTAATTTAGCCTACTGGTGGATACATCAATGTAATCTTGTTGGAAAATGTATTTCCAGGTAACTGGTGAATTGTCATACCATACAGAGCTATTAGATGTAATCCAATTAAATGTTAGATGACATCTGCCAAAGATGATTCTGATTTGGGCATGTTGGTTCTAAGCAATGCTTTTTTTTTGCAGTAAGTGGAGAGTAAGATCAAGCATCTACCGTGGCCACTTCTAGCTGATGCTAATAAAGCCATGTCATCAGCACTGGTTTTCTGATAGAGTAGGGACCATGGATCTGATTTTTCCAGAAGTAGAATCAGGCCTCAGGGAATGAGTTAAAAAGACATAGGGACAAATGGTCTATAAAACTGATAATAGAAAGGAGGTGAAAGAGGGATGGTGGCCTAGTGCTTGAAGAGATATTGTGGTGCATTTACAGGCCAAATAAGAGAAAGTAGACCAATAGTATGAATCAGAGATGTTGGAGGCTGCTACTTGATAGAACACTTTCTTTTTGGAGCTGAAAATAGCCACGTTGGTATAAGGGTTAGGGCCAGGCCTGACCCTAATGTAAGCGACTTAGCGTGGGATGCAATATAGTGACGTGCAGATCAGAAACCTAAAATCTCCCTGTGTCAGAAAAAAATATTAGCTCACTGGACAGGCAACAAGCCTTGCACACTTTACAAAAAGAGATGGTCATGGAGAGAGCAGTCTTAAGAATGGGCTACATATCAGGCCAGGTGAGTGGATGAGAAGCCACCTCTGTGATAAGACCTGGTCTATCCAGGCCCCGGAGAAAAGACTACAGGCTGCCTCAAAAGTGAGACCAGGATCTGATGGAAATGAATTTGGAGTCCCAGCTGACAAAGTAAGTAGAATGTTAAATCTGTGATATTCTCCCCCATGCTTTCACTATCCTCAAGTTTGATGTGCCCCAGGGAAGCAAAGATTGACAAAGGAAGCAAATGGCTCTAGATGGTTCACCACCACCACCACCTAGATCAGATTTCCAAAGTATAGATTTCTGACCACTAGAATCCCAGGGTAAAGAGAAGCACTGCTTTGATTTCTAGGTAGTTTTATCCTAGGACAACTGCCCACTAGTCTCAGATGGGTTGTCATACTTGCCTGGATTCATTCTCTTCAGCTCCCTGTCTCTATTTCATCTATGCATCTTTTCATTTCTTCTGTACTAGAACGTAGGTTAAGTGGGCTTGTTAGCCTTTTCCTTCAGAAAACGCAGACTCCTAGCTCAAATTTCCTGGATCACCTGGCCCAGTGATCACTTATAGTCTGCTGATTACAGGCATCATTTTCTTCTGGGTGTTTGAGTATAGATTCATTGACCCCAGTCCTCCTAGAGTAGATCCTCTGGGGTTAGCGCTCAGGAATATACAAGAGCACAAGCCCTTTTGTACCATGTGCTTTTAGAGCTATCACTGTAGTGTTTTCCTGACAGCTCAGATTTCTTACCTCAGGGACATGCCTGGCTCCCACTAAGCTTGCAGTCAGGTGGTCACCTTTAAAGAAGCATCTAGTGCATCTGTACCCAGGTCATCCCCTTGGCCTACTTCTGGTGCATTCTTTCAGGCCTCATTCAGTGTGGACCCTTCTGTCCTATGCCCTTCATACACACAGATAAGTGATCTCCAAAGTCTCATCACTGCCCCCAGGATGATAATTACTTAATCACACAGGGCAGATCACACACAATCTTAGAACAAAACAAAAACAAAAACAAAAACTTCTTACACTTACTGAGCTCTTACCATGCCAGGTACTGTTGTAAGTCTTTTAAATATATTCACTTGTTTAATGACAATACTATGAGTTATGTAATATTTTATAGTCCTCATTTTACAGATGAGAAAACTGAAGTTTGGAGAGGTTAATTAACTTTCTCAGAGCTATGATTTGAACCTAGGCAGTCTGGCTACTCAGCTCTATGCTTCTAACCACTGTATTCTACTGACACATGCAACAGAAGCTTACACCCTAGACTTATACCCCTAGCGCAAGAGGGAGGGTGTGGGGATGTGTGTTTTTTCTTATGGCGAAGTCATTCCAGGATGCCGTATATTCAGTGTTAGCTACCATTGCAGATCCACTGGCAATCACCCTACTTTTTATTTTGTTCTTATGTGCTTAGGAGAATGGCTTGCACATAGAAATCCTATTCAGCCTTAGCATGAATACAATTGTGCCATATTGTCAAAGTTCTTCTCTGACCTCCATCTCTTCTATAGTCATGCACACCCTTAGATGTAACTTCACATCCTACTGGCATTCACCGAACACATAGAGTCATACAAGGGACTCTCTAGGCCAGCAATTCTCAACTTTGGATACGAATATTGGAACCACCTGGAGAACTTTCAAAAATCCAGTTGCTTAGGCCATAACCAGATAATTATGTTGGATTATCTGGTGGTGAGACTCAGGCATCATTACTTTTAAACCTCCTTAATGATTACAGTGTACAGCCATGTCTCCAACAGCCACTCTTTTAGGTGCCACTCTTCTAGGGTGAGTGATGGTTTAGAAAAGATTGCAGAGTCACAGCTGTGGTCCCTGACTCTTTGTGTGGTTATTTCTGACGAGTATGCCCCTTGTTTCTTAATTTTCTTATGCTATAGTGGTTTCAGTTTGAGTCAGGGGAGCATACCAAACTCCATTTCAACACTGGAGTTTGGAGTCATAGCTCTAGGATTAAATAAAGCGACAGCCCTGTATTTAGTGTGTTCCTATTTATTCAGTAAAGCCTCACTGTGATGACAAATATTGTATTTGTATTTTCCTTTTTCCCCAGTTGATACTTTGTATCTCTGTAGTGTGGAGAAACCAAAGTGCCAAGATATTTGAAAAGCTGAAATCCTTAAGTATTTTTATCAGAGCATCACAGATGTAGGAGGAAGAGAGAAGAGGCTTCCCAAACAAACATAGCTGAGGGAAGGGTAAAGGTTGCATTGCAAGCTTGTTACACTTCTCTCCTGATAAAGTTCACTGAATGCTCTGTGATATGCTGCAAGCAGTTACAGAGCTGCACTGGCAGGTTGCTGGAGCCAGGGGTGGGTTGTAAAATGGTTTATGGGAAGGTCTTTCATTCTCTCTCGTGCACTTTTCTTTCTTTTGCTTTAGCTCTTGCTCTCTCCATCTCTATTTCTCTCTGCCGCTCTCTCTCTTTTTCAATTTTAGGCCTTCTTTACAGCATATCCATTTTAGAGGTAGTTCCTATAATGTAGTGGGCTCCATGAAATCAATGAAATTCCCAGTGTTCGCCTATTGCATTGGTAGCTGCATTCTTTTAACTCACCTAAGGAGCCCAGACACTAACAAGAAGGCAATTTGGTATCGGAAAAATGTCTTCTTCCTTCTTTGTACCAATCCTTTCACCTATACGATTTATTTTTGTTTAAATTATACATGTACCTTTTATTGGGCAAATGGTTAGAATGAGAGAACAAAAGCTTTTGGAGCAATTACTTTAAGCCAGTCTTATAATTAAAAAAATAGATGCAAAAAGTTTGTAAAAGGATATTAAAAAATTTTAAACTATACATCATTAAAAAAACTAGTCCAGAAATGTACCACCATTTGTAATAGTCCTTTTTTTCTTGCGTGTTTAGAATATGCTACCCATATGTTAGTTGGTTCTCCTAGTCAATGGAGAAACAGCCTCTATTATCAATTTCTCATTGGATATCAATGGGAAAACTCATGATGAGATCATGATGAATAAGCTCCAGATTCTTTTTACATGAAATGATGTCTTATATGGGAATTAATATATTGTGAAATACTTTGGTACCTAAATGTATATATAGCTCAGGATGTCTAGCTGATATTGTTCTGTTTTAAGCATTCTGGGCATAAAGCCAAGTAACCACAGTGAGACTGGGTGTCTTATTCATAAAATGGGATCTTCATTCCCTCTTTCCTTGCTTCTTAATTACACACACACACACACACACACACACAGACACACACACACTCACACACGCACACTTCATTTTAGAACGGATACAACCACATTATGAAAAGTTAGTAAGGAAAAAAAATCCTCCATAATTCCATTATTATAATAAGAACATATTGTCTGGAAGCATTCCTTATACTTTTTTTCTAAAATAGTCACTTCTTTTAAAAATAGTGTATATACAAGTCTGTTATTTTTTCTTTTATCAAAAGCATTTTTATTTACATGTTATATCATAAGATTCACCACTGACATTTAAATGGCTATCTATTCTATTTGGTGGATGTAGACATATACAGTTTACTTAAACATGCCCCAATTTTCTGTTTGCTATCCTAAGTAATGTTAAGTGGTTGTCTTTGTGAAAAAAGCTCCCCCTCCCAATATTTTACATCATTTCCCTGGAATGGATTCTCAAAATGTGACTGTCCTAATTCACCAGGCGATGCCACCCAGAGTTGTTGGAGCACCAGCAGGTATCGCGCATTCTCTAATAAATAACCCATATTGATCTCTCATTTTGTGATTTATCTTGCTCTCTTTGCTCTTAGAGCTTTGATTCATGGCTCCAAGGGGGCAATTTTGGAAAATCATTTACCAGCTGAGACATCCTGACTGCTGCACATATGAGGTCAAGGTGGGGCAAACTTGAAACAGAGGGATCTCAGATGTCCAAACCCAGAATCTCAGCCACTGATACTTTTTTCAAGAAAATGATCAGAATTCCAGGCACACCAAAAGCAGGGAGGGAATATGGAGTTTCCTGGTCTCTAAACATGGAGTTTTCCATGTTTCCTGGTTTTCATCAGCCTCCCAGTGCTTTCCCTCAGACAGGGAGGCACTGCTTCCACTGATGGCTAAGATCTTGTCCTGCAAATATGCCTGTGCAAAGCCAGGTTAGGGAAAAGGGCCAGCACGGGTGAGAGGTTGTGGTCTGGGGCAGAGTTCAGGCTGTGGTTTGTAAGTCCAATCTCTCTGTATGTTGCGAGGAATACATCTTTGTGGCCTGGCAAGCTTAACCGATGACCTTTTCTCTCTCTGCTTTCTATCCTACAGATGTGAACAAAAAGGGTTTTGTGTTTTGCCAGAGTCAGACAATTCCTTTGTGATCCTGAGTGCAGAGCTAAAGAAGGCACTCAAGACCTTTATTGTGGGTCTCCATGTCTATATGCACCTGACCAGTGAACATAGCCTTTTTTGGTTATGCTGTGAGGACGCGATAATGAATCCTCCTCTCTAAGGAAAAGACTGGAGGCTACAGCACATCCGTGGGTGGAACTGGGATAATTTTAAAGTCTCCTAAGAATTCTGCACCGTGTACCTCTGTTTAAACTGGAGTCGGCCTCAGGGATCATGGAGTTCTGGGTGGATGGGAAGCCCATGGTGAGGAGGAGTCTGAAGAAGGGATACACTGTGGGGACAGAGGCAGGCATCATCCTGGGGCAGGAGCAGAATCCCTTCAGTGAGAGCTTTGACACAAACCAGTCCTTGGTGGGAGATATTGAAGATGTGAACATGTGGGACTTTGTGAAATTAGATATTAGGTTAGATTAGATGGCCAGATGACATTAATGCCATCTATGTTGGTGCGGCCTTCAGTCCTAATGTCCCTGACTGGCGGACGCTGACATACGAAGTGCACAGGGAAGAGTTCACCAAGCCCTAGTGGTGACCCTGAGGCCCAACTGCAGGTCCCAAAGGTTCCTCCTGGGATTACACCTGACATTTCCCTGACTTTGGTTCTGAGGTCTTTTTGTCCTGCATACCTGGCTCTCTCACCCCAAGGGTCCTGTATTTCCCTTCTTTCTTCACTCTGCTTTCATCAGCACAAGGGCCAGTACAGAGCAGAGGGTCCCATTCATGGCTTAGAATCACCAGGCTACACCCCAGGCCTATTAAATCTGATTTCCTGGAGGTGAGACCCAACCATCCATATTTTTAAAGCTCTTTAAGTGATTCCAGTGTTCTGCCAAAGCTGAGAGCTGCTGCCTTTATGTCTGTCTAAGAGCAAATGAGCCAGACTTTTTGTCCTAAAAAAGACAGCATGTGTCCAACTATAGTTCTGCCAATATTTTCATTTGCCTTTATCCATATACCTACCATGGTTTATTGTGCTTTATTGTATTAACTAAGGAATACAGGAGTATTTTCCAGCATTCTGCCCTCATCATTAGAATGTGGTCATTATAAATTAGAATTATCTGTAACTTTTAAAATCCTTTCTATTTGAAGATTCAAGAAATCTAAGACATGTTTTGTTGTTGTTGTTTAATTTGTTCCATTTTCTTTCTTAAGGCTGACCAATATTCATTAGGTGAAATTTCTATTGGTTTTTGATTTCTTATTTATCGTCCCTCAGGTCACTTTTCTCCATGTCCTGATCCTTATATTTTAAATTTTATTTTTTTCAAATCTCTCTTCCATATTACTGATTTATTTTCTGCTTTTCATATTGGGATCCTTTTTCTAATGCCATTGAAAATTCTGTGATGCTTTTTGAGTTTCCTTAAATTCTTTCTTAGATTTAGTATGTTTTTTTCCAATGATTTTTCATCAATTCTCTTTTCTTCAATATACTTAAAAGTTTAATACAGTTACTGTCTAAAGTTTTCTACATTTTCCTGTGATTAATCTTTAAAGTTTTTGACATACATCTTTTGCATGCTTTAGATAATTTTCTTTTATATTTTAGTACTTTTCAGTCTCACTATTTATTCAAATACAGTATGAGGGGTACATTCTCTTTGTCTCCTTTCCGCCTACCTGGCCACAATTTCCCTAGGAATCTTTGCAAGCTGGCTGATGGACTTAGGTAATACTAAGAATTTCAAGTATTTCAGCCCCAGGATTAGCCTCTTTCAACTCCCCTTTGAAATGATCCCCTGAAACAGTTTGGATGTTTGTCCCTTCAAAATCTCATGTTGAAATATGGTTCCCAATGTTGGAGGTGGGGCCTGGTGGGAGATGTTTGGATAATGGGGGCAGATCCCTCATGAGTGATTTAGTGCCATCCCCTTAGTGATGAGTGAGTTCACTCAGTTTGGTCATAAAAGATCTGGTTGTTTAAAAGACCCTGTGATCTCTCCCTTCCCTCTCTCGTCCCTGCTCTTGCCATGTGACACACTGGCACCCCTTCACCTTCCACCATGATTGTACGCTTTCTTAGGCCCTTGCTAGAAGCAGATGCCAGCACCATGCTTCCTGTACAGCCTGAAGAACTGAAGCCAATCGAGCCCCTTTTCTTTATAAATTACCCAGTCTCAGGTATTCCTTTATGGCAATGCAAAATGGACTAACACACTCCCCACCTCCACCAATTTCTGCTGATTGTCACAGACTCTCTCAGGTGCACTTTTTCATAGTTGTGTCTTTATGTCTCTCTTAAAGGGATGACTCAGAATGCTGGGGAAGACACAGTTAACAATAGCAGCAGCATCAGACAAGATTAGGTCTTGGGTTCTTTTGGAGAGGGTGATAGTCTGGGAAGCTTTGCTTTCCTCTGTCTGGCTCCTCTCCTTGAGACTAGTGCCATGTCCCACGTCTGATATCCATCGGTTTCCAGCAAAGAGGTCCAAGGTCGCCTACACATGACAGCTATCTCTGGGGCTCTGGGACATTTCACTCTTCACTAGGTATGAAGCAAGTGGAGATTCTCATTGCAGTTCTGTCCTGAAGCATAGATCTTCAGGGGAGAAAGTTTCAGGAAGGCCATGTTCACTTGAGATTTGAGCTGGGTCCTTCAAATCAAGCATTGCTAGCCACAAGGCTGATGTGATTTTTATTCAAGTATTTATTTCTCAGTTTATTCTAAACAGGCAAAGAGGTGATATTGTTTCCTCAAAACTCTAAGAGTACCTTGAAGACAGAGGAAAGCTCCTCCATGGAGAGATTCTCACCTGCAAACAGCCAGAGTGGAGCCTGGGCAGGACTTCAGACTTCTAAGAGGAGTAACAGTGTAGTGGGCAGTCTCTCATAAATAGCACAAAGAGTCTTTCCTCATCAGGGGTGGGTTTCCTTTTAGAATCAGGGCAGACTTGTCGAAGTTCTCCAGGAGCTGGGGCAGGCTCATTTCAAAACAAACTGTGCCCTGATACATGGAATCTTTGGCCTTTGTATTGTTGATGCCTCGATCTGAAAGTCAGAAATAGATCCTATTCTTCTCTATGCTTTACTCATGTTTGGGGTCAAAGAGGGACTTCGAAGGCATAATCTGTACATTTATATGCTTCATTTGCAGTTTCTTAAAGTCTACCTTTCCTCTCCACCCTGTTACTCAACCGAACTTGGGTCTGCCCATTTGGTGCAGCAAAGTCAAATGCTGACAACAGGATTTGCAGTGGGAGACAGTGAAGCCTTTATTGCAAGATGCCAGACAAGGAGAATCTAAGACCCAAACATCCTGATGACTTACATGGAGGGTTTTTAAAGGCAGGGAGGCAGAGATTACAGGCAAAGTCATAAATCAACACATGGAGGCCATACGGTGGTTTGGCCTCCGTAAAGGGGGACATCTCAAGTTGGGAGGGCCACAGATCATAGGTGGATTAAAGAATTTTCTGATATGTGATTGGTTAAGGTTTGTCTAAAAACTTGGGGTCCACAGAAATATTGAGCTCTGGCCTGTGGGCATGAGTTTCTTCAGGCCTCTCAGGAAGAAATTTAGAACGAAGTACAGCAGTGAGTGTTCAGTCCTCAGTTCCCCACTATCTTTGGTCATCTGAGGAAGACAGCATTTTCCATCCACTGGCACAGAGATCTCAGATAATGGCATTTGGTGGGGGGTTGGGTTTCTGAAAAACAACTCAGGAACATATATTAGGATGTTATTTTTAGTTTCTATAGGGGAACCAAACATCCTGTGATTCTAATTTCCTTGGCTATTGCTTGAAGCTATTATTACCTTCTCGCTTATCAAGTGGCTTATTTACTTCTCCAGGCTAGCTAGGTACCTGGAATTTCCCTTGAAGAAGCTCAAGATTTTCCTTTATTTCCATGCATGGGTGAGGGATGTGGGCTGGCAGGCTTCTAAGTGGGGTCCCTGCTCCATCTCACCCTCAAGGGTTAAGATAACCAGACTAACTGAGTTCAGGTCCTGGTTTCATCTTATAACAGCTGGGTGACCTTAGGTAAATGACTTATATGCTGCATTCTTCAGGTTTCCTCATCTTTTAAATGGGGGATAATATAGGGCCCATTTCACTGCACAAGCTAGTGCTCATTGCATGCTATCTATACTTTATGACTAATATGATTGTTAGTGATCATGATTTCAATTACCCAGGCTCTGGGTCAGAGCCTCAGTGTGGTGAAGGGATCCATCGATGGGTAGATAATGAAGAAGGGACACCCGATTGTATGGGGAGAATGTGTCAGCTTGGGCTGAAAAAAAGTCGTAGAAATTATCACAAAGTTAAAGCATAAGGGGAGAATTTGAAAGGCCTATACCTAGAATGTTGTGGCTACAGGAAACAGTTTGATTCAGAGACTGACGGAAGAGTCAGCGAGAGGGTAAGGAAGCTTCAGAATTTCGCATGTACTCAGAAAAGTCTCATTCAGATTTTTAGGAGGACATCAGAAACACATGGAGGATAAAAATCTACTTAAAAGGCCTTATTCTACCTTAAAAGAACAGGAAATGGAAATGGAAAGGAAGATACTGTGATCCGACCACATTGGCCCTACAAAGGGTAAGAGGAGCAGGATCTGGCCGGGTGCGGTGGCGCATGCCTGTAATCCCAGGACTTTGGGAGGCCGAGGCAGGTGGATCACTTGAGGCCAGGAGTTCGAGACCAGCCTGGGCAATATGGCGAAACTCCATCTCTACTAAAAAAATAAAAAAATTAGCCACATGGTGGTGCATGCCTGTAATCCCAGCTCCTCAGGAGGCTGAGGCATGAGGATCACTTAAATCTGGGAGTTGGAGATTGCGGGGAGCCGAGTTTGCACCACTACACTCCAGTATGGGCGACAGAGTGAGACTCTATCTCAAAATATTAAAAAAAAATAAAAAATAAAAAAAGAGGAGCAGGATCTGTAGGGGCAGCTAGCTGTAGCTTTCAAAACCCAGCAACAGGGCTCCCTTCAATAGAACAGAGGAGGCGTGGAGAGAAAGGAGGTGGGGCACTAGAGGAAGCACATCAGATCACGCCTTTGAGGAAAAGAAGAGGAAGGAAAGGTTTTTGTATCATTGAATAGCCCAAGTTGCTTTGGGCCTGGAAACTCTCAATCTGAGGAACGGTGGTGGCCGGGGAGGAGCTGAGTCCAGGACACAAGAGTTGCTGCTGGACTCCTGAGAGTAAAGCCTGGAAGCACTAACCATGCAGCATTAAGTTGGAGTCTATAGGCCCTTTGCTGGGAAGCTGGGTTCAAAGGGGAAGGGTTTCCACTCAGGCTTCCCCATTTCCATTAAACAAGGAGAATGATCTTTTCAAATGTAAGTAAGATCAAGTCTCTTCCTGATGAAAAACCTGCAAAAGTTTCCCACTGCCCTTTGTATAAATTCCAAACCCTTTACCTGACCCTCATGGCTCTGTGTTTTCGGACCCGTGCTCCTTCTGTAACATCGTCACGCTTCTCTCTCACTCTCTGAATTCCAGCCCCCCTGCCATTTTGTCTGATCATTTCTTCCACAAATATATATTGAATGACTGTGATATGACAGGCACTAGCTTTTGATGCTTTGGATAAGCAGTAAAACCAGAAACATACCCACATCAGACAAAATCACGGTCACCTGGAACTTGTATAGCAGTGAGTTTCAATATGCTTGCTTTGCTTCCGTCTCAAAGCCTTTGCATACGTTCTCTGCGCCCGAAGCACTCTTTCTTCAGAGCCTCATGTGACTGGCTGGCTTCTACATCATTCTGTCTCAGATCAGAATCCTGTTATTGTTTTCTAACCAAATATTACTATCTAAAAAATATTGTTGTTTCTTTACAGTTTGGCTTCTCCACTAGACTGTAAATTCCATGAAAGTAGAGACATTGTTCCCGACTGTATTCTTAGTTTCTAGAATGGTATGGATTCTTAGTATGTTCTCAATAAATATTTGATGAATTAATTAATTCTACAGAAGGAAGCAGCAGCTAAGAAATGCTTTGGATTCTGTTGAGGATGGAAAAATACTTAAAGAGCAAGGAGTTGTTAGACCATAAATCTGCTCACAGAATGGCCTGTTACAAATGTGAGGTTGCTTGCTCCTTAGAGAAAGGAGGGAATGTCCAGAGACAGAGTCCACATTTATTTCAGCACTATGCTTCTGGGAATAAAGCAGGCAGGAAAATGGAAATTAAAAGATTATTAAGAATACGTGGGATAGATAGGGGATCAAGTAGCTTCAGGAGAGGTCTAACAATTGCATACCTCTACAGATCTCTGAATTTTTCAGCAAGATACAAGTAATTCAAATACTGTCTCCATAATAGGAGGCAGTACACATGTTGGTGAATTTTCCTCAAAGATGTTGAAAATGTTGCAGCACAATCACTTCTTGATAGGGAGATTTCTGCTCTGTGTGTGTGTGTGTGTGTGTGTGTTTGGTTAACACGTGCTAATTGATTGATGTTTAGGAGGCAAGGACCTCTTTTGTTTTTAAACTGAAGTGTAGCATACTTAAGAAAAATGCAGAAATCACAAGTATGTAGCCTGGTGAATTTTCCCAAGGCAAACATACTTGTGGAGCCATTACCCAGATTTAGTAATTCTAGTAATGAGAAGAATACAGCACTAATTATGTGATATTTCTGCCCAAAATTCATAACTTGAATCTAATCATTAAAAGACATCAGATAAGCCCCTCATCCACTTCCCAGTCACAATTTCTCCAGCTGAAGGTTAGCATTATTTTGACTTCTAATTCCATAGGTTAGCTGTGGCTATCTTGGAACTTTACATAAAATATTTTCTATGAATCATTTAAGAGTAAGTTGTTGACATGATGCCCCATCATCCCCAAATACTTTAGTGTGTAATGCAAGCGAACAAAGACCTTCTCCTACATGACCCCAGTACAACCATCAAAATCAGGAAATTAACCCTGAAATATCGCCATTATCTAATTTGCATATCCCATTCAACTTTCACCAATTGTCCCAATCATGTCCTTTATAGCAAAAAGATACAAACCAGGATTACACACTGCATTTAGTTGTCATGTTTCTTCAGTCACCTTTGATTTCTAGAGCATTTCCTCATCCTTTTCAGTCTTTCTTTAACTCTCAAAACTTTAACACCAGAAGGCTGTAACCAGAATATTCCTCTGTTTAGATTTGTCTGATGTCTTCTAATGATTAGATTCAGGTTACGAATTTTCGGCAGAAATATCACAGATTTGGGACTGTTTTCTTCTCATTGTGTTCTATCAAGAAGGACACAATTTTGACTTTTCTCATTACTTGATCGTTTGATTAAAGTGATGTTATCTGCTTTTCTCCATTGAAACTTACTTCTTGTAATTAATATTTATGTAGTAAGGAGATACTTTAAGACTAGGTGAATATATCATTTCCCATCAGACTTTCACTCACTAGTTGTGGCATCTATCTATGTTTTTTGGATAGATTAATTATTACTATGATAGTTTATCAAATGGTCACTTTCTATTTCCATCATTACTTCTACTTTTAAGTGAAAAGTTTTATTTTCTCCTCATTTATTCATTCAGTTGTTTTTGTCACTATGGACTCCTAAATCATTTTTTGTTTCATTCTACTGTCTAGCATCTTCACTTAAAAGAAAATGGTAACTGTAGACATCCATTTCATGTTTCTAATGTCGAAAGGAATGATTTCAATAAGTTGAGATTAAGTATGATGCCTGCTCTATGGCTTCTTTATTTTATATTTTATTTTATTTTTTTTAGAGCACCCTTGCATTTTCTTACAGCAAAAGGGAAAGTTTAGGCTTGCAGATAGGCGTTTCTAATGGTAGCAGCCTCAGGTCTGCTATATTAGCTCTTTTCTGTGTAAACACATACTCCTTTAGAATTATCAACTACCTTGACAGGTCATCTGTACCTTGATGGTCATATGTACTTTACTCCAGCTTGTTCTCCTCTAGGTGAGTTTGGGAGTGGGAACAGAGTATGACTCAGTGTGGAGAGCTTCTAGTGTTGTAACAAGGTCTCAATTATTTGTTTACTTCATTTCTGCCACCAGGCAGCCCTGTCCTTTGGGACCCCCTACCTACCTAACACCTCTGCCCCAAGAATTTCAGTTTTCCAGATAATGTCTTCCTCTGTTGTGACTGATTCTTATATGGGTGAGGTAAGAGAGGAAGGGAGGAGAAGAGGATGCTCAGTAATTGGCCAAACTCTGTGAACTTCTTGTTATGAGCATTTCACCCCAGCTAGTCTCCCTGATGTGACTCAGGCTGGTGCTAGTGCTGGGCTGGGATGCAGTTTTTCTCATCAACCCACTTTGATAGAATGAATAATAATCCTTGCAGGGCAATGTGGGAAAGACAATAAAAGGCCCAGTTAGAAAGTGGTTTCCCAGTCCCTTCCCCAGTTGTAGGACCTGCTTTCCTTTTGCCCTGACCTTTTTTTCTATCACATTGGTGTTCTGTCACCTCTGTTCTTCCCAAGTATTTCTCCCTACTTTTTTTGTATTGGGATCCTTCTCAGTTTGGTGGTTTCTGCAGAGTTCAGCTCAAGGAAAGGAGCCCTGAGCCCAGGCTAGCTTGTTATATTCTATAGAACTGTCAATCTCTCAAGGAAAAACTTAATAGAAGAGTCACATGCTTGTGACCATATGGTCTTGTGACCATATGAAGGAAAAGGGAGTGTTATTGAAGGACAAGACATGAATAAATTGGAGGGACATGACATCTTCCTGGATGAGAGACTTCATATTATAAGATCTCAATCATTCCAAGAATGTCAATCATTCCTAAATTAATGCATACATTTACTATTATTTGAATAAAATGTCCAGCTTATATTAATCAAAGAAAATAAGTCTGAAATTGATTTTGAACAATAAATATGTAATAAATGCCAGGAAATTTTTGAAAAGAAAAATAATAGTAGGGATTTTTTTTTACTAGATACCAGAACTTAATATCTATAAGGCCACTAGAATCAAATCAATATGGCATTAAAACAGTAATTGACAATAAATCAGTGAAACAAATAAGAATTCAGCGACAGATTCAGGTGCATACGTAGTATAGCAATCCATTTCAGTGGAGGAAAGAATGGCTCAGACAATAGTTAGGGCTGGAACTATTGTCTATCCACTTGAAATAAATTACATCTTAATTTTTAACCATCTACAAAACTAAACATTTGACGAGTTAGATCTTTATATACAAAACAACAAAACACCAAAAGTATTAAAACATTTAGGAAAATATTTGTAAAATCTCAAAGTCGTGGAGACTTTCTAAGCAACACAGTTATCCATAGCTACATAAAAATTTTGCAGTGGCAAAGTTAATATAAACAGAAACAAATACCATATGACAAACTGGAAGAATATTGCCTCTCCTCTTTCTCTCCACGTGTGTGTGCACATGTGTGTATGTGTGTGAATCAAAGGGCTAATATCTTTGATATACTTAAGGTGCTTACAAATAGATGGAAAAAAGAAATGGCAAAGTGTAGATGTGAAAGGACAATCATCGCAAATAAAATGCAGATGCCCAGTAAACATTGATTTTACTTGTAATCTAAGAAAAGCAATTTAGAGACAACAATGGTATACTACTTTTTTGTGTTGTTAGATTAGCAAAAAAAGTTTTTACTATCCAGTTATCACTAGTTTAATGGGGAAATAAGCCATTTCATGCATTTGTGCTGGCAGTGTAAATTTGTAGAAGCTTGTTGGAATTCAATTTGACAGTATCTATTAAAATTTTGAAAGGCTCATATTCTTTGGCCCAGTAATTCTGCTTAAAGAAATTTATCTTACAACAATAAGATCAAAGTCCTTGCGGTGATATGTAAAAAGATATTCATTACAACATTCTGACAGCAAACATTTGGAAAACCCATGTGATCATCAACAGGGAAATTCTTGAATATGACTGAATAAATTGTACTATCACTACACTATGGAATATTGTGCAGCTATTTAAAAATAACAGACAGATCTACATGTACCATTCAAGAAAAATGCTCAGGGAAAAAAGCAAATTGCAGATTAGTATGTGCAGCGTAATTCAATTTTGCAACACAAGAACATTTTTGTTTGTATGGACATACAGTTGGTAGATAGACAAGCAGATAGATAGATAAGAGGTAGATCTGTTTAAATACAAAATAAATTGGAAAGGATTGTGTTTGTGTTACAATAAATAGGCAGAGGAGGAAACTCTATTATTTATTATAAAAATTTTAAAGTGATTGAATTGTGTCAGTTAGTATTCAGTGTAGAAAAGAGAAACTATTTTAAATATTTTAAGTGGGAAATAATTTCATATAGAGAATTAAGTGTTTTCAATTTTTACTTTTTTGAGATAAAGTCTCACTCTGTCATCCAGGTTGGAGTGCAGTGTTGTGATCACAGCTCATTGCAGCCTTGGACTCCTGGGCTCAAGAGATCCTCCTGCCTTGGCCTCCCAAAGCACTGGGATTGTAGGCATGAACCACTGTGTCCAGCCCAAATTAATAGAAGGACTAAATTAAGTAGGCTCTTGATTGGCCTCCGAGAATAAAAAGACTCCTAGAAGAATTGAGAAGTGACACACTGATGTCTCCTTTGAAGCCACCACAGAAATTCCAATTTCGTGAACATAATCCCATAGCTACCATCCCAGGCAGAGAGTTTGAATCAAGAAACAGTAGCGGCTATTTCTCAAGATCTAGGGTCCTGGAGAATGGGCACTGGTACATGGCAGCCAGGAAACCTCATGTTGCCATGGCCTTGTTAGCCAGCCAAAACTACCTGATAGAGGGGAGGAAAAGGGCCCCCACCACAGTTACATCTTCCACATTTCATGTAAGTTCACTGAATTGACAGAATCTGATTGATGTCCAGAACATGAGCTACAAGGTAGCCTGGGGAATGTAATGTTTAGCTTATCATCATTCCAGCAGCGTGGGTGGGATGAGAATGAGTGAGGGGAGGAATCCACAGGACCCACCATGGTGATTACAATAAAGTTCACTTCATTGTGTCTTTGAATGTTTTGACATAGACATATACCTATACTATATTTCCATTAAAAAGAAAGTGTATTAATACTCGTATTTTCCCATTTTATAAGGAAAATGTGTGCATGCGTAGGCTTAGAAAAATACTAAAGAGTGTCAAACTAAAGTGTTAATGTGGTTTTCTTGAAAGGGAAGGGATCACAGGTAGTTTCAAAAATCACTGGCATTTTCTATGAAAATGTATCTTGCTTTAAAAAATGATAAATTTTATTTTTTTAGAGAAGTTGTAGGTTCACAACAAAACTGAGCAGAAAATACAGAGTTCCCATATGCCCTGGTCCCTCCACATGTACAGTTTCCCCACTATCGACAACCTGCACCATGGTGGTACATTTGTTATAACCCGTGAACCTACACTGACACATCATTATCACCCTAATTTCATAGTTTATGTTAGGGTTTGCTCTTGGTGTTGTGAAGTCTATGGGTCTGAACAAATGTATAATGACATGTATCCACTATTGTAGTATCTTATGGAATAGTTTCACTGCTCTAAAAATCTTCTGTGCTCTGCCTATTCATCTCTTCCTTCTTACTAACTTCTGGCAACCACGGATTTTCTCACTGTCTCCGTAGTTTTGTCTTTTCCAGAGTGTCATAGAATTATAATCATCTAGTATGTAGCCTTTTCATATTGGCTTATTTCTTTTAGTAATATGCATTTACGTTTTATTTCCCTTTTTAAAAGTGGAGTAAATATTAAACATTTTTAAAAAACATAGACTAAAGATTCAGTTCCTGGATCATATGGCCTTTGAGTTACTGCAATATTCTAACCCACTTCCTGAGCTTCTGTGGGAAACACCATGAAGGCAGTTCCTGTGACTGAGCAGGAGCCTCACTGGCTCCAGACTGATGCACTGAAAAGTGGAAATGAGAGAGTGACCAGGACATCCCTGACATGGCTTTGATTGTCTTACTTGGGGGAGAATAGCCTTGGCTCCAATTTACCATGAATCCTATTCAGCCCAATGGGTCAGCAGCAATAATACAAGAAGGGCAATGAAGAAATATTTAATATTCTTGCTTCTTATTATTCATCCTCTCTAATCCAAGAAGGAGACATCCTAATTGATGGGTCAGATTTGATGATTCTCATAGTTTTGGGTTTACTGAATTTTTAAAAAGTGCTCCTTTTTTTGCTTTTTAAAATGATATTAGAGTGTGAGCAGAGCCAGAATTTCATTCTCTCTCTTTGCTAGAGTTTCTCTCTGCCTTCTTCTGCCACTGTCTCTCTGTCTCTTCTCTCTCTTTTATCTTCTCTTCCTGTTCCCCCTTGCACTCCACGCCAGCATAGCTAGACTCTCTCCATCAGGGGATTTGGGCCCAATCTTAGGATGATAGCAGAGTCCTTAACCTTGATTGATTACATGTACTATCAGTTATAAATTTTAGGCACACTCTACAAATATTTATATATTCATTTATCTGTGAATTACATATATATATACTAAAAATAGTCATTTATTAGTAAATTACATATATGTGCTAAACATATTCATTTAATTGTGAATTACATATATGCATTAAATATAATTATGTACATTATAAAGCATTGAAAATTAGGAAATAATGTGATAAAAATAAATATAAGGTTTCAGTATTTATATAAATATAAGTTATATAAATATAAGTTCCAGTATTTTCTTCCTAGGATGCAGGCCAGCTTTATCAGTGTGCAACCTGTGTAGTTGTATACAGAAAGGTACCATACTTGGTTTAATGCTCTGCTGTTGCAATTTTGAAATGATGAAATATTTGGAACAAGTGGCCCTGTATTTTTATTTTGCACTGGGACCTATTACTTATGTAGCTGGTCTTGCTTGAATGAATCATGTGGGTGGTCCCTTGTCCTTGCCGCAACCCAGGCAGGGACAAGGTGGTTCCTTGAGAAAGAGAAAAAGAAAAACATGGAACCACCTTGTCCCTGCCTGGGTTGTGCAAACTCCTTTTTGGAGATCCTGACCTGGAAGATTAATCAATCCAAATCCCTTAGCAGGTCCTTCAGAGTCTTTAATGAGTTTATGCCTATCTGTTTCTCCATTCTTTTCATTTTCCTCTGTACGTTAAGCCTCAGAAATACAGTTATCTGCTGTTCCCAAACATCATGCAGCCTCGCGCCTCTGCCTTTGCATGATGTGTGTTTCTTAGATTGAATGCATATGCCTACCTCAAACAACTGGAGAATTCCTTATATATCTTGAAAACCAGCTCAAATACGAATGCTGCAGGATTATTTGCTGGATTATAAGTGCTTTGAGAGCAGAGAGCTTTGTGTCTAATTAGATTAATCTGTAAGTGAGGCTACTTAAAAATGCAAACCCTAGAATCTTATAAAGAGTACATGTTCTGTAAGTGCTGAATTAAGTAGATGCAAAGAGGATAAGGGAGAGCTCTTTTTCTATATTATGTTTTGTTTGCTGTGTTGGGAGGGTACGTAACATAAACCGCCATAAGACAAATCAGGACTCTATTGGTCCAAGGTAGTAATTTGCTAAGAGGCAAAAGGTGTGGCTGGGCCTCAAGGATGCTGCCAGGGCTTTCTGTCACCTTTGCTTCTCTCCATTTCTCTTCATCCTTTCATGCCTGGTTGTTTAATGTAGCTGGAAACTGGTCACTGGCAGCTTCCAGGCTCACACGTCACATCTTCGCTCCAGAAAGTTCAACTGCTCTGATCTGGTTTAGGTTGGGCCAGGTGCACATCTCCGAGTCGATCATTGATCCCAGTTCCTGGGTTGTGGGGTGTGTATGCGAGAAGGGAAGGAAGGAGGTGAAATCTCACAGATCCAGGCATATGCAGCTGAATCTGTGGACCACGTTTTTATCTTTTTGCTTTCTCACAGACTAATTCCACAATTTATTTCAAATTTCTCCCATAGTTGTGTTAATCAAATATTTATCTAAAGCTCAATTTAATTTGTATACCTTCAAGAACACAAAACTGCATTTCCAAATTTTGCTATTTTACTGTCATTATTCATTTCTCTCTTAAAATTATGAACATTTATAAATTGCACTCAAATGACAAGGTGGGCTTGTTTGAGTAAAGACAGGTTGCAGCTTGAAATCACCAAAAATGAGTAGGATCATCAGGGAAATTCAGAAAAGCAGTCATCAGAGAAGAGTATGACTGGCATGGTTAGGTGTCATGGACTAAATAGAGAAGGTGACAGAATTAGCCTTTGTCATTGCTAATTGGCAGTAAACAGCAAATTTAAAGTTAAATGGTTTAGGATATTCTTAGATGCCTATCCAAATACAGATTTTATCATGTTTCAGTGTGAATGAGTGGAAAACTTGTTTATTTCCCCAAATCTGCACACTTAGCTGCACTCTTACTTTTGGAGGCTCCATCCTAAATCTTAGGAAGAATATTCACATTTACTCATCTTTCAAAATATAAGTTCTTTTCCTGTAAAAATTTGAAGCAATTTTTATAGTTTTGGTTTTGAAATTATTTAACTAAAAGTAACTTACTTAGTTTAGGTTTGAGTATAATTTTTGCACAAATATTTCTTATACTTGAAAAATTTTTGAAAGGGAGAGATTTTTCTCCTCAAATAATGTTTTTTTGTTTCACTTATTGTAAGTTATTTTCTAAGGGAAATTAATTATGAATAGGGAACTAGTTTTGAAAATGGCTTTTTGTTTGTTTTTATTTAGCAGCCATATATATTCATACTGAATTAGCTTGAAAAGGTGTTGGTTAGAGTTTACAAATTGAAGATAGATTGATTACTTAAGTTTACAGAAAAAAGTGTTTTCCAAAAGGTTAAACTTCCAGATAGGTTAAATTGATTAAATTCTTATCTTAATAATTGAGAAGACTACAAATTTTACTTATTTAGCAATTTGTAAGAGCTTGAATACTCACAATTAACAACTGTAAGGCAAAACTACTGAAGTTTTTATGGCATATAACAAACACACCGCAATGAAGATGATGTTTGAGAACTGATGAAATAAAACTGACTGTGAAGACTACGGGTTGTTTGAAATTCTTTATCTATGTGGATGTGATACAAATTATAACTTTGATAGTAAAATAAAGAACACTACCATCTTTTTTTGCTTAAAATAAATGTATTTGGCATGATTTTTCAAAAATAGTAAAATAAACTGACTAGTGGATCAGAATCACTTAACCTAACAAATGATAAAAACTATTTGATTTCTCGGTAAGAAAATATGCTGATCAAAATTTTCACCAAGTTGAAAAGGTGGGCACCTCGTTAGCATTATTTTGGTTTCTCACCTGGGTTATTACACTGACATAAAAATAAAACATAAAAACAAACAAACAAACACCTCTTTCTCCATAACACACTAAACCACAGCCATCAAAATCTGATTCTATTTATATCTAATGAGGAGCCTAGACTCTTGAAATATAATACCAGACAAGCAACAGCAATTGCCTGGTTGCTGAATCTGATTTGTCAAGTATCAGCTCAGTTCAGTTCAGTCCAGACCTTGAAACTGACATGCTCTGTATATCAGCCTCAGCTCTTACCCAAGAGAGATGGGACATGGTTGGGTTACTTAGTGCAATTTTGAGTGGTTTTGTATCTAAACTGAACATGAAAAAAAATCAGTATGTTAGAAATCAGAATGCAACATGTATACTCATTTTAGGATAAAACACAAAACTGGTATTACATTTCATGTTTGTGGCAGGTTTGCTTTATGATGTAATAATCCACGGTCTCCTGCAGGATATATTGTTCATGCTTGGCTATTTTCAGGTGGTATATGTGTGTATGTGCATGTGTGTGTGTGGGGGTGGACAAGCAAATGCTCTGGTTTGGATGTTCTGAAGTCAAAGGTGGAAAAAAAAAATTCAAGGCAAGTCAAGTGTGATGGGACAAAGTGCCCAATGGGAAGTGAGTTTTACGGTCAAGAGAAGGGAAATAGAGTAACAAAAGAAACTGATTTGGAGAAGCAGGTCACAGGTGCTGATAGTTTAGGAAGGTATCCACCCGTCCCCTCTAACTGTAATTGTGTGCTTATCTCTCACCCTGTGGCTGGGCTATTACGTTCTGAGTTTGGGTTCATAGTAAGGCTGCACACAAAGGTAGATCTTGAGTTTCATGCAAAGGGTGTAGGCATTCGCAGTGTAGATCCTTCTGGGAAGAGGATAATCTTAACTCACAGAAAGATGTGGAGCAGGAAGGAAAAGGAACTCATTCCCATCTTAGGTACTTGATCTCTCTGGCCTAGGCTTGGAGAGGGAGGATAGAAATGTTTCAGAATCTTCCTTGGCTCTTACTTCGGGGCATCCCTTGAGCTGTGAGAGAAGTGGGCTGAGGTGATTTGAGGAGAAGCCAGAACCTGTGGGTTCCAAGAATACTCATATCCAAGAACCAGATCTAAGTTTCTCTTTGCATTGTTTTTTCTCTTAAGATAACTGAGTGATGTTTTATTCACTATAATAGCATGGGTTTAGCTGTGTTCTGGAGAATTTAGAAAAGAGTTTATGTCCATTTTTGGAGTTCACTCAAAAGAGGGAGAGAGAACCCCACCCCCAAACCACAAGGCCATGATGACAGGCCACAGACGGATGCCAGCCCGCGGCTTGAAGGGATTTGGAGAGATGAGAAGCATCACAGACTGGCAGAACAGCTCAGTGTATCATGGAAGAAATACTCGAAGGAATCAACTAAAGAATGAAAGTTTTTTTTTGTTTTTTGTTTTTTGTTTTTGACGGAAGAGTTGGGCAATTCTTTCTCTTTTTGATTTTTAAGGATGGGGTCTCGCTCTGTTGTCTAGGCTGTGGCTAGTCACAGGCACCAACTTAGCACACAGTAGTCTCTAACTCCTGGCTTCAAGCAATCCTCCTGCCTCAGTGTCCAGAGTCGCTGAGACTGCAGGTGCATGCTGCATTTTTTTAAAAATTGTTTTTCAGTGAGCAAGTCCTTTATATTCCTTAATTAACTCTTTTCTTCCCTTTTGCTTAGGTAAAAATTAGTCATTTAATGTCTCTTGAGATAGAGGACTGATTAATGAGCCTAGCACAGTGCCTTGCACATAGTGAAACAAGGTATTTATTGAATAAGTGAATTCATGAATCACTGATTCAGTGAAGATGATGCAGTCTCAGTCCTTGCAGCTTACAGGTGGGGAAGATATACGAACAACTATATTTCAATGAGATATATGTCGTAACAGATTAGGGAATACTGAACCACAGGAGTAAAAACTAGTAGAATGATTTATTTTACTTTTGAAATAGAGGAGGGGAAGATTGTGAATGGAATAGGGGTCAAGGAAGTATTCAGATGTGGTGAGAGTTTGAATGGAACTTGGGGGCATACGTATTTTCTCCTAGTGGGGAATATTTGAGAAAAATTACAATGCACAGGACATAGCTTCTTAAAATAAATGAGTCAATAATTTGTGATTAACTTATGATTAAAGTCTCTGGGCTCTGAGATATAATTTTTAGATCACTTCATTTTGTTCAATTGTGCATAGAGGACAATACAAGGAAAAGGCTCATATAATCACTCACAGCTTTAGAGTTTTCCATAGGATGGGCAGAAGAGAGAAAGTCACACATACTTTGCAAATCTTACCTAAAGCTTTATGTAAATCTCAGGGGATCCTGGTTGTCAGAGAAGATATTTTGCTTTTGTGTCTGTGGTTTAGAAGTAGGCAGGGATAGATGGTTGAGACCAGAGAGATAAAAACAAGTAGTCTACTATTAAATTCCAGCAAGTTATAGCCTTCCCTCTATAGCAGAGACCATAAAACAGGATTAGAACATGTCTGATAAAATAGAAGCAGGACCAGGAGGACTTCATTTGCTCAAGGACTTTTTGTCCCTGTTTGAGACGTTTGGGGAAAAACTTGAGATAGGAGGATAGCTTAGTGTATATCTCAGATGTTTTTCTCCTAGTTGGGCCCCATGGATCTATACATGAGCCATTTGGAGATTCGGGGCTACATAGAAGCCAAATAAACTGTATTTTTTGGAGAACTCAGCCGTATAGGGAGGACATGCAATGCAGATTCAGTACTCCACTGAGTGGCATAGAAAAAAGTTTACTCTGCTTTATGGGGAAGATAGCGAAGCTTCCCTGCCTTGAAAACTGAAGAGACAGCATCAAGCCTTGGCACCTGGTGAGGGCGGCTTTGGAAGCCCTAGGGATGGGATCCTTGGAGTGATCGTCGGCTTCTCACAGTGGGCAGCAGTGATGGCAATGGGTGGCTGAAGGCACTACCTAAGAGAGGTTTTGTGAGCTTCAGAAAAGTGGACAACAGTAAAAGTCCAAGAGAGGGCAGACCTCATATGAACACACCTAGGGACTCTCAGAAATAACTGAGTATAATTCTGGCCAAGAGGAAGGGCCATGGAGCATTTCAGTTGATGTGATTCAGTTCTCTTTTTCAGGCAGGTAAGGCCTGGGAAAAGCCAGATGTTGCAGAAAATTCAATAGAGACTGAGTCCTCCTGAGCTTTACTTTGAGCAAGTGCATGCTCACATACTGAGGCTTGATAAACAAGTTGTCAAAGCAAAGAAGTAGATTGAATTGCATGGGATTTTGGAATACTGGGGGACTTAGGAAATAGCATCTAGATGTAGCCACAACAGACACTAGTTCATTTATCTTACACAGATTATGGCTTCTCCCTTTCTTCAGTGAACTGAAACAGAAGAGGCAAATCATTACACATGATCTAGCCTGAAAGTCCAAGTAATTATGACTGTACTGGTATAATAAACACATTGTTCTCATTATAGATTGTGAGTGCAGTCCCTCTCAGTGGATCCATTTGCTATTTTTGTAAGGATTTTTGATAAATATATTTTAGGTATTCTTGTATTGAAAGACCTTGACTGAATGGATCCAAATTTTTAGGTTAAAATAAGGTGTCCAGAGAGAATAAAACCAGGTAATAAGCTCCATTTACAGGACTTTATCATTGTGAGGTTTATTATTTCTCTCTCAGTAAGTCACTGTTAGTTTGAATGACTGCTTATTATTTCATCCATCACATGTGCAGCATAAATCACTAAGCCATCCATTTATGTAGTGAATATAAATCTTATTCAATAAACTCAGGTGAGCAAGAAATGTCACATCTCTATTTGGTTTAAATCAAATTAAATAAGTCTCTGAGCTTCTGTCCTACAGAGTTGCTGAAAAATTCTAATTTAGTCACCATTGGGATTCCCTATTCATTGCCCCAAGGTTGTGTAAGGGTTCTAGGAGTCTTACATTAACATTTAAATTTCAGAGGCCCACTGGGTACTGCAGAGATGATCATTGTCCAAGGCCACCTGGATCCTCGATGTCTGTAACTCTGCTGCTTCTGCCAAGTAGACCACAGATATTTTGGTCCAGGTTGGGAGTCCTAAGGATCTAGAGCAAGCTTGTCCAACCCATGGCCTGTGGGCCACATGCGGCCCAGGACAGCTTTGAATGCAACCCAACACAAATTCACAAACTTTCTTAGAACATTATGAGATTTTTTTGTGTGTGATTTTTCTTTTTTTAGCTCATCATCTATCATTAGTGTTAGTGTATTTTATGTGTGGCCCAAGACAATTCTTCTTCTTCCAATGTGGCCCAGGGAAGCCAATGGATTGGACACCCCTGATCTAGAGGTACATTTTGCAGCCATCTTCTTAGGGCCTCTGTTCCTTTCCCAGAGGGCTGGCAGAAAGTGAGCCAGGTCCCTGATGCCCACCAGACCTGCCAGCCTGAGGCGTGCTCTTCACTCCCTCAGGAAGCCTCCATGTGTCTGCCTCTCTTAACTCCCAGCATAATCTCTGCAAGAGCTTGGGGTTTTGGAGAACAAATATTAAAAAGGGGATTATCTCCAACATATTTGGTTGCTTGTGTTACAAACTTCCCCTGAGACAAGGAAACTCAATGTTACTTGCTTAGAATAAGACATATTCCAATATATTCAGGAATAGCATTAACAAATAACTACCTCAATGAGTATTCTGACTTGTTTATACAATAAACAATGATTACCCTTAACTATGTGACAGAGCCTGGACCAGGCACTGAGAACATAATAGTGAACATGACATGTCCTGGTCACCCTCTTCAAGGACTTTGTCATAGTGGATGATATGCACAAGCCAATAGTCAATGCCAACACAGTTGATAAGTGGGGTGATCACCTAATCTAGATGTGGGGGGCAGGGGCAGAAATCATTCCTAGAGGATGTTTCTTTTTTTTTTTTTTTTTTTGAGACGGAGTCTCGCTGTGTCTCCCAGGCTGGAGTGCAGTGGCGCGATCTCGGCTCACTGCAAGCTCCGCCCCCTGGGTTCACGCCATTCTCCCGCCTCAGCCTCCCAAGTAGCTGGGACTACAGGCGCCCGCTACCATGCCCTGCTAATTTTTCGTATTTTTAGTAGAGACGGGGTTTCACCGTGTTAGCCAGGATGGTCTCGATCTCCTGACCTCGTGATCCACCCGCCTCGGCCTCCCAAAGTGCTGGGATTACAGGCTTGAGCCACCGCGCCCGGCCGAGGATGTTTCATGTAAGTTAAGAATGGAAGAAGAGCAGGAGTTAGCTGGCCAAATGAGGATGAATGAGAATGAATAGCATGTGCAGACACACGGGGTAAGAGAGATACTGGCATGTTTTAAGCATTGAAAAATCAAAAAGAATTGAAAAGTCAACACTGGGGTGTTGAGAGAAATGAAGCTAGAGGATCAAACATGGCCCCAATTGTCAAGGAGCTTATAATGCATCCTGAGGTTCTTAAGAGTTAAGAGGGTTGGCTCACTTAACATTCATTCCAATCCCATTTTTTCCTTGCTTTTCTTTTCTTTAGTGACTAGAAGGTTAAAATACTCAACTTTCTCTATACCCCATTGGAGACAGGAGTGGCTGTGTGAACCAGTGTGGTCAATTGATACTGAGTGGGAGTTTGCAGTTTCTGCTGATTTATTTCCTTACTCTTCTTTCTCGAATGGCAGCAATGGCTAGAAGTCATCACTAGGGAGGGTAGAGCAGAGACAGAACAATTTTGCTTCCCGGATGCCACTGCAGAGCGACTGTACCAGTACTGAGCTCCCTCCTTGCAGACTGTTTATGGAGCAAGGTGCAGAAACCCCACATTTGGTTAAGTCCCCTGGAGTAGATTTCATGCGGATGATTGCACATCCTAATATAGGGATCCACTGAAGTATTTTAAGTGTGAGAATTGATATTTTTATTTTAGAATGATTGCTTTAGCTGCTTTGTGAAAACTAGTTTGGAGAGGGACAGGGAGACTGTGAAGACATAAAGCAGAGGTTTGTTGAGATCCAGGTGGGAGATTACATGGTCCTCATTAGTGATGTTGGATGGATATAAAGATCTGAAAAGTGCTTATGTGGGAAGCAGTTACTGGAAGTTAGGAAGATAAAGCAGTTGAGGGGTTTCTGGCTTGAATCAATGGGCAGAATGAGTATTTGGTCTAATTGTTTACCCCTTTAAACAATGCTAGGATGAAAAAGGATCTTCATATTTTGAATAATTTCATTAAAATGGTGAATGGAATAATTTTTTCCCAAGTTTTCAATTATGACCATAGAAATGTGGTGCTCTGGGAATGCCAGAAGCCCTGATAAATGTCTTTCTTCGATTTCCAAGCCTGAGAATGATGCTGCGCTTTGTCTCCAAATTAATGCCTTCATAGGCAGTTTTGGAAAATGATTCACACATTTGCTAATATTTGGATTCAAGGGTGTCTAAGACATTTGTGCCCTGAGAATTCAGATACTGACATCCTCACCCTAGAGAATAACAGCAGGAGGACTGAACTGGCAAAACTCTCACTGTTTCCTGGTCCTCACCAGCCTTTCTGTACCTTGGCTCAGAAGTCAGTTTGCAGCCCCAGGCTACGTCTGAGAGCCAGTCCCTGGTCTGAGACTTTGAAGAGCCTTGTGTGGGCTGGGGAGAGGATGCATGAAGTGGAGAACACCCAGAATTGTGAGATTAAGACAAGGAGTGAATCTCCTGTTTCTTATATTGTCTTTTACAAATATACTAGATAATTCAATTTCTTATGTCCACCCTTTTATTTCTTCTACAGACATGAGCAAAAAGGCTCTTATGTTTCTCAAAGACAGCAAGAATTTCTTTGTGAACAGATAAGCACAATAGAAATCAAGAGTGGTCTTCACCAGTCAGTAGAAGTCCACCCTGAGTCTGCGTGTGGGTGCAACCTCTTTTTGTGATGCCTAGACCCATGCTAATAAGACTGCCTCATGAGGGAAGAGACTGAGGGAAGAGACTGCTTTATATCATACTGACTGAGTGGGATGGGAGGCCTTTTCAAGGTCTTTGGGCCATTCTTACTTTGCTGCACATCTGTGGGAGCCAGGGGGTCCACTTCAATGATTACTGAGCTCTGGGTGGATGGGAAGCCTATGGTGAAGAGGCATTTGGAAAAGCAATGCTCTGTGGGAACAGAGATAAGCATTACTCTGGGGGCAGGAGTAGATTCCTTGCGGGTGGTCTTTTATAAGAACCAGTCCTTGTGGGAGACACTGGGGAAGCGAACATGTATGTGTTGTTGCCAGAAGAGAGAACCACAGTCTATCATGGTCGGGGGAAGAGCCTTCAGTCCTAGTGTCCTGGACTGGATAGTGCTGGTGTTTGAGGTGCAGAGTGGAGTCTTCACCAAGCCCCGGCTGCGGTTCCGGGGCTGCGATCCCTCTAAAGAGCAGAGGTCCTGAAAAGTGTCTCTTGGAGATGACACCTCACAATGGCTCCATGTCTCAGACACAGAAGCTTTTTTTTTTGCCTTTGTCTGCTGAAATACTGCACCATGGATTCTGGCTTCCGTTTTCTGCTCTGTCTTCATCAGTACCAAAGAATGCATGTTTCTTCTTAAGTGAAAAGTAAGCCATATGTTGTACTTTTTCTTTTTTTTTCAGAAGGAATCAAAGCTGTGGAATTAGTTTGTTAAGTTGAAAAGGATTTTAGACATAACTCAAAATGCCGTTGGTTTAGTGTTCTATTTCTGCTGTATCAAGTGACCACAAGTTTAGTGACTTAAAACAGCACCAATAGAAATTATTATCTTATAATTCTGGACGTCATAAGTGTAAGATGGATGTATCCTCAGGGTTGTATTCTTTCTGGAGGCTTTAGGGGAAAATTTGTTTTCCTGCCTTTTCCAGCAGTTGGAGGCTGCCTGCATTCCTTGGTTTGTGGCCTCTTCCTCCAACCTCAGAGCTAGTGTTATAACATTTTCTCTCCTCTCTGACTTCCTGCTTTCCTCTCATAAAGATCCTTGTCATTATATCAAGCTCACCTATATAATCCAGGATAATCTCTAGATCCCTAATTTAATTACAATTGCAAAGTCCCTTTTGTCATATGAGGAAACATATTCACTGTTTTCAGGAATTAGGATATAGCTATTCAGTCTATTGCATTCATTTTGCAGAAGATATAACTGAAATGCTAGCAAAGAAAAATTAAATAAAACCTCCAAGGCTCATGTGGGCTCCTGCTAACCCACATGGTGCTTTTATGTGAATGAATGGGTTAACATTATACCATAGTGCATGGCTCAGGGAGTGTAGTGTGGGGAGATAGCAGTCCCCACTCGTTCCCTTGGCTGGACACATCCGCACACCACACACACAGGCTCTGAAGTGGTGAGTTTCGATACTGGAAATAGAATCCTGATCTTATGATTTCCAGTGCTCATTTCTACAATCTCACCCCTGCTTTCCACCCTTTCATAGCTGAACCTAGGGATTATCTCTGAAAAGCTGGGTAAGGGAATTTAGGACATGCTCTGACTACTCCTAAAGTGATCACTTCATGCTGCTTTCAGTGCTGCCCCCGAGTACCTTGCATTCAGCTCATGAGTTATCACTTTTTAAAATCAATATTTTATTAATCCTCTTCCTGTTCCACCTCATCAGTGTCCATAAATGTCTATGCCCAGACAGAGCTCCTATCTTTTTATGTGTGAACTGCTTGCATCATACTCTATGGCACTAGGAGTTTTAGTCACATTGAAAAGGGCAAGACATTTTGGCTCTGAGTTTTATAAATCCTCTGTGGCAATATTACCTTTCTGCACTATTATTACACAGGAACTTTAATCAGTCCTGACCGAAATGGAAATTCCTGTAGACCAGTGCTGTCCAGTAGAACTTTCTATGGTGATGGCAGCGTTTTCTATCCGCGTTGTCCAAATAGTAGCCAAATGTGGCTATGAGCACTTGAAACACGGCCAGCGCGGCTGAAGAATTGCATTTTAAATCTTATTTAATTTTAATTAAAAATTAGATTGCCACATGTGGCTAGCAGATATTGTATTGAATAGAGCAAAACTAGCCTCCTTCCTTGAGATAAAGGAAAATAAGCGTAGCATGAAAGCAAGAGTAATCTCAATCATAAAACCTTATAATCAGGAGAGCAAGGAAGTAGAGACCTTCACTGGAATAATAAAAAGATAAAATTTGGTTAGGTTTAAAAACTGCCTTTTATCATGCTGGGGGCCTACTTTTCTCTTGTTTCTACCAGAGGACAAACAAGTTGTTATCAAATTGTTTAAAGTATTCTGGGGAAAATCTTTAGGAGTATGCACTTTATGTATTTATTCCTTGTTTTGGGCAGTATTTTTCTTAGGACTCTACTACATTTTATTTTTCCCTTTCTTCATTAGAGGTGAGTTTATCTCTATTTGCTATTTAGTTTAAAAAAAGTGGGCTGGGTGCGGTGGCTCATGCCTGTAATCCCAGCATTTTGGGAGGCTGAAGAGGGCAGATCATGAGGTCAGGAGATTGAGACCTTCCTGGCTAACATGGTGAAACCCCGTCTCTACTAAAAATACAAAAAGTTAGCTGGGTGTGGTGGCGGGCACCTGTAGTCCCAGCTACTTGGGAGGCTGAGGCAGGAGAATGGCATGAACCCGGGAGGTGGAGTTGTAGTGAGCTGAGATCGTGCCACTGCACTCCAGCCTGGGTGACAGAGCGAGCCTCTGTCTCAAAAAAAACCACAAAAAACCAAACCAAACCAAACCAAACCAAACCAAAACAAACAAAAACAAAAACAACAACAACAACAAAAAGAAAAAGCGTACCAGAACATCTTTTGACTCTGTTCCTGTGCATAAGTAGTAAGGCCATAATATTATTCTTTCTCTTGGGACTGTGAGGCCTAGAGTATCAAAGATACTCCAGGAAACATTATGTTTGTTGTGCCATTTTATGTATTGCTAGTCGAAATTGCACCCTGGATAGGTTTTATTTTAAGGATCTGAGATGATATGGAAACTTCATGCTTCAAGTAGGAGAGAAAATACAGTGTTATGAGAATGTTTGGTATCAGGATGTGGGTCTAAGAGATTTCAATAAAAGACATGCAGTCTCTCTGATAGAAAGTTAAGTGTGGCTCTCACTGAGAGGCAAGGAGTGTGCGGTGACCAAGACAGATGGCTGTCTTGAGAGGACTGGAAGGGTGATCTCTGAAGCAGGTCCCGGAACCAAGGAAATGGACCCAGGATAAACAGCAAAAAGGGGCTTTGGAGGAGATTAAAAACCCAATGAGCAACCCCCTTCCTAAGCTTTTGCAATAAGGCATGGAGGATCATATACACTTGGTGTCAGCAGGGCAGGATGACCTTTAGCCAGGAGCACCCAGTAGGAATAGAACTAGGCTCAAGTTGCAGGAAGCAATAGAAGAGTTAGAGAAGGAAAAGAGAGTGTCAGTAAGGAACAAGAAAGACAAAATCATGGGGATAAATATTGATGTGGAGGATGCCTGTTGCCATTTCTGCTCCATCTACCATGAAAGGCACTGGGGCACTTAAAGCGTTTCTAGATGTATCAGCACAAGGCATGAGGGGATATTGACAATGGCAAGTTTTCTCTGACATTTGTAGTACAGAGGAGATAAGCAGCTGCCTACAAGAGATTACGGTGGTGGGAATCCCCATTGTCAATGTGTCCTGAGACACATTTTTGTAGTCCTGCAAACCCAACACAAAAAGACTTTAAGTTACAGATAAGTAAAGGGATATGATGTGTCATGAGAAAATATTAAGATTGACAGCAATGAAAACAGAAACACTTTTGTGAAAATTTCAGGAAATCCTTCAGTTTTTTCATCTACTCCCCCACTGATCTAATACATATTTACTGAGAACCTCTTATTGAATGAAACCCTATAGCTAAAGAATGGGACGGTCCTTGCCATTCGATAGCCCTCAGTCTAGCAAGAGAGGATTCATATAAACATATGGCTATGCTTTCATAATATAAATGTTCTGGTACATATAATATATGTGTGACATATAATACACATGTATGTGTGTTATGTATGTCAGATAGATGTATATGCATATATACATGTATGTATATATATGTATGTTGGGGTGTGGGTGTGTGTGTGTAAGTAAAGACTGGTGGGAGTGATCTATTCTTCTTAGACAATAGGGAGGGAGGAGAGCAAGAAAAGGGCAGCCAAGGAAGTCTTCACAGGAGTCATTATATTTTAGTAAAATTTGAAAGTCAAGTAAAATTCTGCTTAGTGCAGAACTTTGAGAAGAAAATTCTAGGTAGAAGAAATAGTATGAGTAGGGTATTGAGATCTGATAAGGTATGGGTTGGCTGCCTAACAACAGATATTTAGTGACATGTTTGCAACGGCTATAGGAAGGTGGTGGGTTATCTATCCCACTTGGTACAACAGATGCTGAAGGGGACCCCCCAGGTGCCTGGAACATCCATGCTTGTTGCATTTGGCCTCTACACAAGAATGGATAGGAGGGAGAAAGCAACCAATATTCTAGACTATCTGGATACTTCCTAGATGTTTGGATGACTATATTCTCTCTAGATAGTAATCTGATGCCCAGCTGGGCATATAGTTAGGTTGCCCTTGATTTTTTTTTTTAATCATTAGATAACCATCTAGCAAGCATATTCTGCTCCATATTAATATGAAAAACATATTGAAAAACAGGGGCTATTAAAAATGATAACTATATACTTGGAAAGAGTTGTAAAAACTACTTAGACCAATAGTTTTTGGTCCTATCAGCGTCAATGTTCTTTTTACATAACAATTATTTATAACATCCCCTTCATTATTTTGAAATAAAATCAATAGATAATATAACCTACCACATAACTTAAACATGTCAATAGAAGGCTTAAATTATAAAAATAAATAAAAGTAAATCAATGTATAATAAAATATTATGTATTTCAATATGAAAATGCTTGGGTATGCCTTTAGTAGATGACATAATGAGGAAATCGGATGCTTATGTCTGTAAGTAGATTCATGGTGAATACGGCAGCCACAAATGTAGGCTAATCCATGGGGGCAGGGTTACTAAGTCAGAGATCAACAGCCTTGTGATTGGTCATGCAATTTTATGAACTGGTAAACAATTCTTGGTAAAATTTGGAAGTAAAACAAAATAATCCCTCAATTTACATGGTATCTGCACTCCTGGAAAATCCAGCTTAGGTTAAAATTCTATAAAATATATTTGATGTTTACATGCAAAACAAATAGAAGAAAGTACTAAGCTTGGGTAATTATATAAATACATTATTTTCAAAATTACATGAAAGTCTGGAAGGACATTTTGAGAATCATGAGGGACAATTCTGTTTTGTGGGACTATCCCCAGGATTAGAGGACTTAGAGCATTCTGGCTCCTGCCCTCTAGTGCCAATACATCCCCTAATCTTTGTGACAGTGAAAAATATCCCCCACCCCAACTACTAAAAATACAACAATTAGTCGGGTGTGGTGGTGCACACCCGTAGTCCCAGCTACTTGGGAGGCTGAGGTGAGGGGATCCCCTGGGCCCGGGAAGTTGAGGCTGCAGTGAGCTGTGATCGTGCCACTATGTTCCAGCCTAGGTGATGGGAAGGAGACCCTGTCCCCCCCCCCCAAAAAAAAGCTCCCCCCACCAAAAAAATATCACACTGGCCTTTGGGCGTGGTGTCACCTCCTCTGAGGTCCACTCATCTAGAGAGGCCCTCTCACTTTGCAAAAGCACTTACCAAATGCCAGCAGGAACATCGATTTTCTAAAAATCCTAATGCGAGTCAGATTCAGATGTGGGGCAAAAACCCTCGGTCTTCTCATATCCTATTCAGTATTTTGTTTTGTTTTTATTTTTTCCTTAACTTACTAACACTTTGGGAATTGAAGGAACAGCTTTTTGAGTATCTAGAAAATTTCATATGGTTTTCAAATTGTTCATTTTTTTCTGACTGAAAACCTCAAAGAAAATAGTGGAAAGATTATTAGGCCAGTTTAAATAATCACACAAGATATTTATTGGTCTTCTTCACATTTCCCACATCTATATGAAACCCCAATGTCCAAAGCCTCACAAATACTTGAAGTAGCACTTCCTTTAAAATTTTATAAATATGTTTACCTTTTATCCAACTAATGTATGCTTGTAATGAAAAGGTGAAATAGTGCAGAAGTGTTTTAAAGAAAAACGGCAGTCTCTTGCTTCACCATGCCACCCCCAATTACACTCCATGGAGGCAATTGTTTGAACTTTTAAAATTATTTCTATTTTTAGGGAGGTAGCCTCCACTTCTCTAAAAAAGCCTTACATTGCTATTTCTTATTTTGCCAATTTTAAACATTATCTATAGACTTCCTATTATAATAGAAAAGGTTTGGGAGGCCGAGGCGGGTGGATCACCTGAGGTCAGGAGTTCGAGACTAGCCTGGCCAAACTGGTGAAACCCTGTCTCTAACTAAACATACAAAATAAGCCCATGTGGTGGCACATGCCTACAGTCTCAGCTACTCAGGTGGCTGAGACAGGAGAATCGCTTGAGCCCGGGAGGTAGAGGTTGCAGTGAGCCGAGATCACGCCACTGCACTACAGCTTGGGCAAGACAGAGTGAGACTCCGTCTCAAAAAAAAAAAAAAAAAAAAAAAAAAAAAAAAAAAAAAATAGAAAAAGAGTCAGCTTATCTTTCCCTCTCCTTTAAATGAAGGTGTGTTGCCATTTTAGTCTGCTAATTACTTTGTAACATTTACTTTAATTCCAGACAGCAGAGAAACTGTATCCAGTATTTCTTTTCACCTCACTTTACATTTTACAGAATAAAATAATGAGTATCCCTATACTTTCTTTTATTCTTTCCTCCCCTTTTCATTTCTCTCGTTTTAGATTTTTAGATCACTAAATGTAATAGTGTTATGATCTATTCTTAACACAATACAAATTATGAGTTTTGTTTACTGATAAGTTTTAAAAGCAGAGCTCAGTAGTGATTATAATTCTGTGACTATTGTTCACTGCAGAGCCGAATGCTATAGTATGACTGTGTTTCCTTTTCAGCTCTTTTTTGTTGTTGTTGTTTGTTTCTTGGAGTTTCTAATTATCTTTTGTCCCCCTATTGTCTGTCTTTGTCTAATTATCTTTTGTTCCCCTATTTTCTGTCTTTGTAGCAGCAAAGATACTGTCAAACCAAAGGCATCCTTTTATTTCCCTCCACACAACCCTGACCTATTGATACCTCTTTTGTGGAACCCTGATCTCTAATCAGGGCTGATTATTATTTAGGTTGGCCCAAAAGGTGTCATTTTGAGTCTTCCTTTCATTACTTTCCTATATTGGAGTTCCAGTCTTGGATCTCACATCTTTGTCTTTTTCGGTTTGCCTCTCATACTCTTTTCTGGAGCATGTCTTACAGTAATTTCCAATGAAGGAGATGGATACCCTGGGATCTTAAATGTCTAAAAATGTCTTTATTTCTGTTCTCATACTGGATTGATGTCAAAATGACTATTGAATTCTAAATTGAAAGTATTTTTTGTTTTATTACTTTGGAGGTTTTTCTCTTTTAAAATTTGCATTGATTTTCCCAGTCTGATGTCAATCTGTTTCTCGTTACTTGGTGAACTGTTCTGTTCTTCTCTAGAAATTTTTAGTATTTTCTTTTTATCCCTGCTGTTCTGAAATTCCAAAAATTTGGGACCAGATGTGGGTATTTTTTCCTCCCTTCATTGTTTTAGTTACTTAGTAACCAACTCAGTCCGGAAAATTGTTTATCTAATTTTGGGAATTTCTTATATAATTTATATTATTCTTACCCAATCTCTGTTTTCTCTTTCTAGAGTTCATACTGGTTGGATATTGGAAGTTCAGGATTGACCTTCTTATGATTTTATTTTGTGCTTCTTTGTATTTGCTTTGAACACGTTAGGTTCTATTTTCAGAGATATTTTCTTCATTTTACATTAATAATTAATAATTCTTAATTTGGCAATAATATATTTTATCTCTAAGTGCCCCCCTTTTTTTTTGGTTCTCTGATTGCTCCTTTTTCATAGTATCCACTTGATTGTAATCTCTGAGAATGTAAGAGTTTTATTTTAAAATTCTCTTCTGTTTCCTAAATTATCTGTGCCACCTTTAGAGTTACTTTTCTCCTCTTATTTCAGTCTTTTACCTGCATGTTGCATTCTTCCCTCAATTATCTAATGGTCTTTTATGCATCATATTTAAAAACAGGACTACAGAGAGAGTTCAGGGCGTGCCTCCATCGGTGGGATTTCTTTTTCAGATGAGTATGGGGAGTTGGCGTGTAGGCCAGGGATCCTTGAAGAACACAATCTGAAGGACTCCTAGACCTTTGGGACCTCAACTCCATCACTAGCTCCTTTTGTGCTCTCTGTTTTGGTCAATTTCCTTAGAAAAGTGCCCTTTGTTTATGCATTTATTTTTGGCCTAGAAGCAAAACACTTCCATATCAACCATTCTGGACACAGGATTAGAGGAAGGACAGCTGGAGTTGATTTTGTTAAGTTTTCACGGTTTAGTTCCTACTGTCTGTGGTTGGAAGCCTCTGAGACAGGCTGGGTTTTCTAGGTTCTCCTGGGTCGATTTTCTTCCTTCTGGGTTGCAGCTCCCCCAACTCCCTCATATATTCTTCTGTATAATTTTCTTGTTGTCCAGTGTCAGAATCTGCCGTCTACATTTTCCTCTTTCAGAAATGTTTAGAAATATTTCACTTGCTAGTAGCTTCTCCCCTATTCTCTTCATTGTTGTGGGTATATATAATTTTTATTCTCTTAACATCTTTCTAATATGGCCTTGGGAGAAGGAGAGCAGATATATATTTTTGCCCAATTTGCAATTTGAACTGAAAAATCCTCTGAACTTCTTTCCCCCCACTAGATATTTTAATTTAATTTAATTTTTTCTAATAGATATACATGTATGTACTACAAAATTCAAGAAGTCCAAAAGAATACACAGTAAAATCTAAATCTTTCTCATCATCCCCCTTCTCTAGGCACATAGTTTCTTGTGTATCCTCCCAGAAATATTCTATGCAAATGTATATATTTTTAAATTAAAAAAATGCAAGGAGAAACATACAGACACTTTGTTTCACACCTCCCTTTTTGTATTTACCAATATCTTGGAGATCATCCCATATTGGTTTTGTATAAAGCTTTTTAAAGATTATTTTTTATTTCTACTCAGTGTTTCACTATTAATACCCTGTAATTTACTTTACATCTCCTGTTGTTGAATTTAAATTTCCTCCCCACTCTTTTGATTTTACAAACAAAGCTACAGTTAATTTCTTTTTATACACAGTATTTGCACATACGTGTGTCTATTTGTAAGATAAATTCCTAGAAATAAAATTGCCAGTCAATTGCCAGCCTTATTGGGGAGCATGGGGCAAGGAGTGGGGGATGTATCAATTAGTGCTCCCTCCAATAGTATAAAATTACTAGTGTTTCCACATCTTTGGCTACTTGTACTATCAAGATCCAATCAGAAGCCATACCAACTATTTCAACAGGAAGAATTTAATATAAAGAATTATTGACTAGTTGTAACGTTGTTAAGAAATAAATTAAGGCAAGAATGGAATACTAAGGTATAAGGGAGGTAGCAACTGCAGTAAACAGCCACCATCTCTAGGGGTAAGAAGAACAAGTGAAGAAGTTGAAATTATTAAAATTGAGAAACTTAGAGGAAGGACCTTACAGTACTGAAACTCAGATCTCTGAGCACGGAATATCGTTCATCTGATACCGTGAGCTCGAAGGAGGGACCCAGTGGGACTGGGACCAGACTTCTAGCAGGGAGCACTGGTTGGCTAGTGATGCTTCTCTGAGGGGAGAATAATCTTCAAGTGGTGGAAAAACTGCAAACTGGATTCATCTGCTGCAGTGGCTAAGAACTGATGCTGCAGGTGAAAAAAATTTGCTGAGGTGAAATTGACAGGAACAGGAAGCAGACCAGGAGGAACAAGTCCCTTTTTCCTCTTTCAGCTTTCCTCTCTACCTCTTGTACTTCTCATTGGCTGAGCCTACCAGGGAGCCAGATGGCAATGATGAATGTGGGGTGCAGAGTGCCAGCAACAGCATCACAGTGTTCAGAAGGCGAGATTGGAGCTGAGGGACAATAACCCTAAAACTGGCAGAGCAATCTGGTGAATTCTCAAATTTTGCTCTTTGATAATGCAATAGGTGAAAACTTATAGCCCATTGTAGTTTTGATTAACATTTTAAAAAAATAAGGACTGAGATTGTATACCCCCTAATTTTTATAATTGTTTGATTTTCCTTTCTACAAATTGTCTTTTGCTATTTCTTTTTCATGTTTTTCTTTGAATCACTGATTTTGTTTCTTATTCGTTAAAGAAATTAGGCCTTTGAATATGAGTTGCAAATACTTTTTCCCAGTCTGTCATTTATATTCTGAGTTATACTGGATGTTTTATGTATGCATTTTTATTTCTACAGAGTTGGATTTATCAATATTTTCCTTTGTGACTTCAGGGTTTCCTTTCATGTATAGAAAGACCTTTCCAACTTTGAGATTAAACAAAATTTTTCCATATTTTTCTTAGTGCTTTTATGGTTTTGGTTTTAGGATTCAGATATTTGATCAACTTGGATATTTTCTTGATATATAATATGAGGTATTAATCCAAATGTGTTTCCTTTTTCCTGCTTTACTAGTCAGATGTTTCAATACCATTTATTGACTAATCCATAGTTTCGCCATTGATTTGAAAGTTCTTTTTTTATTATAATTCCTGCAGGGTTTTTTTTTGTCTATTCCTAGACTTTCTAATCTGTTTCATTGATACGTCTATTCATGTGATAGCAGCACAGTGTTTTAATTACATTCTTTCCTTATTATCTTCCCTTTTTAGAATTTTATGTTCATTCTTGAATTTTCTTTTCCCCATAGATACATTATAATCAGCTTGTCTAACTTTAGTTCCTGTTGGCCGTTTTATCAGGATCACATAAAAATAGTAGATTAACTAAGGAAGAGCTGACATTGTTATATTGAATTTTTCTGTTTAAGAACATGATATACATTTCAATATGCCTTTCTTCTTTTACACATTTCTTATTAAGTTATTACAAGATGTTTATTCTGCCTTTTAAAAAATTCTTATTTGTAACCACATACATCTTGACTTGGTATCTTCCCCATACCCCAATTAAAAAAAAATCTTTACGGGCACATGTTCTCAGGACCTCCTTGAGGGCTGTGTCACCGACCATAGTCACTCATATTTGGCTCAGAATAAATCTCTTCAAATACTTTACAGAGTTTGACTCTTTTCATTGACAATAATCTGGTGCCCAAACACGTGGAGCCTCAGAGAAGACTCAAGACACCAAAGGAGTTGCCCAAAACTGGAGCTAAGGTACCAACAGGGCCCACTGAAGCCCCACCGAGTTCGAGCTTCTCCTCTGGTGGAACTGGCTTTGAATGATGGCTCTCTCCTTCATCTTTTCTTGGCTCCTGTAACTTTTACTAATTATCTAAAGTCTTACAGATGCAACTCCCTGCTGAGAACCCAAATCTTTTTCACCAGAGGAGGTTGCAGTGAGCCGAGATCACGTGCTATTGCACACCAGCCTGGCAACAAGAGTGAAACTCTGTCTCAGAAAAACAACAACAACAACAACAACAAAAACAAGAACAACAAAAAGCTGTGAGTGCTTTTCAGTAATGACTGAGCTAGAGAATTTCTACTTGATGGGGCATTTACTGCATTGCTATGGAATATTAACTGAAGTTACCCCTATGTTTCCCAAAAAGTTCCATGATGAAATAAAATTGGTTTACATAAAATCTTGTTACCTAATAAGCAGACAGCTTTTTTCCTAGGACTAATTGTGAAAAGCTGCTAAATTCTATAGTGTCTAATAACTCTCATAAGCTGTTTGGTTTGTAAATAACATTTCCAAGGTAAACAAACATCTTATCTTAAAAGCTGCTGCTCTGGTTAAAGGAGGATCGGGAAAATCTTTTTCTTTTAAGTCATTTGGGTAAGGTATGTTTTTATAAGCAAATTTACCTTTCTGAATCCTCCAAAATTCAGATTGTAATTTTGTGGCAATATAGTTGTCTGTAGAAGTTCAATAATAGTTTTTTTTTTTAAAATTTATTTATTATTATTATACTGTAAGTTGTAGGGTACATGTGCATAATGGTGGTTTGCCATGTTGTATACTTGTGCCTGTTGGTGTGCTGCACCCATCAAACTGGCCTACACCTGTGCATAACTCCCAATGCAATCCTCCCTACATGATAGGCCCCGTGTGTGATGTCTCTGGAGTCCAAGTGATCTTTCATTGTTCACAGTTCCCACCTAAAGAGGAGAACATGCATTTTGGTTTTCTGTTCTGTGATAGTTTATAAGAATGATGGATTCCATTGCATCCATGTCCCTTTACAAAGGATACAACTCATCCTCTTTTTTTTTTTGTGGCTGTATAGTATTCCATGGTGAGTATACATTTCTTTAATCCACCACTGATGAGTACTCTGGGCTGATTCCAAGCCCTGCCATTGTGAATAGTGCTGCAATAAAATACATGTGTGCAAGTCTTTATATAGCATGGATGGCAACTCTTTGGGTATACTCCAGTAATGGGATGGCTAAGCCATATGGTGGTGCTATCTAGTTCTAGATCCTTGAGGAATCGCCACACTGTTTCTCCTATAATGGTTGAACTAGCTTTACAATCCCACCAACAGTAAAAGCTGCCCATTTCTCCACATCCTCCAGCACCTGTTGTTTCTTACTTTAATGATCGCCATTCTAACTGGTGAGATGGTATCTCATTGTGGCTTTGATTTGCATTTCTCTGATGGCCAGTGATGATGAGCATTTTTCATGTAAGGTTTGTTGGCTGCAAGGAATGTCTTCTTTGAGAAATGTCTGTTCATATCCTTTTACCACCTTTTTGATGGGGTTGTTTGTTTTTTCTGTAAATTTGTTTGAGTTCTTGCAGGTTCTGGATATTAGCCCTTTGTCGATGAGGATTGCAAAAATTTTCTCTCCCATCTCTGCAGGTGGCTGCCTGTTCACTCTTACGGTAGTTTCTTTGCTGTGCAGAAGCTCTTTAGTTTAATGAGATCCCAATGGTCAATTTTGGCTTTCTTGTGGTTGCCATTGCTTTTGCAGTGTTTTAGACATGAAGTCTTTGCCCATGCCTATGTCCTGAATGGTGCCTACCTAGGTTTTCCTTCTAGGATTTTTGGCAAATAGTCTTACCATTTAAGTTCTAATCCCACCTTGAATTCACTTTTCGTATATGAGCATATGCTGACCCAGTTTCAGCTTTCTACTGGCTACTAATTTTCCCATACCATTTATTAAATAGGGAATCCTCCCCATTTCTTGTTTCTCTCAGGTTTGTCGCACTGATGGCTGTAGATGTGTGTCATTTCTTGAGGACTCTGTTCTGTTCCATTGGTCTATCCTGAGCCGGTACCAGTACCATGTTGTTTTGGTTACTGTAGTCTTCAGAAGCCTTTGAAGTTGTAGCGGATGCCTCCAGCTTTGTTCCTTTTGACTTTAGATTGGTCTTGGAGATATGCCTCTTTTTTTTGTCCTATATGAACTTTAAAGCACTTTTTTTCCAATTCTGTGAAGGAACTCATTGGTAGCTTGATGGGGATGGTATTGAATCTATAATTACCTTTGGCAGTATGGCCATTTTCACATAATATTGATTCTCTTTTCCTATCCATAGCATATATGCTCTTTCCATTTGTTTGTGTCCTCTTTATTTCACTGAGCAGGTTTGTAGTTCCTTTGAAGAGGTCTCCTTTACATCCCTGTAAGCTGGATTCCCAGGTACGACCCTCTTGTGGCCACCTGCAACAAGTCGGCCCCATCTGCCCTGTGCTTGTCTGTTACCGGGGTGCATAAGAAACGTTTCCAGATTTCTTGCACACACAATTTTGTAGATCCCGAGACTTTGTCGAAGTTGTTATCAGCCATGATTTTGGCTTATATAAATGGGGTTTTCTAAATATACAATCATGTCATCTGCAAAACAGGGACAATTTTGACTTCTTCTTTCCTAACTGGCCCTTTGATTTCTTTCTCTCACTGATTGCCCAGCCAGAAACTTCCAACACTATGCTGATTAGAGTGGTGAGAGAGGGTGATCCCTGCCTTGTGCCAGTTTCAAAGGAAATTTTTTCCAGTTTTGCCTATCTAATATGATATTGGCTGTGGGCTTGCCATATAAATAGCTCTTTTTTTATTATTTTGAGGCCGCTCCATCTACCGAATTTATTGAGTTGTTTTGCATGGAAGCGGCTTGAATTTTGTCAAAGCCTTTTCTGCATCTATTGAGATAATCATGTGGGTTCTGCCCACCGCTTATATGCTTTATCATTATGTTTATTGATTTGTTAATGTTGAACCAGCCCTGCATCCCAGGGATGTGCCTACCGACCATGGTGGATGCTTTTTGATGTGTTGAAATCCGTCGCATGGATCGAAGAAGAGATCGATGATCGAGGATGTTTCAGTAATGAATGGTACTTAACCTCCCTTTGTACCTCTGTAGAATTCAGCTGTGAACCATCTGGTCCTGGACTTTTTGATTATAGGCTATTAAAATTGTTGCCCCAATTTCAGAGCCTGCTATTGGTCTATCTAGGATTCAAATCCTCCTGGTTTAGTCTTGGAAGAGGTAAGTGTCCAGAAATTATATCCATTTCTTCAGATTTTCCAGCTTGCCTATGAGTTTATAGTATTCTGATGGTAGTTTGTATTTCTGTGGTGTCGGTGTGGTGATATCCCTTTTATCATTTTAATTTCGTGTGTCGATTTGATTCTCTCTTTTCTTTCTTTATTAAAGCCCACAGTGGCCCGTCACTTTGTTGATCTTTCAAAACCAACTCTGGATTCCATTGGATTTTTTGGAGGGTTTTCGTGTCTCTATCTCTTCAGTTCTGGTTTGATCTCTTAGTTATTTCTTGCCTTCTTGCTAGCTTTGGAATGCCTGCCTTTGCTTCTAGTTCTTTTAATTCATGTATGTTAGAGGGTCACCTTAGATCTTTTCCTGCTTCTTGTAGGCATTTAGTGCTGGCAAATTTCCTCTGTTAATGCTTTTGTGTCGTGTCCCAGAGATTCTGGAAGTGCTGTATCTTGTTCCCATTGGTTTCCAAAGAATATCTTTATTTCACCTTCATTTCTGTTATATGTACCAGTAGTCATTCAGGAGGTGTTTTTCTAGTTTCCATGTAGTTGAGCGGTTTTGATTTTGAGAGTTTCTAGTCCTGAGTTTCAGCTTGATTTCGTAATTGGTCTGAGAGATAGTTTTGTTGTAATTTCTGTTCTGTATTTGTTGAGGACTGCTTTTATCTTAATTACGTGTGGTCAATTTTGGAGTAAGTACAATGTGGTGCTGAGAAGAATGTATATCTTGCTGATTTGGGGTGGAGAGTCTCATAGCCGTCTATTAGGCCGCTGCAGAGCCGAGCGCCCAATCTCCTGGATATCCTGTTAACTTTCTCAATCTGCTGATCTGTCTAATGTTGACAGTGATGCCGCAGTCTCCCATTATTAATTGTATGGAGTTCCAAGCCTTTGTAAGTCTCTAAGAACTTGGTTTTATGAATCTGGGTGCTCCTGCTATTGGGTGCATATATATTTAGGGATAGTTAGCTGGCTCTTCCTGTTGAATTGATCCCTTTACTAATATGTACTGGCCTTTCTTTTGTCTCCTTTTGATCTTTGATGGTTTAAAGTCTGCATTTCAGAGACTAGGATTTGCAACCCTGCTTTTTGGTCTCCATTTGCTTGGTAAATCTTCCTCCATCCTTTATTTTGAGCTTCATGTATGTCTCTGCATGTAGATGGGTCTCCTGAATACAGCAGACTGATGGGTCTTGACTCTTTATCCAGTTTGCCAGTCTGTGGGTCTTTTAGTCTGGAGACGAGTCCATTTTACATTTAAGGTTAGATTGTTATGTGAACTTGATCCCGCCATTAAGTGATATTAATCATTTTGCTCGTTAGTTGGACATGCAGTTTCTTCCTTCCTAGCCTGATGGGTCTCTTTTGCATTCTGGTACGTTTCTTGAGACGCATTGATGCACCGGCTGTTCCCTTCCCACAGTTTAGTGCGCCGCCTCCAGGGTCCTTTGGCTATACCAGGTGACAAAATCCCAAGCATTTGGCTTCATCCGTAAAATACCTTATTTCTCCTTCACTTATGAAACTTAGTTTGGCTGGATATGAAATTCCGTAGTTTTAAAATTCTTTCTTTTGGAAGAATGCTGAATTGGGTCTCTATCTCTTTCTGGCTTGTAGAGTTTCTGCCGAGATCTGCTGTGAGTCTGATAGCTTCCCCTTTGTGGGTAACCTGACCTTTTCTCTGGCTGCCCTTAAGATTTTTCTCCTTCATTTCAACTTCTTTGTGAATCTGGTACTCATGTGTCTTGGAGTTGCTCTTTCTCGAGAGTATCTTTGTGGCGCTTCTCTGTATTTCCTGGATTTGAATGTTGGCCTGCCCCTACTAGGGGTTGTGTTCCTCCTGATGATATCCCAAGAGTGTTTCTCTCAACTCTGGTCTCCATTTTCCCCTCACTTTCAGGCACCCCACTGACGTAGACGGTCTTTTACATAATCCCATACTTCTGCAGGCTTTATATTCTATTTCCTCTTTTCTTCTTTTTCTTTGGTTCTCTTCTCGGCTCATTTCATTCATTTGATCCTCAATCGCTGATATCACTCTTTCTTCCAGTTGATCGAGCCGGTTACTGAAGTTTGCATTTGTCACGTATTTCTCGCCTGCAGTTTTCATCTCTTTCATATTCTGCTTATGTGAATCTCTTGCATTAATTAATTTTAGCCATCAATTCTTCCACTTTTTTCAAGATTTTAGTTTTGCGCTTAAATGAATTCTCCTTTTAGCTCTGAGGAATGATGGACTGAAGCCTTTCTCTCATCTGTCAGCCATTCTCCGGCCCAGTTGATCCGTTGCTGGCGATGAGCTGCGGCCTTGCCGGGGAGAGGCTTCTATTTTGAATTTCCAGCTTTTCTGCCCTGGGCTTTCTTCCCCATCTTTGTGGTTTTATCTGCCTCTGGTCTCTTTGATGATGGCATGTACTGATGGGGTTTTGGGCAGTTCCTACTGAGAGTTTTCCCTTTCAACAGCCAACTTCACGTAGTCTGTTGGACGGCTTTGAGGTCCACCTAGACCCTGTTTGCTCCGGCATCAGCAGCAGAGCTGCAGTGAAGATAGAATATTTCTGAAATAGCTATGTACCTGTCTGATTCTTGCTTTGGAAGCCTCTTAGGGGTGTACTCCACCCTGCAGGTGTGGGTGTCAGGACTGTCTCCCCAGGGATGCCCCCAGTTAGGCTACTCAGTCAGGGACTCCGCCGAGCAGGAGTCTGTCCTTCTCAGATCTCAGCCTCCGTGCTGGGAGATCCACCGCCTCTTCTGTCAGACAGAGTCGCTCTTTCTAAGCCTGCAGAGGTGGGGTTCCGTTGCTTTATTGTTTACTGTGCCCGCCTCTAGAGGGAGGTGGAGCTCACAGAGACAGGTAAGGTTTCCCTTTGAGCTGCCGTGAGCTCCACTAGTTGGCAGCTTCCTGAAGCTGTTTACCTACTTAAGCTCTCAGTAATGGTGGGCGCCTCCCTCTAGCCTTTGCCTTAGACGGGCAGATCACAGACTGCCAGATAGCAATGAGGAGGCCCGTGGGTGGACCCTCCCGCCAGGTGCGGGATATGATTCCTGGTGTGCCTGTTTGCTCAAAGCGCAGCATGGGGTGGGAGCACTGATTCCTCCAGGTGCTGTGTGTCCCCAGTTCCCCTGGCTAGCAGTGCAAGGATCCTCCCTTTGGCGCCCCAGGTGAGCCAATGCCCGCTCACTCCGCTGGTCGGGCTGCAGCAGGGCTGGACTCAGCATTTCCATCTTCCGCAACTCTGGTGAGATGAACCCAGCACCAGCTGGGAAAATGCCAAATCACTGTCTTCTGTGTCGCTGGCGCTGGAGTTGAGGACTGGAGCTGCTCCCTTATTCGCCATCTGGTTCGCCTCTGCTTTTTTAAACAATTAGAAATATTTATTATTTTACTCAACATCAAAACTAAAATAGCCTATTCTTAGGTAAAGTTTCAGCAAAACCAACTTTAAAAGGAGTCTATATGGCCAGTCAATTTCTTGTTGTCTTTTATGCAAATAATCAGGCAAGCATAATAAGCCGAAAACTAACCTTGCACACAAATTGGCCTTGCTATAATATTCCCTTTAATAAAAAAGCCGGCTAAAAAATTGTTTCAAGGGCAAGCGTAGTGTTTAATAATAGACTTCAGCCCTAATTTTTTAAGTGCATATTAAATCATTATTTCTTGGCTATAATAATCCTCTAGAAAGTACCAGATTATAATTTTTCTTCATGGTTTCAGTTGGTGCCCAAATGGAATAGGTTCCTTTTTCTGTTCTGACTTACACATTACTCTTAAAATTGTTAAGTTATGAATATTATTTATCACTTTTTGTTTTACTCCCAAGGAAACAAAAATCATGGTACTCTGAAGACCAGAGACATGAATCTCTCTCATTTGGCATCCCACTGGGCCCAGACCTGTTTCACTGCTAATCCTCTGTTGCTAAAACTAAACAAGCTACCTCCCTCTAGGCCCAGGCACTACTGCGAAAGAGGTGGGTACATAAGATTGGAAGGGCCGATTTTAGGGGATAAAATTAGGACAAGATCAAATCCTCCAAATCAAGAAGGGGGTACAAAAATGCCTAAACAGCTGGTGAAATAAGTTTAGTTGCCTTCTAAACTATTAATGTGTCACTTTTGCATTCACCCCAACCATAAAAATTTTCTGCTTACTATAAAATTAAAGGAAAATATTTACTAACAAGATAAAATACCTTGTAACAAAGGCTCCTGGGTATAATACTCCCAATTGAGAGTTGTGAAGATAAATCTATCTATCTCTCTCTCTCTATCTTTTTAATTTTTCAGAACAATGCTTATGTTTTGTATAGCTAATGGCTATAAGTCTGTAACAAAATCCAAGCTCACAGCAGCTAAGCTTGAAATTAAAAATAAGTCAGTCTTATAACTTTTCCTTTTGGTTTTTCTGTTGGCTTTTTACTTAATAATTTTAAGAGGTAACAAATGCCTGTCCACATCCATTCCTATCTGGCCTAGACCAATTAATTGGCTATAAATCTTTTGACTCTTCAGGCCCTCAGCCGTAGGGAATCCTGCCGAGGGAAAAATGACACTGTAGAATTATATGACTTCTCCTGTGACCAAACCTTTTTTCTCCCAAATACTAGTATACGGTGCAATACAAAAGTGAGGGGGGGTGGGGAATAGATTTGTCTACTGTTAACAAGTCTGTAACAATTTTAGACACCAAGGACCAGGCATTTCTTGCATTTAATTTATACCCTCCTCAGGATTCTATGCCAATGGAGATAAATTGGCTAGAAAAGAGATTACATTTATTAAATTCTAATTTAATGTCAGTCCTACAATTTTCAAGTAGATTTATCACAAGTTTCAAATAACGCTTGATGAGGAGGGTAAACACACTGGGAGTCTGATCAAAGTGTATGATGATGCATGCATTGATTTTTTTGGCTTGTTAGGTTGTTTACTGCCCTTTGACTCTACCGATAACTTTCTTGGATGCCTAATCCTTGCTATCTTTATGGTATTTGTCACTCTATTAGCATTATATATTTCCTGTAAATGTTATGCCAGATACAACAGAAGGAAAAGCACAATTAAAGACCCAGATCATGATCGCTCAGAAAATGGATCTAATCTGGAATGTGTTTTTTTAGATTAAACCCTAGACCTGACTCCATCTCACCCCTTAAACAATTGGCTATTACATCAGGTCAAACCATGTCTTCCCCCGATTATCCAAATTGCTAATATTCAAAACTATGACCATCAACCAGACTACTCTAGGAATGAGCCATCCTAGCACTGTGGGACCTCACTAAATGACCAGATCAGACAACTCTAGGAATAACCCTTCCTGGTGCCATGGGACCTGCTGCTGTTGGCCTGCATGTACATTCAGTAGAATGCTTTTTGGCCAGGAGGGGAACTGAGGACTAAGCTCTGATATTTTATCTTGCCCAAATTCCTACCTAGGGGGTCTAGGCAGTCATGTCTTACAAATCATAAATCCTCATCAGATGGGTTTTATTTGACCCTATATATCATGACTTACTTTTCAGTCTGACTCTGGCATAACAGCACGAGACAAGGAAAAAGTATTTAAACCCAAAATATATTTCCTTACCATACCTTGAAGTTGTCCTGCAAAGTCTCTTGTGGGAAAAATCCACATTCTATAGAGAATCCCCTTCCCCCTTTGTTTTCCTTCCTTTCTTTGCAGATCCAGTAGATAATCATCTAAGAACCAGGCACCCTTTTACGTCTAATAAGAAACATTTTACAACCTGCTCTCTCTCCGAAGTCAGCTATCTGAGAGATTCCTCTGTACAATAAAACTTGGTCTCCACAACCCTTTAGCTTAACCTAAACATTCCTTTCCATTGATCCCAGGTCTTTAGATAAACTCAACCAATTATCAATCAGAAAATATTTAAATTTACCTGGAAGTCTGTTGCCCAGGCTGGAGTGTAGTGGCGTGATCTCAGCTCACTGCAACCTCTGCCTCCTGGGTTCAAGCAATTCTTCTGCCCCAGCAGCCTCCCTAGTAGCTGGGGTCACAGGTGTGTGCCACCATGCCTGGCCAATTTTTGTGTTTTTAGTAGAGACGGGGTTTCACCATATTGGCCAGGCTGGTCTCGAACTCCTGACTTCATGATCTGCCCGCCTTGGCCTCCCAAAGTGCTGGATTACAGGCGTGAGCCATCGCGCCCAGCCCGAGTTGTCCCACCTTTCTGAACCAAACCAATGTGTTTCTGATATGTATTTGATTGATGTTTCATGCCTCTCTAAAATATATAAAACCAAGCTGTACCCCAAGCACCTTGGGCACATGTTCTCAGGACCACCTGAGGGCTGTGTCATGGGTCATAGTCACTCATATGTGGGTCAGAATAAATCGCTTCAAATGTTTTTTAAAAAAATCTTCATTGCATATGGCCACTCCACTTCTCATATGAGGTTCAGAGACAGATATTTCACGGTTTTATTGAGGATGATGTTTGTCTTTTTGTTCTTTTCTTGTTGTTGTTGGATGATTCATGAGAGAATAAGGAAAAACAGCTGTATTTTCTCTGTTAGTTAAAATTAAATGCTACTTTATTTACATACTCAAAACACTGTGGGATCCCATCACAGTGACTTCAAGGAATTCTTTCTTTCTCACCCAATATTTCTGGGAGTCTTCATGGAATGTTAAATAGTTCCACAAATATGCCCTGGATCTCATTGCCACCTCAGCTAGTCATTTGTCCCTCAAGTACTGTCAGCCATTCTGCAAATAGTATTTATCTATCTCAAGACTAATTTCCTCAGGGTGTAACTACTCTCACCTATCCCAGATGATCTCAAACTAGGGTGTACATTTCCCTGGAGGTTCCTGAAGGCATGCTAAGGAGTAACAGGAAAAGCGTCTATGGGCCAGCCAAAGGGGTAATTCAAAATACTGGCGCTGGTGTTAAGAAAGGAAACAAGTATAGCGATTGGTAACAAATCCTTTTGCAACTCAGGTGGTTCCAATTCTTTGCTTTCATTAAAAGTACAGGAAGATTTTATGGAGTTGTCAGAGGATTTAAATTAATTTTTTTGTTGATTGATTACTGTTTTTGTTTTGTACATAACTTGTAAAGAATTAAAAGAAAGTGAAGGACATTACTACAATAAAGCTTCCTGCATTTGCATTTACTTATATATATGAGCAGTTGTCTCAGGGCTTACATTAAAAAAGGAATAAAATCGATGATAAATCCTATCTCACACTAGTGATAAAAAATGTTCATCCATGTATATGTTAACTATATATTTTTAAAAAACCACATCTACCTCATTAGGAAATATAGTTCCTGACAAAATATACTTTTTATCACATACAAATACAAATTAGAATAATAACTTAATCCAGAAAAAATGCTTTAGCATTTAGATCCTTATAGCCTCTGGAAATTAAATAAAAATGTATTTTTATTTATTTATTTATTTTGCAGAGAATTAGGATACAGTGATCAATAAAATACTTTCTTTACTTTTTTCTTTTCTTCCTTTCTTTTCTTTTTTTCTTTTTTTGAGATGGAGTCTCACTCTTGTCTCCCAGACTGGAGTGCAGTGGCGCGGTGTTGGCTCACTGCAACCTCCGCCTCCTGGGTTCAAGCAATTCTCCTGCCTCAGTCTCCCAAGAAGCTGGGATTACAGGTGTCCACGACCATGTCCAGCTAGTTTTTGTATTTTTAGTACAGACGGGGCTTCACTATGTTGGCAGACTAGTCTCCAACTCCTGACCTCAGGTGATCTGCCTGCCTTGGTCTCCCAAAGTGCTGGGATTAAAGGCATGAGTCACCATGCCCAGCCTTATAAAATACTTTCAGGCATACAATTTACATCATGACAAAATTCTATGGGGGAAGCGGAATGGAAATATGAGTTCAAAGAAGAAAACAAATGATGTAAAATTTTGACTGTTAAAGAAGAGCTTATCTATTTTCAAATTGATGAAGCGTATAAAATTTCAATATTCTATGTAATGTATTTAAAAAATAATGTAATATTTTATCTGAAAATGTCAATATTTAAAACGTATTAGTTATGTTCTTTGAAATTATTTTTAAATTTATAATGAAAACTTTTAATTGCCAGATTTGTATGAGAAGTTCCTCTAGATTTCTGGAACCAAAATGTCAGTATAGAAGCAAGTAGGCTTCACTACCCTCACCCCCAAAGAACACCAAAACACCAAACATATGGTGCTGAGATTATTACCAACAATATCGTAGAACTCAAATATGAGAATGAGACAGTTCCCAGGGCCATAGAGAAGAGAAAAAACTTTGAGAAGATGGTAAGAGAATCAGACTTCCGCATCTTTGGTGCCCCCCCACCCCACAATCTGCCTGATACTAAGTGTGTAGAAAATTCCTCTGACTCAGTTTTTACACTGAAAATAAGTGAGATCAAGGTAGACAATTACCTTCCCCTCCTGAGTTCCCTGGCAAAATACCTGTCCTTGCCTCACCTCAAGGGAATTATTGGAAGTCCCTGAAGGGAGAAGTACCTCTGAGGACAGTCAGGGACAAAGGGGTGAGGTAGGATGACCATCCCATGTCCTGGTAACTCTATTCTGTAGTTCTACCAAAGGAGACACCAAATCAGAGTGGCTGTTTAGCAGCATCATGCAATAGGAGGTACATTCCATGGGTCCCCCAGTCATAAGCACTTAGTCAGCACTTCTCAAACTGCTGAAATGTCTTCTTTGAGATCTTGCCCATACAGGATGGGTAATGCTCTGATCAGTTACTAGAACTGAGGCAAAGCTGGGATTAAGGGACCATCTAGTGCTAAATGGAGGCAGTGACCTAACAGGAAAAATAAAAAAGAAATCTAATGAGTAAATTCCAAAAAAATCTCTAAGCAAACATATCCAATAAAGACAAAATAAACTAGACAGAGAAGACTGGAATAATTAACCAATCATTCAATGCAAAGACATAGATGTACATTGATGAGAAACAACAGTAAACGGGGAACCATGACTTCCTCAAATGGATGAGGCAAGGAACCAGCGACTGATCTTAATGAGACAGTGATACGTGAGCTTTATCAAAAATTCAAAATAGCAATTTTAAGAAAACGCAGTGATCTCTAAGATAACACAAAAAAGGAATTCAGAAGTTTATCTAGAAATTTAGCAAAGAGGTTGAAATAATTTTAAAAAATGAAACTGAAGTCCTAGAAGCAAGAAATACATTTGCTGAACTGAAAAATTTATTAGAGACTCTCCATAGCAGAATGGATCAAGCAGAGGAAATAATCACCGAGCTTGAAAACAGTCTATTTGAAAATTCACAGTTAGAGGAGAAAAACAAATGAAAAAGAATAAAGATTGACTACAAGATACAGAAAAGACCAAATTTAAGAATTATTAGTGTTCAAGAGGGAGTTGAGCAAGGGCAAGGGGTAGAAATCTTGCTCAAAAAATAATAACGGAAAGCTTCCCAACACTTGAGAAAGATATAAAGATACAGATACAGGAAGATCAGAGAATGCCAAACAGATTTGACTTAAATAAGACTAACACAAGGCATATAGTAATCAAACTCTCAAAGGTCAAGGACAAAGAGAAGATCCTAAAAGCAGTAAGAAAAAAAAAGCAAATAACAACAATAAAAAGTCCAATTGTCTAGCAACAGACTTCTCAACAGGAAACAAGCCAGAAGGAAGTGAAACAACATTTTCAAAGTGCTGAAGAAGAAAACCACCATTTAAGAATACTGTATCTAGCAAAATTATCCTTCAAATATAAAGGAGAGATAAAGTCTTTTCCAGACAAAAGCTGAGAGAATTCATCACACCAGACCTGTCTTCCATGAAATGTTAAAGGGAGTTCATCAATCTGAAATTAAAAAACAAAAACAAAAACAAAACAAAGAAAACAAAGAAACAAAAAAACCCACTAACTTGCAGAAAGAAAACTTTTCAAGGTATACAACCCAGAATACTTGTGATGGTTAATATTGAGTGTCAGTTTGATTGGATTGAAGAATGAAAAGTATTATTCCTGGGCATGTCTGTGAGGGTGTTGCCAAAGAAGGTTAACATTTGAGTCAGTGGACTGGGAAAGGCAGACCCACCCTCAATCTGGGTGGTCACAATCTAATCAGCTGTCAGCCTGGCCAGAACAAAAGGAAGCAGAGGAATGTGAAAAGATGAGTGGCTTATTCTTCCAGTCTACATCCTTCTCCCATGCTGGATGCTTCCTGCCCTTGAACATCAGACTCCAGGTTCTTCAGCTTTGAGACTCTTGGACCTTCAATTACAGACTGAAGGCTGTATTGTCGGCTTCCTACTTTTTAGGTTTTGTGACTGCGACTGGCTTCCTTGCTTCTTAACTTGCAGATGGCCTACTGTGGGACCTCACCTTGTGATCGTGTGAGTCAATACTCCTTAATAAACTCCCCCTTTATGTATCTCCATCCTATTAGTTTCATCCCTTTAGAGAAGCCTGACTAATGCAATACTCTATTACTGCAATGATAGTGTGCAGTCCACTCATGACTCTAGTATGCAGACCAATAGAAAAATTGATCAAAAACAGTAATAGCTATAGCAACCTGCTAAATGATAGGTAATATAAAATATGTAAATTGAGGTAACTAAAAGTCAAAATGTAATGGGAGTGGAGTTAAAGTTTAGGTGTTTTCTTTGTGTTTCTTTGCCTCTGTTTCTATTCTATTTGTAATCTAAAATAAGTTGTCATCTCTTTAAAATAACTTATTATATCTATAAGATTTTTTTGTTAAGTCTGATAATAACCACAATGCAAAAACCTATAATAGATTCATCAAAAATAAAAAGCAATGAATGAAAACATACTCTATAGAAAATCACTGAACCACATAGGAAGACAGTAAGAAAGGAAGAGAGAATTGATCATACAACCAGAAAACAAACAACAAAATGGCAGTAGTAAGTCCTTATTTATCAACAATAGCACTGAATGTAAGTAAACTCAATTCTGCAATTAAAAGACAGAGTGGGTGAATGAATACAAAAAGATGACCCAACTATATTCTGCCTACAAAAACCTTACTTCGTCTGTAAAGACACACACAGACTGAAAGTGAAGAGATGGAAAAAGATATTTCCTGCTAATGGAACCAAAAAAGAGCAGGAGTTGCTATCTATACATCAGAAAAAAATTGATTTTAAGACAAAAACTATAAGAAGAGACAAAGAAGGTCACTATATAATGATAAAGGGGTCAATTCAGCAAGAGAATATAACAATTTTAAGTATATATGTACCCAATGGTGAAGCACCCAGACATACAAAGCAAACATTAATAGATCTGAAGGGAGAGGCAGACTGCAATACAATACTAGTAGGGGACTTCAACAACCCACTTTCAGCAATGGACAGATCTTCCAGACAGAAAATCAATAACAAAAATCAGAGTTAAAATACACACTGGACCAAATAGGCCTAACTGACATTTATAGAACATTTCATCCAAGAACTGCAGAGTACACTTTTTTTTTCCCTCAGCACAGGGAACATTTTCCAGAATAAACTATAAGTCCACAAAACAAGACTCAACCAATTCAGAAAGGTAAAAATGACATCAGGTACCTTTCTGACTACAATGGAATAAAACTAGAAATCCATAACAAGAGGAACCTCAGAAAATACACAAACACATGGTAATTAAGCAACATGCTCCTGAGCAACCAATGAGTCAATGAAGACATTCAGAAAAAATTTAAGATATTTGTTAAAACAAATGAGAATGGAAATACAACACACCAAAATCTATGGGACACAGCAAAAGCAGTACTAAGAGTGAAGTTTATAGCAACAAATGTATACATCAAAAAAGTGTAAAGACTTCACATAAACAACCCAATAATGAACCCCAAGGAATTAGAAAAGCAAGAACTAACAAAACGCAAAATTAGTAGAAGCAGAGAAATAATAAACATCGGAGTAGAAGTAAATAAAATTGAGACTGTAAAACAATACAGAAGATCATTAAAACAAAATGTTAGATTTTTGAACAGTCAAATGAAATCCACAGACTGTTAGCTAGACTAACCAAGAAAAAAAGATCTATATAAATTAAATCAGAAAAAAAAAAACAGCTGAAAACTTGAAGAAACCAATAACAAGTAATGAGATTGAAACCATAATAAAAAGTCTCTCATCAAAGAAAAGTCAAAGAGTGGATGGCTTTGCTGCTGAATTCTAACAAACACTTAAAGAACTAATACCAATTCTACTCAAACTTTTAAAAAAATTGAAGAAGATGGAATTTTTTCTAAGAAATCATTTATGAGGCCTAATTACCGATATCAAAATTGAATAAGGACACACCACCTACCTAAAAAGAAAAAAAGGAAGAAAGGAAGAAGGAAGAAAGAAAAAGAAAGAAAGAAAGAAAGAAAGAAAAGAAAAGAAAGAAAAGAAAAATGAGCGAGGAGCGAGACTACAGATACGAGATATCACTGGTCACAAATAAATACAAAATTCTCAACAAAATACTAGCAAAACAAATTCAAAAATATTTGAACTACCAGGTGATTTAGCAGTCCTACTAGTGAGTATATACCCCAAAGAAAGGAAATCAATATATGTATTAGTCCGTTTTCACACTGCTATAAAGATAATGCTAAGACTGGGTGATTTATAAATAAAAGATATTTAATTAAGTCACAGTTCCTCATGGCTGGGAAACCTACAATCATGGTTGAAGGTGAAGGGGAAGCAAGGCACATCTTCTCATGGTGGCAAGAGAGAGTGTGAGTGAAGGGGGAACTCCGTTAAACACTTTTAAAACCATCAGCTCTTGTGAGAACTCACTCACTATTATGAGAACATCATAGGGGAAGCCATCCCCACGATCCAATCACTTCCACCGGTTCTCCACACCCCATGCCTCAACACATGGGGATTACAATTTGAGATGAGATTTGCATGGGAATACAGAGCAAAACCATATCAATATATCAAAGATATATCTGTACACCCACTTTTATTGCAGCACTATTCACAATGGCCAAAATATGGAATCAACCCAAATGTCCATCAATGGATGAATGGACAAAGAAGGTGTGGTCTATTTACACAATGAAATATTATTCAGCCTCAAAAAGAAGGAAATCCTGTCATTTGCAGCAGCATGGATGGATGGGAACCAGAGGTCATTATGTGAGGTAAGCCAAGCACAGAAAGACAAATATTACATGTTCTCATTTATATGTAGGAGCCAAAAAACTGGATCTTATGAAGATAGAGAGTAGTTTTGTGGTTACCAGAGGCCAGGAAGAGTAGGAGGCAGGAGGCACGTCCGAGATGGCCAAATAGGAACAGCTCCAGCCTCTAGCTCCCAGCGTGAGTGACACAGAAGACCGGTGGTTTCTGCATTTTCAACTGAGGTACCGGGTTCATCTCACTGGGGAGTGCCGGACAATCAGTGCTGGTCAGCTGGTGCGGCCCGACTAGTGAGAGCTGAAGCAGGGTGAGGCATCACCTCACCTGGGAAGTGCAAGGGGGAAGGAATCTCTTTTCCTAGCCAAGGGAAACTGAGACACACAACACCTGGAAAATCCAGTAATTCCAACCCTAATACTGCATTTTACCAAGCGTCTTAGCAAAAGGCACACCAGGAGATTATATCCCACACCTGGCCTGGAGAGTCTCACGCCCATGGAGCCTCCCTCATTGCTAGCACAGCAGTCTGAGATCTAACTGTAAGGCTGCAGCAAGCCTGGGGGAGGGGCACCCACCATTGCTGAGGCTTAAGTGGGTAAACAAAGCCACTGGGAAGCTCGAATTGGGTGGAGCCCACCACAGCTCAAGGAGGCTGGCCTGCCTCTGTAGACTCCTCCTCTGGGGACAGGGCATAGCTAAACAAAAAGCAGCAGAAACTTCGGCAGAGGTAAATGCCCCTGTCTGAGAGCTTTGAAGAGAGCAGTGGATCTGCCAACACAGAGGTTGAGATCTGAGAATGGATGGACTGCCCGCTCAACTGGGTCCCTGACCCCTGAGTAGCCTAACTGGGAGACGTTCCTCACTAGGTGCAGACCGACACCTCACACCTCACATGGCAGGGTACACCCCTGAGACGAAGCTTCCAGAGGAAGAATCTGACAGCAACACTCGCTGTGCAGCAATATTCTATCTTCTGCAGCCTCCGCTGCTGATACCCAGGCAAACAGGATCTGGAGTGAACCTCAAGCAAACTCCAACAGACCTGCAGCTGAGGGTCCTGACTGTTAGAAGGAAAACTAACAAACAGAAAGGACACCCACACCAAAACCCCATCAGTATGTCACCATCATCAAAGATCAAAGGCAGATAAAACCACAAAGATGGGGAAAAAGCAGTGCAGAAAAGCTGAAAATTCAAAAAATTGGAGCACATCTCCTCCTCCAAAGGAATGCAGCTCATCACCAGCAATGGAACAAAGCTGGATGGAGAATGACTTTGACGAGTTGAGAGAACAAGACTTCAGTTGATCAAACTTCTCAGAGCTAAAGGGGGAACTATGTAACCAGCGCAAAGAAACTAAAAACCTTGAAAAAAGAATGGATGAATGGATAACTAGAATAATCAATGTAGAGAGTCCTTAAAATAACTGATAGAGATGAAAACCATAAAACGAGAACTACATGACAAATGCACAAGCTTCAGTAACCGACTTGATCAACTGGAAGAAAGAGTATCAGCGACTGAAGATCAAATGAATGAAATGAAGCGAGAAGAGAAGTATGGAGAAAAAAGAGTAAAAAGAAATGAACAAAGCCTCCAAGAAGTATGGGATTATGTGAAAAGACCAAATCTACGTCTGATTGGGGTGTCTGAAAGTGCTGGGGAAAATGGAACCAAGTTGGAAAGCACTCTGCAGGATATCATCCAGGAGAACTTCCCCAACCTAGTAAGGCAGGCCAACATCCAAATTCAGGAAATACAGAGAATGCCACAAAGATACTCCTCAAGAAGAGCAACTCCAAGACACATAATTGTCAGATTCACCAAAGTTGAAATAAAGGAAAAAAATGTTCAGGGCAGCCAGAGAGAAAGGTCAGGTTACACACAAAGGGAAGCCCATCAGACTAACATCAGATCTCTCGGCAGAAACTCTCCAAGCCAGAAGAGAGTGGGGGCCAATATTCAACATTCTTAAAGAAAAGAATTTTCAACTCAGAATTTCATATCCAGCCAAACTAAGCTTCATAAGTGAAGGAGAAATAAAATCCTTTACAGACAAGCAAATGCTTAGAGATTTTGTCACCACCAGGCCTGTCCTACAAGAGATCCTGAAGGAAGCACTCAACATTGAAAGGAACAACAGGTACCAGCCATTGCAACAACATGTCAAAATGTAAAGTCCGTCTATGCGAGGAAGAAACTGCATCAACTAGCAAGCAAAATAACCAGCTGACATCATAATGACAGGGTCAAGTTCACACCTAACAATATTAACCTTAAACGTAAATGGACTAAATGGTCCAATTAAAAGACACAGACTGGCAAATTGGATAAAGAGTCAAGACCCATCACTTTTCTGTATTCAGGAGACCCATCTCATGTGCAGAGACACACATAGGCTCAAAATAAAGGGATGGAGGAACATCTACCAAGCAAATGGAAAACAAAAAAAGCAGGGGTTGCAATCTGACCTGACAAAACAGACTTTAAACCATCAAAGATAAAAGGAGACAAAGAAGGCCATTACATAATGGTAAAGGGATCAATTCATCAGGAAGAGCTGACTATCCTCAATATATATGCACCCAATACAGGAGCACCCAGATTCATAAAGCAAGTCCTTAGAGACTTACAAAGAGACTTAGACTCCCATATAATAATAATGGGAGAGTTTAACACCCCACTGTCAACATTAGACAGATCAATGAGACAGAAAATTAACAAGGATATCCAGCAATTGAACTCAACTTTGCACCAAGCAGACCTAATAGACATCTACAGAACTCTCCACCCCAAATCAACAGAATATATGTTCTTCTCAGCACCACATCACACTTATTCCAAAATTGACCACATAGTTGGAAGTAAAGCACTCCTCAGCAAATGTAAAAGAACAGAAATGATAACAAACTGTCTCTCAGACCACAGTGCAATTAAACTAGAACTCAGGACTAAGAAACTCAATCCAAACCGCTCGACTACATGGAAACTGAACAACCTGCTCCTGAATGACTACTGGGTACATAATGAAATGAAGGCAGAAATAAAGATGTCCTTTGAAACCAATGAGAACAAAGATACAACATACCAGAATCTCTGGGACACATTTAAAGCAGTGTGTAGAGGGAAATTTATAGCACTAAATGCCCACAAGAGAAAGCAGGAAACATCTAAACTTGACACCCTAACATCACAATTAAAAGAACTAGAGAAGTAAGAGCAAACACATTCAAAAGCTAGCAGAAGGCAAGAAGTAACTAAGATCAGAGCAGAGCTGAAGGAGATAGAGACACAAAAAATCCTCCAAAAAATCAATGAATCCAGGAGATGGTTTTTTGAAAAGAGCAACAAAATTGATAGACCACTAGCAAGATTAATAAAGAAGAAAAGAGAGAAGAATCAAATAGGCGCAATAAAAAATGATAAAGGGGATATCACCACCGACCCCACAGAAAAACAAACTACTATCAGAGAATACTACAAACACTTCTGTACAAATAAACTAGAAAACCTAGCAGAAATGGATAATTTCCTGGACACTTACACTCTCCCAAGACTAAACCAGGAAGAAGTTGAATCCCTCAGTAGACCAATAGCAGGCTCTGAAATTGAGGCAATAATTAATAGCATACCAATGAAAAAAGTCCAGGACCAGACGAATTCACAGCCGAATTCTACCAGAGGTACAAGGAGGAGTTGGTACCATTCCTTCTAAAACTATTCCAATCAATAGAAAAAGAGGGAATCCTCCCTAACTTATTTTATGAGGCCAACATCATCCTGATACCAAAGCCTGACAGAGATACAACAAATAAATAGAATTTTAGACCAATATCCCTGATGAACACTGATGCAAATATTCTCAATAAAATACTGGCAAACCGAATCCAGCAGCACATCAAAAAGCTTATCCACCATGATCAAGTGGGCTTCATCCCTGGGATGCAAGGCTGGTTCAACATATGCAAATCAGTAAACGTAATCCAGCATATAAACGGAACCAAAGACAAAAACCACATGATTATCTCAATAGATGCAGAAAAGGCCTTCGACAAAATTCAACAGCCCTTCATGCTAAAAACGCTCAATAAATTCGGTATTGATGGAACGTATCTCAAAATAATAAGAGGAATTTATGACAAACCCACAGCCAATATCATACTGAATGGGCAAAAACTGGAAACATTCCCTTTGAAAACTGGCACAAGACAGGGATGCCCTCTCTCACCACTCCTATTCAACATAATGTTGGAAGTTCTGGCTAGGGCAATCAGGCAAGAGAAAGAAATAAAGGGTATTCAGTTAGGAAAAGAAGAAGTCAAATTGTCCTTGTTTGCAGATGACATGACTGTATATTTAGAAAACCTCATTGTCTCAGCCCAAAATCTCCTTAAGCTGACAAGAACTTCAGAAAAATCTCAGGATACAAAATCAATGTGCAAAAATCACAAGCATTCTTATACACCAGTAACAGACAAACAGAGAGCAAAATCATGAATGAACTCCCATTCACAATAGCTTCAAAGAGCTTCTGCACAGCAAAAGAAACTACCATCAGAGTGAACAGGCAACCTACAGAATGGGAGAAAATTTTTGCAATCTACTCATCTGACAAAGGGCTAATATCCAGAACCTATAAAGAACCCAAACAAATTTACAAGACAAAAACAAACAACCCCATCAAAAAGTAGGCAAAGGATATGAACAGACAGTTCTCAAAAGAAGACATTCATACAGCCAACAGACATATGAAAAAATGCTCATCATCACTAGCCATCAGAGAAATGCAAATCAAAACCACAATGAGATACCATCTCACACCAGTTAGAATGGCAATCATTAGAAAGTCAGGAAACAACAGGTGCTGGAGAGGATGTGGAGAAATAGGAACACTTTTACACTGTTGATGCACTGTAAACTAGTTCAACCATTATGGAAAACAGTGTGGCGATTCCTCAAGGATCTAGAACTAGAAATACCATTTGACCCAGCCATCCCATTACCGGGGATATACCCAAAGGATTATAAATCATGCTGCTATAAAGACACATGCACACATGTTTATTGCGGCACTATTCACAATAGCAAACACTTGGAATCAACCCAAATGTCCATCAGTGACAGACTGGATTAAGAAAATGTGGCACATATACAGCATGGAATACTATGCAGCCATAAAAAAGGATGAGTTTGTGTCCTTTGTAGGGACATGGATGCAGCTGGAAACCATCATTCTCAGCAAACTATTGCAATAACAGAAAACCAAACACCACATGTTCTTACTCACAGGTGAGAATTGAACAATGAGATCACTTGGACACAGGAAGGGGATCATTACACACTGGGTCCTATTGTGGGGAGGGGGTAGCGGGGAGGGATAGCATTAGGAGATATACCTAATGTAAATGACGAGTTAATGGGTGCAGCACACCAACATGGCACATGTATATATATGTAACCTGCACGTTGTGCACGTGTACCCTAGAACTTAAAGTATAATTAGAGAAAAAAAAAAGGGTAGGAGGCAGGAGGGATGAAGAGAGGTTGATCAATGGGTACAAATATACAGTTAGAAGAAATAAGATAAAAGAAATAAGTTCCATAGATCAGTAGGGTAACTATAGTTAACAATAATCTGTTGAACATAGATGGAACATTTCAAATATTGAGCACTTCAAATTGATAGTAGAGAATAATAAGAATATTCCTAGCAGAAAGAAAAGATAAATATTTAAGGTGATGGATATACTAGTTAACCTGATTTGATCATTACACATTATATGAGTATACCAAATTATCACATGTGCTTTGAAAATACGTACATGTATATTAATAAAATAATAAAGACAAAAAATGTTAAAAATACATGACAAAGGTCGTAGGTTTGTCTAAATTCTTTTAGGGAACTGTCACGTAACAACAAGAACAATTCAAAAAAACAGACTTACAGCCATTTCCCTAAACCTTTATTATAAGTGCCTAGTTTCATCCTCTCAAACTTTGATAATAAGAAAATTAGGTAAAGAATGTACAGGGGAGGTAAATAGACCTCAGATAAATACAGATTTGGAGTTCATGGGCACACACTGTTGGATATGAGCACACTGTTAGACTGGTCTTTGCTTGGATCTGGGTTCTTTTACTATCTAGAGGCCCCTGAGCTCCTGCTAAAGGGAGACCTTCCTTTCCCTCCCTGACTCAGTGGGAGTCCCTTCGAACCGAACTCTCCTTTTAAATCTAGTGCTTCAGCTTCTAGAAGACAGGGATATATATGGAACAGTTCTCTACCCTCCTCAGGCAAGGTTCCAAGTTTTACTATTTGTGAAAGCTTGCCTGTTTATGAGGATAACAGTGTGACTGCCTATTTCTTTTGGAAAGCTGAAATTCACTCCTATTAAGGAGGTGGCGTTTTACCCTTAGACTTCCCAAAGGCAACAAAACATGGTAGACAGGCATCAGTACCTTTGACACCATCTGGGTTATTTTGTCTTAAATAACATCACATATGGGACAATTACGGTTCAGAGCAGGCAACAGTCTGGCCAAGTCTCTTTCCCACTCTCTTCTCCAGTGATGGAATGTTATGTCTGAACATCTTTTCTAGCCATCTTACCACTCTCCTCTTTGGTGAATAAGGACATGAATAATAACACACAAACCTTCCAAAAATCAGCAAGAAACTTTCACACAGGGAAACTAAATTTGCCTATTAGAATACAATCTGCAGAGATAAAGATATGTTAAATGGCACATGCAATTTATATTACTTAACAGAATATAACCTGCTCAGCTGAAACATTGTACATTTGATTATTTCAATATGTTTTCCAAGTTCAATGGGAGGGCCTAAAATACATCAAAAAACTGAAAGGACCTTCAAATGATTTTTTGGCCCAGAGTGAAGGGTGGACTTTCCCACAAGTCAGTGGCTCCCCAAAATTATTTGAAGAGGCTACATTCTAGATTAGCAAGGATTACCTCATTTCACAGTCTTTAATCTTCAGTCTGTTCCTACTTTCTTCTCCTCCCAATGTATCAAACTAGAGAACGTAAGATGTTTCCCATTAGAGTCCCTCTTCAGGGTCACTGCAGATGTTTATTCCATAAGTAAATATACTTGTAAGAACCCTGAAGAATAAGAACAAGTTCAAGATTAAGAACAAGAGAGGCCCTTTTGGTGTCTCTTAGCTATGTCGCTTACTTGCTTTGGGGGTGGGTCACGTGAGAATGTGAGGCTAGGTTTATATCTTCTTTTTAAAGGTTAAATAGTAAGGTTGCACAAAATGATACATGAATACATTCTCATTGCAAGCAATTCAAACCCTATAGAAGTTAAAATCAAGCAAGAGCAAAAAATCGTTAATTACTCCCAGTTAATACCATTTACTACTCTAGAGGCATATTATCTTAGTTTTGTTATATATCCTTCCAGGATCTCCTTTTCTCTTCTCCTCCACCCCTTGTTAAATACCTGCAAGAGTGTAGGTGTTTTTCAGCAACATTTTTTTTTTATCTGAACAATATATCTTGCAGATCTTACCCTGTGATTGTAAACACAGCTACCTCATTTTAAAAAATTGTCGTATAAGTATTTTGTAATATAAATGATAGTTCAATTAAAAATTCTTCTCCTGGGCCGGGCGTGGTGGCTCACACCTGTAATCCCAGCACTTTGGGAGGCCGAGGCGGGTGGATCACCTGAGGTCAGGAGTTGGAGGCCAGAGTGGCCAACATGGTGAAACTCCATCTCTACTAAATACAAAAATTAGCCGGGCATGGTGGCGGGCGCCTGTAGTCCCAAATACTCAGCAGGCTGAGGCAGGAGAATTGCTTGAATCTGGGAGGTGGAGGTTGCAGTGAGCTGAGATTGTGCAACTGCACTCCAGCCTGGGCAACACAGTGAGACTCCGTCTCAAAAAAAAAAAAAAGAAAAGAAAAAAAATTCCCTCCTAGTGGACATTCTTGTTGGTTCCAATTTCTCAGAATTCTGCAACTATCTGTATAAATTACTCTGTATATACATATAAAAGTTTTCTTTATTTTTTTCTTGGTTTGTTTGCCATTTGATTCTTAATTTTTTATCTTTTAGATTTTAGATACTAATGAATTTATTGTGAGTTGTGAATATTGCAAATACTTTCTCCTCATTTGTACATTGTCTTGCAAGGTTTTAATGAAGTCTGTAGCCTTACAGATGTTAAAAGTTTAATATAACCAAATATATCAATTGTTTACTTTTTTAGTTTTTGCTTTCTGTTATTTCAAGGTCTTTTATATCCAAGTCATAAAATATTCTCATGTGTTTCTTATAATTTTAAATTTCTGTTTTTATGCTTATGTAGATTTTCTTATTTTTGAGAATGATGTGAGGTTAGATAATAATTTTGTCTTGTTTCTAAATTGATAACTGGTTATGTCAGTACTATTTATTGAACATAAGTTTTTTTCCCCCTACAAATTTGAAGGTTACTTTTATTGTATATTAAATTATATTGAATTGTTCTTAGATCTCTACTGTGTTCCATTGCTTTACTTGTCTATTGTAGCTCTAGTAATATGCTAATCTAGATGATATACTTTATAATATTTTTTGATATCTGATGAGTCTCTGCACTTTTAATTTCATAGTATTGAATTATTTTTATTGCGTTTTGTCATTACTAAAGATCTTATTGTTTAGTATTTTAATGGGTTATTGCCTTTGTAAAGGAATGCTATTACTTTTTGTTTACTGATCATGTGTTTGGTTTCTCTCTCATTCTAATTGTCAGTTGATTGTTTTGGATTTTCTAGATAAATAATTCTATTGGTTAGAAACAATTATGGTTTTATATCTTCCTTCCCAATATTTATGCTTTTTAAAAATTGTATTTGTTCCTGTGGCTAAGACCTCTCGGAAAGAGGTCCGTTTGAATAACGGACGTGACAGAAGGTGTCTCTTTTAGTTCTGATTTGTAATACTTAACATATTTCAGCATTAAGTATGACACTTGCAGGTTTACTCTTAAATATGCTTCTCAAATGAAAATTTTTTTTGTCTATTGATAACTTGCAAATTAAAAATAGAATTTAAATTTTATTTATGTATATATTTGATACATATATTTTTTCCTAAGTTAATGAAACAAAGTAAGTTTTGATAGTTTTTTTTCCCTACCATACCTTCTTCCATTCCTGGAATAAATACTGCCAGGTTATAAAAAGTATATGTATTTTCCATTACATATACAGGTTAATTTGTTAATTTCATGTAATTTTAATATTTGCATTCTTAAATAAGATTGATATACAGTTTTCTTATACTCTTCTTGTCTGAAATTTGTAACAGTGTTATATTAGCAATGTAAAATAGTCGTTTAGCTTTTTATCTTTTTCTATATTCTGAAACAGTTGATGTATGTTGGGAATGCTCTATTTCTTAATAATAAGCTAGAATTTAGGCTGGGCACGGTGGCTCACACCTGTAATCCTAGCCCTTTGGGAGGCCGACACCGGCGGGTTGCCTGAGGTCAGTAGTTCGAGACCAGCCTGGCCAACATGGTGAAACCCTGTCTCTACTAAAAATACAAAAATTAGCTGGGCATGGTGGCAGGCACCTGTAATTGCAGCTACTTGGGAGGTTGAGGCAGGAGAATTGCTTGTACTTGGGAGGCGGAGGTTGCAGTGAGCTGAGATCGTGCCACTGCACTCTAGCCTGGGCGACAGAGTGAGACTCCATTTCAAAAAAAAAAAAAAAAAAAAAGCTAGAATTCATCAATAATCCATCTGGATCTAGTGCATTTTAAAGAGGAACGAATTTCCTCTTTAAACATTTTCATTTCTTCTATGGTATAGGTCTTTTAAAAATGTATTCCTATTCTTTCTAAAGAAATCACCTTTTTCCTAGAAATTGTCCAATTTATTTAGGTTTTCATTTTATTGTACAAACTTACATGTAGTATCCTCTCTATAGTTCTGTTTCTTTTCTAATTTCTATTATTATTTATTTACACCATTTTACTCTTCCTCTGATCAAACATATGATCTATTTTATTGATCTTTTTCAGTAAATAGTGCTGGCTTTTAATACTTGAGTCCACTGATATATCTTACAGTCTTAATATTTTAATAATATTTGATTTTATCTTCATTATTTCTTGTATGCCATTTGTTTTATTTTACATATCCTTAGTTCTTTGAATTAAAATGCAGATTACTTTTAAAGTTACAATTTTTTAATGAACGTATTTATAATTATAAATGTTTTTGTGTGTACTCTTTGCACATTTCCAAAGTCTTGCTATGTGTTACTCTAACTCATTCTAGGTTTAAATTATAATATTCATTTTAACATTAAAAATTTGTTTTTTATTGACAAATATAAATTGCATATATTTATGGTACACAACATGACATCCTGAAATATATATGGGTTATTTAACTCACATATTTTTGTGGTAAGAACACTTAAAATCTACGCTTTTAGCAATTTTCAATTCAAAGGATACACATTTTCAGACAAGAGGAATAAGTTTAAGAGATCTATTGTACAACATGGTGATTATAATTAATAACAATCTACTGTATACTTGAAAATCACTAAAAAGTGTTTTGGGAAGGTAGAAGAAGAATGTTATTTGTTAGTTTTAAATTTCCAATTGAATATGACGCATATGATGCCAGTTTTCTGGAATTTGTTAAAATTTACTTTGTTGCTGATAAACGGTCAAATATACATGTTTTTTCCTGTGAATAGCCACCTATTCTTGGTTTACATATAAGCATATGCATGTGTATGTGTCTGTGTGTATATAGTTAATACTTTTAAATGTTTTTAGCTATATCTTTCTCTGTTTCTTTAAAAAGATTATTTGATCTCTTGTTTTCAGTGAGAGCTGTTTCATAGAACTATAACTGTGCACTGGGTCATCTCTTATTGTGGTTCCTATTTTTACTTCTTTTCAAACCTGTATTGCTCGTATGTACAATTTTGTGACTAGTGTTTATGATTTTAAATAAATACTAATATAAAATATTGCTATATAAAATATGTATGCTTCTATATTCAGTTATTAATATAAACATACCTTTTCCTCTTTCTTAAATGCATTTGGCCTTGAACTCTATTGTGTCTGCTCTCAACATTATTATGCTAGTTTTCTTTTGTCTTGTTACTTGTCTGATATTTTCTTTCCTATCTTATGTTTTCCTTATTGTGTCATTCTGTTTTCAGCATCTCTCTGGTAAACAGCATATAGTTTTATTGTATTAACATAGAGAATCTCTGAGTTTTTAATAGATTAGATTTACCTAAGCACATGTAATGTAATTACTGACATGTTTGGACTTATTTCTGAGTTTTCAATTTAGAATTCTATATGATTTCCCATCTATCTTGTATGGGTTGACAAAATTTTATTTATTTTAGTGTTTATCTTCTAATAATTTAGAAGTTAAGTATTCTATTCCTCAAGTGATTATCCTCATATGTTAACATACATGATAAACATATATTTATTAATAATTCCTCAAATTAATCAATCAAGCAAATTAGCCACTTTTTATTCTCTAGGAAATTTATCTATTATCATTATATTAATATTTTGATTCTGGATGCCAGATTATTATTTAATAAATGTTTCACAATAACAACATTTAATTTAAAATAAATTTTAGATGGTTCAGTATCCAACAAGATGAAGTTAGGAAGGTAAGAAATCCTCTTCCTGAAAAACAACTATGGAGCTGGACAAAATTGTCAAAAATAACCATTTCAGTACTCTAGAAATTTACCGTAAGCATACCACAAACGTTGAAACTTTTATTCTTGAAAAGCAATTGAACTTTGTGTAAGAGCAGCATGAGTCTGTGATAGTCTTGCCTGGGGTTCTCCCACTCCCCTCTCCCAGCTCTGTTGGTATACCATGGAACAGGCCATGAAATCAGGAAGTTTGCATCCACAGCTGGAAGGACTCATTTGATTAGAAGCACTGCTAGGTGATTCCAGTGGCAAGCAAACTGGGAGGGCCAATGTCTTTACTAGCCTGAAGCTATGCTGCTGTTTGGAGCAACTCACAGACTAGCAGACTAGCCAGGAATTTAAACAGGAATACTGGAAAGTGAGACTGCCATAAAGAATTTGATAAACGCTTCATATTTCTTGGTTTGACTGGAGGCTGTGTGTATATGCAGCTGAGACTGGAGTGGGCCCAAAGAACTAAAGGAAAACATCTTTAAAGAATTAAAGAAAAGGGTGCTGGGAATGACTCAATAAATAGAGACTCTCAATAATGAGATATAAATTATTTTAAAAAGAACCAAAGTTATATTCTGGAGTTTAAAAGTACAATAATCAAAAGAAAAAATATGACTACAGGGTCTTCGCATCAGATTTGTGATGGCGGAAAAATAATCGATGTACTCTAAGATAGATAAAAAGAAATTACCTAATCTGAATAACAGAGAAAAAAGATTTAAAAAGCATGAACAGATTTCAGAGACCTTTGAGACAGATCAAACATACCAACATACATTTGATGGGTGTCTCTGAAGGAAAAGAGAGAAAAGAAGATAAAAATAATTTGCAGAAATGGGCAGAATTTATTATTTATTATATTATATTAAGATATATAATAAAATATAAGATATTATATATAATAAAATATAAGATATACATCTTAAAAAGGATACTGAAGTATCTCAGAGAATTGAAAGTATTGTTTAAATTGATTAATGCAAAGAAGGATGGTGATGCGACTATTCTTTTATTCCTTAGCAACTGATTCTGTGAATCTGCTCCCTGACTCTTTGCTGTTAGCATGATGTAGAAATCTCAGCTTCTGTGCTCTCCACCCCATGTTCCAGACTCCTAGGAGAGAGAATTTTATTATCTCAGCTTGGGTGCTGTGTCTGCTCCTACATCATCAGCTGTGATGAGGTGGCAGAGTTTAATAGTATAGGTATTACTGCTGGGCCCACTTGTTGGAAATGACCCAATGTCATATCCATTTACTGGATTTCAAGATTCTGTCCTCTGCCACTGTTTCCCAGAATCTAGACTGTTTGGGTTGTGCTCATTATTTTTCTATTTTGTTGTAGGTCTTATGAGTGGATGTTCAACTTCTGCACCTTGTCTCTTATTTCTTATCATTATCTCATACTTTTCAGCTTTGTTTTTTCAGGGTAAAAGTTTAAGGCTTGATGTTATAGCTCACTATTTGGTTTTGTGTTTGAGTCCAGGTTATTATTCATCATATATATATATATTCTAAATTCTTGTGTTTTTTTTCTTGGGTAAAATATCATCTTGTACCTCTCGAGGGTATTATAGTCTTATGTTAAATCTCTGTTATTTTTACTCTTTGTTTCATTTGGTATAAGTGCTATTGTTTACTGAGTTTCGTGTTTGTCTTCTATGTTCTTGGCTTTCGTGAATATTTGGAGATTTTTCGTTGTTTGTTCACCTTTATAACTGAGGTACTCTCTCAGTCTGCCTGCTGTACTTATTTTGATATATCATTCTGGGAACAGGTAACATAATGTTGCTCTGTAAAAGAGGGTGAGCGGCAGGCAATATTTGCCATTAAGTGCTGATACTTCTTTGAATATTCTAGGAGTGGAGATCTGCCGTCTTTCCAAAGTGTTGTCAGACACCTGGGATGCTTGCCTTGTCTCTCAGCTTGGAAGCCCACACACTTGCTGCTTCCTGCTATTGCAGGAAGGGACTGGGGATGTCTACCTACCTGTTAGTCTCTGTGGGTACTTCAGTAATGACCTCCTGCGTGTCCTGGAACACCTCCCGCTCTCTCCAATCATTGCACACATTGGTGCTATCTCCACCCTGTGAAGCAATATTACTTTGTGTGTACTGTGGCTTCTGGTTTGCTTCTAATATCCAATTTTGTCAACTTTCAACTGCTTAAAAAAGAGATTAAAAATTTTATTAGACATCTGAGTAGTCCCTCTCTTTCTGTTTTACTGCAAAGTGACAGTGGGAAAGGAAGGCTATATAATCTACCATCTTGAAAACTGTCCTGGGGCTAGCTCTAAAAAGTTAAACCATAAACTCAGTAAAATAGCTTAATTATTCACTTATTTTTCTTCCTTTTCAATATTTAAAAGAATTTAAGTATAATAGAGTGTTCTTATAAAATATTTAAAAATATGTAAGTAAGGTCGAGTGCGGTGACTCACGCCTGTGAAGCCAGGATTTTGGGAGGCCGAGGCGGGCGGATCACCTGAGGTTGGGAGTTCAAGACCAGCCTGACCAACATGGAGAAACCTCATTTCTACTAAAAATACAAGATTAGCTGGGCCTGGTGGTGCCTGCCTATAATCCCAGTTACTCGAGAGGCTGAGGCAGGAGAATCGCTTAAATCTGGGAGGCAGAAGTTGTGGTGAGCCGAGATTGCACCATTGCACTCCAGCCTGGGCAACAAGAGCTAAACTCCATCTAAAAAATATATATGTAAGAAATTTGAGCTTAAATATTCTTTTTTTGTCTCCCTTCCCCTAAATTTATTTTACCATTCTCCAATATAACCTAGGGGTATGTCTATTCAGCCTTTCTCTCAGCATTCATAAAGATGTGCATGCACATGCATGCACACCACACAAACACACACAAACACACACACACACGCTTACAAATGGGGAGATACGATTGCTCCTTTCATTTAATAATATATCGTTTCTTCCCATGTTACTACGCAGAAATCTTTTTCTTTTCTAAGATTATATAATATTCCATAATGTACGTAAGCCATCAATTATTGTATTTTCCCCATATTTATGTGCAATTAGGCTTATTTATTCATTTAATAACAGTTCAACTGATACCTATTGAGCATCCAGAATTCTACTTGCTTACTGTGTAGTTTTGAGCATATTTATTAACCTACCATTTTTTGCATCTATAAGATAAGGATAACCATATTATCTACATCATAGAGATAGAGGAATAAAGAGTTAACATAAACAAAGTGCTTAGCAAAGTGACACACAGTAAAGTCTCAATAATTGCTAACTGTTATTATTATTCATATGTATTAGGGACTTTGTTACTTTTGGGGTGGTAGTGAACTCAAAGTCCATAAAGCTACATTTTGAGATGGTGGGTGATACAACAACGACAACAGCAGCAACAACTAACACCCCAGTTGCATGGCTATATTATTGTAAACTGTGACAACTAATATAAAGAATAAATAATTGTTTTTGCAGACTATAAGTGATATGAGAAAGTAAAACAGAGGAGCTCAATTTCGGTTGTGGTTATGTGGAATGGGAAAGGTGTCTCTGAGGAAATCGCATCTAAGTTGAGTCCTGTAGGATTTCTTAGCGTCAGCATGGAACAGTGTAGTGGGGAAGGAGCATGGGATACATTCCAGGCAGATGACTTCCATCTATGAGGAGGCTGTTACAGGTTGAATTGTGTCCCCAGCAATTTCATATGTTGCATAAGTACTGAACTCAGTCCCAGTACTTCAGAATGTGACTATTTAGAGACAGGACCTTTAAAGAGTCAATGGAGGTAAAATGAGGTCATGTGATTGGGCTCCAATCCAATATGACTGGCATTCTCATTAGAAGAGATTAGGACACAGACACACATAGAGAAAAGATCAGGTGAAGACACAGGGAAAAGATGGCCACTGACAAGCCAAGGAGAGGCCTCAGAAGAAAATCCTGTCCACACCTTGATCTCAGACATCCAGCCTCCGGAACTGAAAGGAAATACACTTCTGATGTGAAGCCACCCAATCTGTAGTACTTAGAGCAGCCCCAGCAAACTAATGTAGAGGTCAAATCATTATCCAGCTTCCTTTTCATTATTCGAATGGCTTCTTGGCAATTCTTTCAATTTTCTCCTCTCTATTCTTGATCTGCTGCCTGAAGTAACCATTTTGTTTTCATGGTCATAGCAATTTTGCTGGCTAATGGATCTTCCATCTGAACTTTAAGGTTATTTATTTCCTTTTTAGGTTTGTTTTCTCCTACAAACGCTATCATGCCCAGGTTACTGCTCCCATAGTTAACATTGTGCTATGAGGCTCCAGCCAGCCTGTGCTCACAAGAGCTCTTTGGGCCCACCATTTTCCTGTATATTTCTTCTACCAGCTTCTCTCACAGGCCTGGATTTTGCTAACAACAGAGACCTTGCAGAGTTCGTTAGCTGGAATGGACACTGTGGGATTCTAAGCAGTCCTTTACAACCCTCACTTTCCATTCCAGCTTTTTTAGCTTGTCATCCTTGGTATGTGAGGTGCCTTTAATTTTATCCAACATCTGTGTTATATCTACCATTTTTTTGCTCTTATAGTCAAGAATATTGTTAATCATATCTCTTTGTATATATGTATGTATATTTTTATAACAAGTACCCAGAATGGAATTGTTAGATTAAAGGCTATATGACTTAACATTCTACTAGATGTTGCTCAATTGCTTAATAAAGACTGTAAAAAACTGACATTCCCACCAAATGGGCATATAAGTGCTTTTTCTCCCATTTCCAGTATATCCCACCTGATATTTTCAAACTTTAAAGGGTTTGCCAATATGATGCATAAAAAGTATATCATTTTGCTCCTCCGTAATTCCCAAGGCTAAGCATCTTTCCTTATATTTACTGGACATTCATATTTCTGATATGAGTAGTCTTTTCAAATGCTTTGCTCATTTTCTTACCATATTATTAATCTATTTTTCAGTGATTTCTAGGAACTCTTTGTATATTAAACTAATTAATTTTTGTCTGTTTTATTTGATGTGTACCAGATATTTTTCCAAGTTTGTTAATTGATTTTTAACTCTATGGCATTTAAAAAATGTTATTACTTTTTTTTTTTGCTGTATAGAAATTTCAGTTTCTTAGAGAGTAGAATTTTTATGCGTTATGTTTTTTTATGTAAGCAAACCTTACTCACTCAAAGATTATAAATATAATCTTTAAAATTTTAATATTTTTGCCATTTACAAAATCTCTTTTAAAGCTTAAATAATTTTCAATTCAATTTTATGTATATTGTGAAAGATGATCAACTTTTTTTCTCTTCTATGGGTAGAAAATTGTATATTGAATTTCTTTTACTTATTTAAAATTTTACCTTTAAAATATTTTAAATTCACACGTAAGTGAATTTGCTTCTGAAACTGTTCTTCTTGTCTTTGGTGTATTACCATATAAATAGCACATATTTAAATTCCTATGGTTTTATAGTATATTTTGATGTTTGGCAGAGCAATTCTCCAATCACTATTTTCCCTCTTTCACGTTTTGTTGGTTATTCTTGTGAGCTTGGTCTTCCAGGTGAGTTTTGGAATGCACTTTTTATGTTTCATAAAAAATTATGATGAAAATTTCATTAGAATTTTATTACCTTTGTACTGGTTACTATATTTGTATTATAATAAAATCTGTCAGTCTTACTAACTTAAGACCATCTAAAACACTAACGACCTTAACAACAAAGGAATTAAGTGAAAAGATATTGGAGTATTTCAGAGAGTTTAAAGAACAGCTGATTGATTAAAGTGAGGAAAGGTGGTGACATGATGATTCTTGCATCCTTAGTAGCTGAGTCTGTGGATCTGCTCACTAGGTCTTTGCCATGAATATGACTCAGAGCCTTCAACTACGAGTCTCTGTGCTCTCCAGTACAAATTCCAGATTCCTGGGAGAGAGAATTTGATTGTCTCATCATGGGTGCTGTCTGCCCCTATATCATCAGGTGTGATCAGGCAGCAGAGTTGATAGGAGAGGTATCACCACTGGGTCCCATTATTGGCGACAACCCAAAGTTATACATATTTACTACGTCTCAGGACAATGTCCTCTGCCACTGTTTCCCTGATTCTAGCTCTTTGAATGATTGTTTCTCTAGTTTTTTGTGATTCATCTAAAATATTCTGCCACCTATGGATAGCATTATAATGTAAGTATCCCCCCAAAAATCACATTGTATATGCAATGATTAGTGGAAACAGGAGGAAAAAGAAGAAAAAATATAATCCCTCTTTAGATAGATAAAGAGAAGGGGATGATAATTATATCCAAATAGTAAGCAAGGAAAAATAAAAGGAAAACACAATCTTCATTTATTTTTTTGGTCACAAGACTTTCTTGATTTTTGACTTTTTTCTGACTTCAGTAATTCTATGTTCTCTTTGTCTTAGGACATCATCTGATTGTGATTTTTCTCTCCTAGTGGGTTGATCCTCAATCTTGAGGATCTAAACAACTAGTGTTACTACTTGTTAAGAATTTGGATTGTCTTCTCTTAATATTTAAAATTGTGCATAATAGAACAAAGAATTTTCCTGGCAGCTTGGTGTTGTAGCAGAATTAAGGCATATATGATTTGATCCTAATATGCTGTAATATGTTTTTGGTGGTCAAATGTTAATATATCCAAGCTTGGCTCACCAATTTAAATAGGAGTGTTTGCAAAAAGAGAGGGGAACATGGTCAGAGTCTCTTCTTTGATCTCCAAGACTCCCTAAGATGTTTAGTTCCCTTTTCAGAATAGCAACCCTATTTCCTGTGGAGAGTTAGTCAGTCACACAAGCCAAGATTCTGCAACTTTCTTCTAGTGGCCCCGTGATTGTCTGTGTACCAAATCTGGAAAATCTTTGTTGTGTTTTCCAGTGTAAGTTTTCTTCTCTTAGGTGTTATAATTTTTATAACACTTAATTATTTACCCTTATTTTTCCTTTATCCTTATTGCCTTATTTGCTTATTTGTGAACTAATGTTCCCTGAATTTTTTTCAAGCTGCCTCAAACCCTTTTTGGAATTAGTCAAGGTAAGTGTAAACAGGTAAAAGTGTCACTCCCACCTCCATGCCTTGGTTGTTGGCTATGAGACTGGTCAGAGTTTAATGTAATGCTGTAAGACAGCAGCCTAGCCTGTGTCTCAGAGCTGGCATCATGAGACTTTTGTGGTAGAGTATACCAGCCTTCCCTATCTGGTGGCTCACAAATTCCCAGGGTTCGTAGATGTATTCAAGGAAGTTTATGTGGATAAAGATAGTAACAAAATTTGGCTAAGTATCTAACAAACTATTTAACATTTTCTAGTTTGCCTTTTGGAAATGGGACAGTTTGTTATTCTTGAGCAGATATAGAATGAACATTCTCTGCGACTGCTGGCAATTAGATGAATGTACTCAGAAACTCTGTTTAATAGTTTTGACCATTAAACAGTTTTAAATTATTTTATTCATAGTTGCATGCTATTTAATTTATACTCATAATGGACTGTTGATAAATACAAGAAACGTAATGAAGCTTGATGTTGAAGTATAAGTTAATGACAATAATTCAGCAAATTCACCTCAAGATGATCTTACCAAATCTTTAAGTGGCATTCAGCTAATCAAAACTCTTATGTGGCACATTAAGCACTCTCTTTATTAACATAGAAAATTTGTCATGATTGTATCTAACAGTGTGTTACAAAGAGCTACATTTGGGTTCTAAATCAAGCATGATATAATATCAATTTTAAGAAATTATTTATAATATAGTTAGATACTCACATGTAACTTAAAGCAAATTTAGTAGCATGTCACTTATTAAATGTAAAAATGTCTTTTTATATTATAAATTATTAAAGATAGTGTGAAAATGAATCTTTGCATATATAATAATATAGTGATCAAAATTTTAAACTTATTATTTACTTATTTATCATATTTTATATACAAATTAAAAAACTTAAAAAATTTCTGCAGCAGCCACAATACACACAGGCACACACACACACACACACACACGCACACACACACACACACACCTCATTGCAAAAGCCTTTTATAAGTCCATGATAATTAGAAAATAATTTGGCCATTTCCCTCCATGGGCATCAGATTATTCCACTCTTTCACTGTGAAATGTGTTCCTCTGTCAGAGGCACTATTATGAAGGATGCCACAATGGTGCATAAGAAATTAACCACCAAAGGTATAATATAACCACCAAAGGTGTATAACCACCAAAGGTGGTGCTGACAGATATGTGATGAGCAGGGAAACAAATCTAAATCCATAATGTGTCTATTCTTGAGGACAAATTGCTACCCTATTCGTATAGAGAATAATGTTATTTTCCATGTCAGGAGTTTAGCATTAAGTAACCAAGTCAGATCTGGAAGTCCATGCTAGTAAGTCCATGTATACCTCCACCATGGCCTTTAATTTATTAGTTCATTTAGCAGTGAACGTGCTGGCCAGAAAAAGAGTTGTGATTGATAACAACGAAATAGTTCTCCTGATGCTCTGATTATTAAGCATCTCATCTTCAGTGAGGAATTTGTATGAGATGTTATGTTCAGATATTTTCAGGCTCTAGGCTCTTTATGAACGGGTAACTCTGAATTAACAGGTGAATGGGCTGCATGAATGCTTCTGCTTTATTTATTTTTTTGAGATGGAGTCTCTCTCTGTCACCCAGGTTGGAGTGCAGTGGCATGATCTCAGCTCACTGCAACCTCCACCTCATGGGTTCAAGTGATTCTCCTGCTTCAACCTCCTGAGTAGCTGGGATTACAGGTGCCCATGACCATGCGCGGCTAAGTTTTTTTTGTATTTTTAGTAGAGATGGGGTTTCATCATGTTGGCCAGGCTGGTCTCGAACTCTGGACCTTGTGGTCTGCCTGCCTCGACCTCCCAGAGTGGTGGGATTGCAGGCGTGAGACATGGTGCCTGGCCCCCTTCTTTGTTTTTGTGGAACTTACTACGTAGGCCTTACTAAAACATGGAAAGTACTTGCTACTTCTTAATGAAGCCATTCCTATAAACTTTATAAAATTAATCAGGGAAGAAGGGAAGGGGGGTAAGCTTGCAGCCCATTCATCAATAATCATTATGTGAGCTTGCTCTCTGACATGTTTCCTCATAACTGTTTGGTGCCTATTGTCCTAGAATCATGTAGGCCTGTTACAAGATTATAGTTACTCTTAAATGCTCTATGGATAACAACTTGAACATTATGAATTGTTGTTTTTCCTTTGAGGTGTTCTTTCAGGTCCTGCTTATTAATGAAACTACTGACATCATTTGGTCTGAAGGACCCCATGGGGAGCTAACTCACCAAATAATACAATTTCCACATACTGATGATTTCATCCCCTTTACCCCACCAGTCTATGACCCCAATTTTCCAGCCTTTTGCCTCCCATGAGCCCCTTAAAAGGCACAGCCAAGAACTCCTCAGGGAGATGAATTTGAAGGTCTCATCTCATCTCCTTGCTTGGCCACCCTGAAATTAAACTCTTTCTCTGCTGTGAATCCTGCTGTCTCAGTGTATTGGTATGTTACTGAAGCAGGTATATGAACCTATTGGCCCTGTAACATTGTTTTCAGGACCTATCTGCATGACACTGTCAGTGTAGTGAACTGGTGTGAGGTCTTGAGGGATGATTAAATGGTCAAGGCCCCTGTAGATTAAATTGTTGCCAAATAGTGTTACAAAATGTAATATTGGAGAATTGATTTGAGGACATTCCTGTGTACTGGGATTTGTATAAGTCTGTGTATGGTAGATCTATTTAGAGCATCCCCCAAGCCAAGAATAACTCAAGTATCAAACAGTATACATGATAAATATATTGTGAAATACGTGTATAAATTACAGCTATACACTACCAAAAAATAGATGAATTTCAAAAACATAATGTTGTGCCAAATAAGCCAGGCATAGAATAACATATATAATTTCATTCATAAAAGGCTAAACACATGCAAAACTACTAAAGTAGAAGTTTAATGTAAAATACATAATGTAGAACTTAAATTATTTCTGAAATGAAAGTTGAAAGGGAAAATAAAAGTTCAAATTGGCTAGGACTGGCAAATACGCTTAGGGCCAAAGTAACTTCCATATTAATTTATCTCTTTGGGTTTCTAGTTTACCTTCAGTTTTGGCCTTGTAATTGTTTTAGAATCTTCCCCTCCCCTCCCGTCTCCTCCCCTCCCCTCTCCTCCCATCCCCTCCCCTCCCCTCTCCTCTCCTCCCTCTTTTTGTTGTTGTTGTTGTTGTTGTTGCTGTTGTTGTTGTTGAGAAGGAGTCTCGCTCCATCACCCAGGCTGGAGTGCAGTGGTGTGATCTCGGCTCACTGCAAGCTCCACCTCCTGGGTTCACGCCTTTCTCCTGCCTCAGCCTCCTGAGTAGCTGGGACTACAGGCACCTGCCACCACACCCGGCTAATTTTTTTGTATTTTTAGTAGAGATGGGGTTTCACCATGTTAGCCAGGATGGTCTCGATCTCCTGACCTTGTGATCTGCCTGCCTTGGCCTCCCAAAGTGCTGGGATTACAGGCGTGAGCCACTGCGCCCAGCTGCTTGCCTTCCTTCCTTCCTCCCTCCCTCCCTGCCTCCTCCCTCCCTCCTTCCTTTTTCCTTTTTCT